>NC_091988.1:194278598-194594106 GCF_044704955.1 Pristiophorus japonicus
CCATGCAAAACCACAAATGGAAGGGGTAAACCATGAATACTCACTTTTAACAGAATGAGCTGTAAATAAATGCCAATAGCCGAGAAATCGAATCGCGCCCAAATTGGGGTGCAAGTATGTTGCATGAGCCTAATGAGGCCAATGGTAGAATCATAGAATCATAGAAATTTACAGCAGGGAAGGAGGTCATTGCGGCCCATCGTGTCCGTGCCGGCTGACAAAGAAACATAGAAACATAGAAAATAGGTGCAGGAGTAGGCCATTCGGCCCTTCGAGCCTGCACCACCATTCAATTGTCTGTCAGCAACACACAGTTTTAATATGGAGCCAGGAGGAGAAATTCTGCTCCTCTTGGCTCCACAATTAAGGGAGAGCTACCCAGCCTAATCCCACTTTCCAGCTCTTAGTCCGTAGCCCTGTAGGTTACGGCACTTTAAGTGCACATCCAAATACTTTTTAAATGCAGTGAGGGTTTCTGCCTCTACCACCCTTTCAGGCAATGAGTTCCAGACCCCCACCACCCTCTGGGTGAAGAAATTTCCCAAGTCCCCTCTAAATCTCCTACCAATTACTTGAAATCTGTGCCCCCAGGTTGTTGACCCCTCTACTAAGGGAAATAAGTCCTTCCTATCCACTCTATGTAGGCCCCTCATAATTTTATACACCTCAATAAGGTCTTCCCCTCAGCCTCCTCTGTTCCAATGAAAACAAACCCAGCCTATCTAGTCTTTCCTCATGTCAAATTGGACTGCCAGCCTTATTATTATGGTTGTGGCAAGCACCGGACGCCAATCAAGGCCCTAAAGGTGTGGGAGACGGAGGTGGGCAGCAAGATTGCCCGTGCCAGATGCTGGCCAAGGACGTCAGGAAAGTCCGGGGAGGGAAGGGAGGGATGGTAATCAGAAGGGTGGGGCGAGCATTGGCTGTCAGCAGCACACAGTTTTAATATGGAGCCAGGACGAGACATTCTGCTCCTCTTGGCTCCACAATTAGGGAAGTAAAATGGGGTCGAGTTTCCCCTTTGGGCTCAGTTGCTGATCCGGGTGCAAATTGCGCCCAAAATGGCGCTAGTTTTGAGAAGTGATTCTTTTTTTCGAGTGTCCGTTCAAACTCATTTGCATATCGCCGAACATAAAATCTTCCATGAACCAGCGCAATGGGGCTTAGAATGTAAATTTTGATTAAAAAAACGTTGCTTTAAAAAAATATTCCTTGATATATTTAACAGTGGTAACTTGGTGCAGTTTGATTAAAACAGCTGAAAATGGGTTTAATCACAAAAAATAAGCATTTTAGTCAGAGTGTCTAGTCCACCACCTGTGAGTAACCCGATCTTAAATCACCGAAAAAAGTTAACATAAACTTGACAGAACCATTTACTAGTTATATTGCTGTACAGTAGTTTTTTTAGTGAATTAAAAATATATATTGTATATATAGTCAAAAGCTTTAAAAAATGTGCCTATTGGTGTCCTTGCGCCTAATAAAGCCAAGTTAATTTTTAGAGCCTCCTCTTGTAGCAGAAACTCCCGATGGTGATTAATTCGGTCTGGGTGCATGGCCATTTTTGTGGACGGGGCCGGCTTCGAGGGATATGATTTTTTTAAACCAGCGCGAAGGATCACGGAAACCTGAGTTGCGCCGGACGTATTTTGTGCTTAAAATTCTGCGACCGTTTGCGCTGGTTTTGCCGATTTCAATGAGCTACACCGAAAAACAAACCCAGCGCAGCCAAGCGGAAAGGCTGGGCAAAGTTTATTAAAACTTATCCTCGGGGTAGGAGCCTCCAGCGGTCCCTTTATGGATCGCGAGTTTGGCTGCTGAGCACCTGAAGTAAATGCTCGCAGCATGCACAGCACAGGCCGTGGTCATTCACCGTCTAGTTTGGCAAAGCAGCTTGGAACAACAACAAAAACAACTTGTATTTATATGGCGCCTTTAACGGAGTAAAACGTCCCAAGGAGCTTCACCGGAGTGCTGTAAGACAAAATAAAACTGACTCCGAGCCTGATAAGAAGAACTTGGGGCAGGTGACCAAATGCTTGGCCAAAGAGGGAGGTTTTAAGGAGTGTCTTGAAGGAGGAAAGCGAGGCGGAGAGGTTTAGGGAGGGAGTTCCAGAGCACAGCTGAAGGCACGGCCACCAGCGGTTGAGCGATTAAAATCAGGGGTGCTCAAGAGGGCAAAATTTGAGCAGCGCAGACATCTTGTGAGACTGAAGGGGATTACAGAGGTAGGGAGGGGCGAGGCCATGGAGGGATTTGTAAACAAGGATAAGAATTTTGAAATCGAGGCGTTGCTTAACCGGGAGCCAATGTACGTCAGCGAGCACAGGGGAACAGCCGTTAGCCCCCTGATTTCCACATACAATGGCATGGACACCATTTTTGGGCGTGCACCTTGGACACCTACCGAGCAGCCCTAACCAATATGGCAGGCAGCGCAGTTCCAGCACGGAATGAGCGCAGCACGCCTTGTGGCAGCGTGGATCCATAGGCATCCATTTTATGCCTGTAAAGCTGGGGCACCGACACTGAATTTCCAAGCCACCGTGCTTTCAATTTGTAATTATGAATAAGCTTATAAGTTTATAGTTGTGGTTGCTATCAACGGTCTGTGTGTCAGAAAGTTGTGCGTTCAAGCCCTACTCCGGCATCCGACATGGGCATTTAACCTCGGTTGATACTCCAGTGGAGTACTGAGGGAGTTATTTGGATGCTTTTTTGGATGAAATATTAAATCAAGATCCTTTCTGCCTCCTGGTCAACATCTACCCCTCAACCAATGCACTCAAAGCAGGTGAATTGGCCACGTATCTCTTTGCTGTTTGTGTGCAAATTGGCTACTGTTTCTGTCAACAAAACAATGATGACCATATTTCAAAAGTAATTGGTTGCTGTAAAGTGCTTTCGGACGTCCTGAGGACGTGAAATTCTGGCTGTATAAAGCCAAATTCTCTCTTTTCTGCAAGGCTCACTGGGGCTGATTTTCACTTTGGGAAAAATGGACTTAATGGGGTGTTAAGACCCTTAAAATGGGGGTCATTAGCCTCACCAGCCTATTAGCCCGACGATTGGCTTGCTACAACTTTAACAAGGGCCTACCACTGAGCGGCTGAAGCACCTTCCTGAAACAAGCGCTTGTCCCATTCAAATCAGTGCCCAACAGATGGAGTTAGGACCCCCGTTGCAATTTTAAAGAAAACATGGGCGGAGCTTGCACCCTGCAAGCTTCACCCAAGGGTACGGGCATTCCAGTACGTCTGGTTGGTTAAGGGGCTGGTCACCGAGGCTTCACTGGTATAGGGTGGGTGGTCCCCATGCTTCGCTGGTATGGGGGTGGTCACAGAGGCTTTGCCAGTGCACGCTGGGGGGGGTGGACACTGAGACTCTGCTGGCATGAGGGTGGGGGGGGGGGGGGGGTTGGGCTGTTCATTGAGGCTAGTTACCGGGGCTCTGCTGGTACGCACGGATGGTCACCAAGGCTGGTCGGCGAGTCTCGTCGGTATGGGGGGACAATCTGCCAAAATTTGACCGCAATGAAAGAATATTGCTATTGTGGAAGAGCAACATCAGAACTGCTAAAGTTTCATGTCCTTTAGCAAATTCTTTTGCTCAGTTTTAAACTGATCTTGTTTACTATTTCACGATGATGACGGACAATGAAAGATTACCACATTTCGGAGAGAATTGCGTTGAGTCAGAATGAAGGGTTGAAATAATTACCTCAGCAGTGCAAGATGTACCTTGTTTGTAGTTGCACAATATGTGGATGCTTAATCCTATAATGTACTGATTAATTAAATTGGTCATATCTGTCTTAAGTACTGAGGCGACAGAGAGATTATAACCCTGCTGTGACCTGTTTTTGCAACATGTAAAGCAGGCATATTGGGGCGGGAGATTTGAAAATGAAAGACAGGAGTATGTTTAATTTGGGAAACCTCTACATTTTCTCTAATATCCTGTCAGTTAGTTAGGGCACATTTGATTTATAAATTGGCTTCAGCCAGCTGTGTCTCTGCGAGGACCTATTTTTCGGTGACGGGGTAACCAATAGAAATAACTGGCTGCGCAATAAGAGTTTGACAGTGTATTCAACAACAACTGGCATTTATATAGCACCTTTAAGGTAGCAAAACACCGCAAGACGCTTCACAGGAGCGTTATCGGATGAAATTTGAGACTGTGCCACAATAGGAGATATTAGGACAGGTGACCAAAAAAGCTTGGTCAAAGAAGCAAGTTTTAAGGAGCATCTTAAAGGAGAAGAGGGTGGTAGAGAGGTGGAGAGGCTTAGGGAGGGAGTTCCGGAGCTTGGGGCCTCGGCAGCTGAAGGCACGGCCGCCGATGGTGTGATGCAGGAAATTGCACAAGAGGCCGGGAACGCAGGTTGTTAGGTTGTAGGGCTGGAGAAGGTTTTAGAGATAGGGACTTCATCATCATGGGCAGTCCCTCGGAATTGAGGAAGACTTGCTTCCACTCTTAAAATGAGGCCTTAGGTGGCTGAACAGTCCAATACAAGAGCCACAGTCCCTGTGATTAGAGATAGGGAGGGGCGCAGTCATAGAAGAGATTTAAAGAGAAAGATGACAATTTTAAAACTGAGGTGTTGCTGGACCGTGAGCCAATGTAGGGGCAGAGAACTGAAAGCAATTGTCCTTAACTGATTTTCTTTGTTTGTCTCTGAGCCCTTGTTCAGAAATGCGGTAAGTTAAAAATTGTTTGGTGGATGGAATAGGTTATTTGTGGTTTTATCATATGCGAATTGACGGTCGAATAGATGGTTCTGATGCTGATCCATTGAGGCAAAATATATAGGGGACATGGGCAAAGGCCCAGACACTATCCCCTTACTTCACAAAATATCTGAACTGTTAAACTCTCAGATTTCGGTAGAGTTTCTCCCAGTTGTCTGCTTACCTTCTGCGGAATATCCACGGACACCCCGGAGAAATGGTGTAAACATTGTAGCTGTTCCTCCGAGGTTTCCGCTGATCTTCTGCCAAAGTTACGGTAGACAGTCGGGAGAACACCACAGAAATTCAGCCCCCCCCCACCCCACCGTCCCCTACCTCCCATCAGTTTATGTCAAGAAAATGATGTTAACACAAAAGGCATCCCATGCCATTAATCAACTCTAGCTGCTCAGCATTTGCACTGATGAGTGTTGCAAACTCCACAGATGGATATCTACATTCAACTTTCATGTACAATATTGCACCTGGAATCTCTACTAACTGGCAATTATGACTTTCATTCAAAGGTCCTGTCATTTACCAAACTCTAAGAAATACTTTCTAAAAAAGGCTGTATGATCTCCTTGTGGACTGATTCTAAGTATTGCACTAACCCCATAGATTACTGTATCATTTGGTTTTTGTTTATTATTTAACATGTAAATTAATCTGGCCCAATAGTTTTAGCCAAAAAAAGTACTGGTCTGCCCGCATGGTATTTTCCACTTCTTAGTAACTCTGTAGGGCACCACACATGACCTCCAGTGAGGAATATTCCATGATTAGGGGACAATGGGTAAACCCGTGAAATTAACCCCTTCACGGCACACACTAAAGAGGTAGGTTTTGGATCACAGGAGACTCGGTCTGCTTATGGGGTGCGAGCTATGGCCTAGTGAGTAGCACACTCACCTGAGTCAGTAGGTTATGGGTTCAACTCCCACTCCAGGGACTGGAGCACAAAAATCTAGGCTGACACTCCAGTACAGTACTGAGGGAATGCTGCACTGTCGGAAGTGCCGCCTTTCGGATGAGACGTTAAACTGAGGTGCCGTCTGCTCTCTCAGGTGGATGTAAAAGATCCCACGGCATTTTGAAGAGGAGCAGGGGAGTTATCCCTGGTGTCCTGGCCAATATTTATCCCTCAATCAATTTAACAAAAAAACAGATTATCTGGTCATTATCACATTGCTGTTTGTGGGAGCTTGCTTGTGCGCAAATCGGCTGCCGCGATTCCCACATTACAACAGTGACTACACTCCAAAATCACTTCATTGGCTTTAAAGCACTTTGAGACATCCAGTGGTCGGGAAAGGTGCTATATAAATGCAAGTCTTTCTTTCTTTCTTTCTTTCACCACCAGTGATCTCTAAGCACAACAAAGTTGTTGGGGAAAAACCTGAACTGTAGCAAAGTAATCATCACAGGTGATCCCTCGAACGAGGATGACTTGCTTCCACGAGAGTTCACAGATCTTTCGATGAAGGACCCGATGTTCCAGTCCTGAACTCCAGTTGAGAGGGTGGAAGATGCCTGTGTGTGAATTTTTTTTAACGTGTGGTTGACCGTTGCACACCAGCCACCACACGGGCTTTATCCAGTGGTGAGGATTAACCAGGACGACTGGAGACCTGCTCTGCTGCACGGACCTAGTGCGCGCACATATCGCAGTGTGGGCTGGGCCCGTGCTGCCCCTGGGCCCTCGGCTCTTCTGGGCCCCGTACCCTCATTCGCCGTACCTCCGCCACGATGTTCCAGGACCCAGCGCTCCAGCTCTACTTATAGCCCCGACCTGCGGTGGTGGTCTCACACAGGTCGGGATGGCCCAGCACAGTGGTACCACCAATATGGCCCCACTATAGCAAAGAGGTACGATTAAAAGCGCGATTAGAGTTGGGTGGGAATACGGACGATTATAGAAATGTATTAGAACAGCTTTTAGAGAGCAAAGGGCTTGCAAACGGCCCTATTCAGAGAATAAAGGACAAGCGACTGTTCCATTCTGAGAATACAGGACCTTTGGCTCAGAAGGGATGTGCTGACAAAAGTAACTGCTTCACAACATCATTCTCAATCTGTCAATTGATCTGCAACATTAATGCCTGGAGCACTGTGGAAGCAGTACACATGTCAGAGCCTGGCTGCTCTAGGGCTTAGATTTAAAAAGATCCTGGAAATATATATATTTTTTAAAAAGCAGCAAATCTTCTAAGTACGCAGCAGGTCAATCAGTCTCTGAAAGACAAAAGACGAGGTTTATTGTTTGGATTGGAACCTTTGACCTAGCATTATACAGTAGTCAGCTTCCACCTGACATTCTGGAACTGTTTATCTGTCTCCATCCAGAATAGATAAGAGAAATGTCTTGGTGCAATGAGACTCACAAGTACTATTACTATTCTGATTTCCCGTACATTGTATATTGGCGGACATTAGAATATGGAGAGAGAAATAAGAGGTTGTGTGACCGATTCCCTTTGTGGTGGTGCGCTCAGCCATACAATTACATTATGGCATTGATCTGCTGAATAAAGCTATCCTCGTCCACAAAGACCGAAGATAAAAGTGACAACTGGTTTCAAATGTAACAATATGATCTTGCTGTGTGACTCAGACATTTGTGGGGTCTGATTTACATTCTTGCAGCCCCGAGGCATTGACATATGATGAAATAGTTGAACTCGGCATTTGCAGGAGTGTTCCAGACTCCAGTCAGGGAGCAGAACACAAGAGATGACAGCTGTGGGCGACTTCAAAAGATTCCCACTGCTGCGACTGCATCCATAGCATATGAATGTCTGTGAGTCACTCTCCGAAGAGCTCACCTTTCTATTCATTCTTCTGTTTACTTTGCGCACAGCCAAGAGATGAACAAGAGCCATGAACTTACTCTGATTTTCAGAAGCAGGAGATACTTTCCAAAACCACCTACGCTGGGCCACACAACTCATTTGTTTTCTGTTTAAAAAAAGACACCTTTTCCTAGAATCATAGAAATTTACAGCACAGAAGGAGGCCATTTCGGCCCATCGTGTCTGCGCCGGCCGACCAAGAGCTATCCGGCCTAATCCCACTTTTCAGCTCTTGGTCATATGTTTTTCAGTGAAGAAAAACAAACCTTACTACTTTATCCTGACGTTTTGCATTTTAGTTCTAACATGTTTATTAATAGATTTCAAAAAATAAATTGAGCATCTTCTAACCAATATGTAAGAATTTTGTTCCAAACACTTATTTTATAGAACTCTCATCAATGTTTGTCCAAACATGCTTCACTCTCAGTTTTGGCACAGGAGCCCGTGATATGAACTTTGGTCAGAGTAACTGATTTTGGGAGCTATGTAGCTAGAATGTAGCTAGCACTGATGTCGGAACATTTGTAAACCAACTATTAATAAGTTATTAATTATTAATAATTTATTCATATATTTCTTCTCTCTCTCTATTTTAATGATAATACCATAGTCACGGCTTCCTGAACTTTCCTCTCTGAGTCAGAAGGTTGTGGAATCAAGTCCCACTCCAGTACATAAATCTAGGCTGACACCCCAGTGCAGTGTTGAGGGAGTGCTGCACTGTCGGAGGTGCTGTCTTTCGAGATGAGACATTAAAGCGAGACCCCATCTGCTCTCTCAGGTGGATGTAAAAGATCCCATGGCACTGTTTTGAAGAAGAGCAGGGGAGTTACCCCGATGTCCTGGCCAATATTTATCCCTCAATCAACCTAACAAAAAAGATTATCTGGTCATTATCACATTGCTGTTTGTGGGAGCTTGCTGTGTGCAAGTTGGCTGCTGCATTTCCCACATTACAACAGTGACCACACTCCAAAAGTACTTCATTAGCTATAAAACACTTTATGAGGGCCTGGTGGCCGTGAAAGGCGCTATATAAATCCAAGTCTTTCTTTATTTTCTTTCTCTTAATTCTCTTGGAATTCTCACTTTGTTAAAATCAGGAATCTGCGCACCTTCCATTCAAAATAATAGATATACCCAGGCCGTTCCCAGCCTGCTGCCGATGCTCCTTGCAATCAGTGGCTAGGCAATGCCAGGGACCAGCCACTCAGTCATAACTCTGCCCTCGGATTTTTCCTCCCCCATGCCCGGCATTTTCCTGCTTGAACACGATTGCACCAGGAATTGAGCAGTGTGGTTCTGAAACCTGCAACTGCCCCACCCCTGCTCAGTGCCACTGTACCACACCAGAGATTGATTCTTTCTAATGATTCTAACTGATTCTTTCCATGGACCTGGAAATTGTGGAACTCCTTCCCTCCCTCAGTTCTTACTTCCTCCTACAGATGTCAATCCTTTTAAAAACACGTGTCATTGATCTCGTCTTACTGATTTACTTCATTGTCACCCTGAACCCCCAAACGCCCTGACCCCCGGGCCTCCTGAACCCTCAACCCCCCCTGAACCCCCAACCTCCCGGAACCCCTGAACCCCCCAACCCCCCCCCCCCCCGACCGTCCCGGAAGCCCTGAACCCCCAACCCCCCTGAACCTCCAATCCCCCCTGACCCCCCGACCTCCTGAACCCCCAAACCCCCCCCTGATTCCCCCCCCCGTCCTCCTGAAGCCCTCTACTATGGTGGTGTCCTCTACTATGGGCCCTGGTCCTTCCTTCCATCCAACAATTTAATTTAAAAAAGATGTAAATGGATCACTGCAACAAAATAGGATAGCACTTAAAAAGGAAAGTCATAACAACATCGTAATTTGACTATCAGGATTTGGGATTTTTGGTCGTCGTGTCACAGAGGCTCTGAAAATCCACAGGTAGCAATGATGCTAGGAATGCAGCAGCCAGGGCACTCCAGTGCTGGTCCCATCTGAGAATGCAGGGTTGTGGGAGGTTCAGTCAGTTAAATGCCCACTGTCATGCAGGCACCTGACAACGTGGGCAGCCACCAGCCCCCACCGATTGGAAAATTGGCCAATTGCTGTTGTTGAGGAGGGAAGAAGGGAGTTACCAGAATCACCCTGGGAAGATCATTTTAGAGCATCATTGGCCTTCTTGTGTGTGGTGGGCATTGATATATGAAAAATTTCTACCTAATATTCCTTGGGGGCCCATACCAAACCCCCGCCTGGACCTCCACGTCCACCAGGGTAGCAGCCAGTTCTCACTGGGTGTACCAACCATCACTGTTCGGCTGTGCCTCTGACAGTCTGGGGGCGAGGAAACTGCTAGTGCTGCCCCTACCTTCCTGCGACTCCAATCCCTTACCATCACCGACCTTGTAAAGGACAAGAGTAGGCTCTGCCTCTTACTCGGCCAAGCAAGAACTCCCAGTGTAGGCTGAGGCCCAGTGTATCCACATCCCTCCCTACCTCCGGGCCCTTTGGTCTCACTCCTACTGGAAGGGCTGAACAATCTCAGCCAAATAATGTACTTATATTTTGAAATTTGTTTTCCTGAGAATCTTTTACAGCCACTTGAGAGGGCAGACGGGGCCTTGGTTTAACGTCTCATCTGAAAGACGGCACCTCCGACAGTGCAGCGCTCCCTCAACACTGCACTGGAGCATCGGCCTGGATTTATGTGCTCCAAGTCCCTGGACTGGGACTTGAAACCACAACCTTCAAGCAGAACTTGCTTCTTAATTTATCTTTTCTTCTCTCCTACACTTTTTGAACTTTAGTGGTGTCCTATACTGTGGAACTTGATGGCAAAATACAAAGATGTAATTTAGCCTCAATTCAAGAGGGAGTTTCACCATGAGGTCCCCATTTAAAATCACATAAGTTTAAAAAAAAAATGAACTTGATCATCCTTTTGGTTTGATCTATCCATTCTTGGCTTAGATACTGATTTGAAAGAGCTGCAGACCATAACTGTGCAGACAGCTGAATTATCTTTAGTGAACATACAGTCACACACCCAAGAATAATTTGGCTTCAATTGTACTGCGCATTATTACTGCAGAGCACACATGTTACTTGGCTTTATTGCAGTACAGAATTACTCTTTTCATGAAGTGACTAGTTGGTGTAATAGTGCTGAATCTGTATAGTAGTTTGTTCATGGTGGAATCATTATTAGTTAAATCTAAACTGCACAATTTTACAATGATCACATTTCGCATGAGGGCTGTGTTGAGAACGCTGATTTACAGCTAATTCAATTTTGAGCTGCATATTTCCTTCAAAATGAACAAGCCCTGTTAAACAAAATATTCACAAATTGAACAAACAGAGCAAAATGTTTTTAAAAATGTAATCATAATCCTTTGTAACTGATCAATTTTTAAAAGGGATCCTTATGGGAAGACATCTGGTTATGAGATTCACCAACAATAATCTTTATCATATATAAAGGACTTGGGGCCAATTTTCACTCAGTCTTCCGGGCAGGACTTAGGGCAGCAGCAGCCCTAAAATCAAAATCCTTCACGTACCAACCCATTCCTCCTCCAAATTCACCCGCCGCCATTTTGCCTCTACAGGGGTGGCCAAAACACCCACCTGGAGCAGTCAGGAGATTCATTAAAGCCATGCACACTTCCCCTGGGCAGTGAGATGCCTAACCAATGGTCCTTAAAGCAACCACTAAAAGACACTCACAAAACGGCTAAGAGAATCTCTAAGGGTTTTTTCTCCGCTGAGGCCAGGAAGAGCAGGAATGCTCAATCTGGTCCACAATATAAATCTAGGCCACAGCTGGCCCATCCGAGGTTCTCCCTCTTACCCCATCCATGACACCACCCCCCCCCCCCCACTCCCTCCCCACCCCCCGTCCCACCAACCCCCCGCCTCCCAGCTCTGACTAGTGGTCAGCTCAGCATGGGAGATGGTTAAATTCCCACCCTTCCAGAACCGGAGAGCTGTAGTAGGGCACCCTTTGGCCAACCTCAGAGTAAATATTCTACCCACCTAGCCTCCCCTGGTAGTTAAAATCAGTTCCCTTACGCCTAGTCTGAATGTCACACTCAGATGTCACACACATGCAAAATATTGGTCACACTTGCACTTGGATTAGCTCCAATCTCATATTCACAAGTCAGCAAATAACATTTTTGAAAAGCTTAAAAACAAGTGAGAATGCCAGTCAGTTCCTACTGGTTTCTTGGTTAACCTGGCCTTTGAATGAGAGAAGGAGTTGGGGATTTACAAACAGCTGCCTACCTAGAGAAACTTGCCTCAGCAAGAACAATGTTAGTCTCCAATTGTCCTCAGGATGTTTAGGGCACTACCCCACAATGAAAAGCTGAACAGTGGCCTTAAAGGCACAGGCCATGGAAAACACAACTGCACCTTAACAGTTAAACACCAGAGAGCCCAGACTACCTGTGAGCAACATCACAGTCTACCAGCTAGTTGTTCCAAAATAAATTGCATTAGAATTGAGCTATAACGGTCTTGATTAAAGCACACAAATAAACATGCCTGGGCACACAATTATCTGAAAAGGTGGAGCTATATTTGCTATGAAAAATTCTTCTGTTATTATTACAATTACTTTTTCATTATTCAAGCATAAAATGATGTCCCATATCTGGTCCTACTTTACCAAGAAAAATATTCATGCTGACTTCAGTTCAGTAATCTTATGACAGAGAAGTTTCCTTATATTGCCAGGATCTCACTTAAGATAATCATTGTCCAATTCATTCCCAATCAGTATTTTTTTAATTGTGAAGCGTTTATCAGACAGTATATTCCACATGGTCCAAGATATTTTTTAATGAGACAGAATTCCTAGCTCCCATCCGAAGTCCATAAATAATAGATGGTTAGCGCCATATCATATAGTGACACTAGCTCACTTCCTTAATTCACGACTTAACACGAGACAGAATTTTGCTAAGAAAGCTGGGGAAATCAAAATCTTATTAATTGCTTTTCATTGCAGGAGCGAGCATTCATAAGGAGATAGTGTATTTCATTGAATCATAGAATCTTATGTCATGGAAACAGGTCATTTGGCCCATCAAGTCTGAGCCGGAGTTTTTTTTCCCCACAAGAACAATATAGTCTAATCTGACTTTCCTCATCACTCCTTATATCCTTTAATAGCCCTCCTTTTTCAAGCAACTAATTCCCTTTCAAACATACACATGTGACAACTGTCACTACATGATGTGTCTTAAAAAATAACATTTAAAACTTTAAAACATCTACCTTGAATGTGCAACAATAAAATGCAGAAATGATCCTTTAATTCTTACCTCACTAAATAAAAAGAGAGGTATCATACATTTGCACACTGAATAACTGGCTGTGCTAAATAATTGAGAACTCCATATACTTAGAGTAAATAATCCTTATCTACTGAATAAAGGCAGCCAGTAATCCTGACCCGAAATAGTTATATCATGCAGTTACCACAATTTTACCATGTTAAATAAACAGCAACCATAGAGTCATACAGCGAGCAACCCTCTGCTGATCTGATTAAACAGACATTCCACACAAAAACGGTGAGTAATCCCTATACCCTGTTGACTAAACAGGAACTAACCAGGTACAGGGGAGAAACCATTTGCCTGCTCAAAAAAACGAACTACACAGTTACATGGAGTAACCCTCACCTTGCTGATTGGAAATTGTACCCAGTTGTAGTGAGTAACCTTTACCTCGCTGGTTAATGGAGACTCCCATATAATTACAGTGAGACACCCGAATGAATAAATAGTTACTATGGACAGTTACGGTGAATGGCCCTCACCCTTGCTGAGCAAACAACGTCTGCTTGAATGGGATGAACAGGTCATCCCCGTCATAATTAATAGTTCTAATAGTTATCCTCTTTCTAACAAAGAGGTCCACCACAGGTAAGCAACAAGAACTATTCTTTGTTGAAAGTCACTCACAGCAAGACATTTTCCTGCTAATCGACTTTATGCTGAAAATGTTCTTTTTTTTAGCAGTTCCGAAGAACTTTGTTTATACCTGTCTATGGTTATACCCTCACTTATTGCCACAAGCTGTACTCACCGGCTTCCTAATAGCATCAAAACGCAGTAATCAATCAAACTTAAATCAGGTAAAAGCAAAACAAATTTTCCATTAATGCGGATCCATCTGTTTCACTTTATGAAGCCATTGAGCCAAATATGACAGGAACATTTCTACCAGCCAGATTGGAAGCAAATGCTTTCTTTTGAGCCTTATTGTGTATAGGTTAGTATTACTTTGGTCCTTTCTTCTGCCTCCTGGATATGCGCTCCTCCCCCCAATCACAGAAGGCAGCAGAATGACTGAGGGTCATTCATTATCGCGAGCAACAGCTCGGAAATGGACCTCCCCGAAACTCTTCCACTCATCATGCAAAACAGCTTAGTCAAGGTAAGCAGGCGGATCTTCCTGCAAAAAAAGGTAGCTTCCAGCAAGCTGCTCACGGGAGAGAAGTCATGCATTAAGTCCCCAGTGAGGTTTAGCATACAGCGACAGCTTCACCTCCCCTCCCCCATCTCCTCAATTGCAATAAGAACTTCACAGCCCTATCTAGCTCAGCATGCTCACAGTCTGTCCCATTGTGAATGCATGTTCATACTTTATTGATTAATGTGGATCAGATGTGACTTCTGCTGTGAAAGTTTATCTCTAGACACTCCCCCTAGTCAGTGGTCTAATTCCAGGGCCGCTGTCTGAAGACAAACTGACCACCCACCCGCGCCTGAAATGAAACACATCTTTATAAAATGAGCAGTGCTTGCTATCTGCGTGTTGACCAGGAGGCTGATTGTACGAAACTGCTTGATAATTACAGCCCAGCACCCTTCTATTCACATTTGCACACACACACACACACACACACAGAGTTAGATTTCTAAAGCAAACTGATGGGAAGCAGTAAAGCAGCTTGTGTAAACTCCAGGCCTGCAAGTCTTTCGGTTCTGTATAGTATTCAGAAACACTCTGCTGAATGAAACAAACAGCTTGCAAATCTGCAGAGGCGGAGGAGGGAGAATTAGAGAGCCGGGTATGGCAGTCTCTGCCAGCCTTTGGCAGCTGGCTCAGGGGCAGTGGCACTAGATGGCATAGCATGTCTGCTCTCTCAGCTACAGGCATTAGGTTCAGTGAAGGCTGAAAAGGCGATAAAAGTACAAACAAGTAGAGCGAGTGCACCTGAAATAATAAGATAAAAATGTTTTGAAAGAGAATTTATAGTTTGGATTTATCAACAGATGAGTTGGACTGAAGCCCATTCTACATAATCCAAGCTCTGCAAGATTCTATGATCTTTGTTTTAAAAAAAGCGATGAAAAATGTATGTCCAATGGCTGTTATTCATTTATTTGCACATAATAGACTACCATAGCTTATGCAATACCTAGCCTGCCTGATACAGCTGTTCATCTCTGAAATACATTGAACTTTAGGATAATGGCTCAACAAATTAAGTCAGAAATTTGATTCTCCGCAGACTGTTGCTTAATCTCGGTCTTTCTCCCCCAATGCCTTTTAAAAATGTTGCAAGTATTTGGAATAAAGCGGAGCTCACACACAAGCAATACATACACCTAGAATTACATCGAATTATACACGCTTGTTTAATGTGTTTGGCATCTTCATTTCACATTATAGAATTTATGTTACAGTACTTATGCACTTCTAATCATTTTTTGTTGTGGGGCCATAACTCAGAAACAGCAGGACTAGCTTCGGACTCGACCAATCTAATAAAGAATATCCACGGGAGCACCTTGTGGAAATGTCATCGCTGTTCATGTTAATGGATTTCCCCCTCCCCCACAAGGCCCCGACCTGATGACGTTTTTAGTCATCTGTCACATCAGCAACAGTTCCACAATTGGATTTCAATCTGATTTATGTGAACATACACAATTGAATTACTGAGTGATAACTTATTCCCAGTTATTTTTCTGTGAATTTCCCAGGAAATATTAAATCTGGGACAGGAGGAAGGGGAATATATTCTAGATGTTGTGAAAAAGGGCTCCTGCAATTCCTCTCTTTCATTTTCTGTATCCTTCATTCTGCTGTTTTTTTTAAAAATTCTTCCTTCCTTACTCTGTTCTACTCATCCTTTCTGATTACTTCTGCATCTGTAATTTCCTCTCTCTATTTGTCATTCTGTGTGTACTCATTTGTATATGTTTGTGTCAGCTCTTTCCTTTAAAAAAAAGAACTTGCATTTATATAGCGACTTTCACAGCCTCAGGATGTCCCAAAATGCTTCACATCCAATGATGTACTATTGAAGTGTAGTCACTGTTGTAATGTAGGGAAATACGGCAGGCAATTTGTACACAGTAAGGGTCCTACAAATGGCAATGAAATAATTACCGGATAATCTGTTTTCTCTTATATTGATTTTGGTTGCAGGATAAATGTTGGCAAAGACACCAGGAGAACTCTTCAAATAGTGCCATGGGATCTTTTAGGTCCAGCTGACAGTGCAGATGGGCCTTCATGTCATGACTATTGAATCTGTGTGCTAGTGTTCTTCCTCCTTGTTGGTTAATCTCCTTCTCACTTGGAGCATGGAGAGCCACGACTTTAACTGAGTGAAGCTGGTAAGATTAGCGGTGATCTGCGGCTGTTTCTGGCTGACGGAGGGATTCGCTTGGTTCTTACCCTGTAAATGTGGTTGGGTTGGCTGTGATTTTACCTGGGATGGAAGTCAGTTCAGGTTGACTCATGCCCAAGAGTGGCTTTGAATTGGTTTCTGCCTGAAACAGGGTTGGGTTAGATTGGCTCGGATTCCGTCTGAGAGTGGGGTCGGGTTGCCTTCTGCCTGAAAGCAAGGTTAGGTCTGCCCAGGTTCTTCCTGAAAGCAGGGTTGGGCTGGGTGAGGCTGATGCAAGGAAGGGATCAAGTCGGTTTGTGCCTGAATGTGGGCTTGGGTTAGATCAGTTTCTGCCTGAAATTGAAGATGGATTGGGTTGGATTTTGCCTTAAAGCGGAGTTGGTTCTGGTTGGTTTCTGCCTAAAACATTTGGCTTGCATCAAGTTCACTGGGGAAGGGGGGCAGGGAGAAGTTGGTGTTCGAGTCAAGCAGTGTTTATGTTCTGACTTAGATTGCGATTGGTACTGCTTCTTATATTAAAAATCTTCTTTAAAAAAAAGTCACTAGTGAATAGTGTGTAAAAAATGTGGATTGCGCTTAATCTTGCCTGGTGAACGATGCTCAGAATATTGACCCTCAACTTATTCCCGAGCCATAGCATTTTTTTTCACGTGGGGAAGGGGTTGGTTGGAAAATTACCTGAGACACAAGTGTATATATATATATATTACATCAGATCAAGCAACACCAGTGAATAACACAATCTAAGTCAGAGAAACAGCAAATTCAAGAAGTAATGTGCGGTTCATTTATAAGTATTAGGGCAAACCATGATTAAAGTGTGAAATTACATCAGAAGATAATAGTGGGCGAATAATGTGACACGGTGAGATTATAGATAGGACTAATGATTTGGCACAGAGCAACATCCTGTGACAAACCCTCCAAATTTCGAGACTTACCATATGTAGCACAGTTTGTTGCTTGCGTACTGCAGTTTTGCATGAAATGTCTCGGAGGCAGTGAAAGTGCTGGTTTTGAAGTAATAAAAAATCACTTACTTCAACACAACTCTTCCTCTAATTATAGAGATATTTCAGAGAAAATTATGTATCGTCACTTCTGACAATATGATATATTTATGTATAATTGCATGTAATTATATATAATCTGATTATATTTAGATTTACATACAGCTGGATATATTTATAAATAAGTCTGATATATTATATTCTGTTTGTTCCCTGATATCCATTCTATTTCTAATTATTATATTATGGAGGGCAGGAATGACGTAAGCAACACAGATTTATTTACGTACGTCCCTAGCATGTGTAACTGATACATATTTATTTGTTGAGAGCAGAATGTTGGCCAGGACCCCGGGATGACTCCCTGTTCTTCTTTGAATAATACCACGGCATCTTAAACAGCCACCCGACCCAACAGAACAGACCGACTTGCACTGTTGAGCCATGTGAAGGCTAAAACTTCCAATGAGACGAAACTCAGGAAAGGCGCAATGAGCGGAATGGCAATAAACGTTTGTTTGTGAACTAGAAAGAAACAGTAGCTGCTATGCTTAAAAAAAGTAGCTGCAAGTGCTCAGAAAAATAAATGCGTATCAGTCAGAACGGAAGAAAATTTGAGAAGCAAAGACGGAGTGCTGGATGGTGAAGGCTGCTCTTTTATTCATTTCACTTAAATCTGGTTGTGTTTTTATTTGCAATCACGAGGTCGGCAAGCAGGCGGTTGGTTGTATGTACATGTGCTGTTGTTTCATAGCTTCACGGCAGATCACTTAGAATGATCGGGAGAGAGCGCGCGCAGCGGTTTCAAAATCGTTTCATCTTCATTTCCACAGCTTTGTGCTAAAATAATGCTGGTGACTGCGTGGTCTGAGGTACGTGGTAATGCATTCCATAACAAGTGTTTGTCTCGCACATTTATTGGCCATGTATATTGTGTAATCGCATGCTCAGAAATCCCACATGATTTTGATTAGCAGTTCAATTCTGGCAGGACAAGGCTATGTGTGTGTCTTTCAAAACCAAAGCCAGGCAGTGGGGAGGTGGCGATGCGATGCAGCACGCTGATCTACTACAAGTAGCCATGAAGGGGCAGTACATGTGTCCATACCCACGATTCAAACACGCGAAGAAGATTTCCTCCATCTCTATTTCGTAGCAAAATCATAACAGCACACGGAGGAAATGTTCTTCCACGGGATGACGGAACATTGGCGAAAAATTGTTCCACTTTCTTAAACCTCTCAATGGCTGGCATAAGGGTGGTACGGGCATTGGCCCAGCTGCATTCTCTATCAGGGAATGAGTGAAGGCAGGAGGAAAAGCTAAATGAGGAGAGAAAAAAAACACAAAAAAGGGAAAATAGTAACAAACTGAAGTGAATTATAATGCCTTTGGTTCAGACAATGAAATCAGTGAGGATAGTAGGAATAGTTTTAAATTGCTCTGGCAAATAATTAGTACAGACAAGATGGGTCGACTGGCTTCCTTCTGTGCTGTAAAGGTTTTTGATTCTAACTTAATCTGAACAAATAGTGAGGGAGAAATTGGCCCCCCGTCATGTCCGATTTCTGGGTAAAGGATAAGGGGTAAACCATTTAGGACCGAGATGAGGAGAAACTTCTTCACTCAGAGAATTGTGAACCTATGGAATTCTCTACCACAGAAAGTTGTGGAGGCCAGTTGGTTTGATATATTCAAAAGGGAGTTAGATGTGGATCAAGGGGTATGGAGAGAAAGCAGGAATGGGTTACTGAAGTTGCATGATCAGTCATGATCATATTGAATGGTGGTGCAGGCTCGAAGGGCCGAATGGCCTACTCCTGCACCTATTTTCTATGTTTCTATATTACGACTTCCAGACGTAATGCCCTGTGCCTAATCGTCCCCGGAATACGCTGTGACTCTCGCGTGCCTGGGACGCCCACCTCAAACAGGTGTTGGGTCCCTTGAATATGCTAATCAGGGGCTTACCGCCTGTTTAGGATCCCAATGGTAAATTTGCCAAAAGAGGCGAGGAGCATGTTTCGCTCAGTTTTTCTGGGTCTACAGCAACCTAACCAGTGATCCTTGAAGGGGTAGCTGGAAGCCACTGATGAACAGGTTAAGCTTTTGTTTTTTTTTTTACTTACCTTAATGTGGAGCCAGGAGGAGCAGGAGCAACCCGCTGCCCAGACTTCCCTGTGTCGGAGCTAGCTGAATTTTCCAGGGCTCCCACCAGCAATCAAAGGGTCGGATTGCCGTCCACAACTCACCTGTAGATGAGGCCCAAAGCCCAATCACCAGCAAGCCTCGGGCCGCCATCTTTGCGCCTGAGTTGCAGGGCTCCTCCAATGCACTGCTCTCGGTGAGTGACCAATATCCCAGCCAGCATTCTAATAAACTTCATTCGATGAAGGCATGTAGGCCTAATTATGATACAATTACAAACCGCAAATACATATCAGGACCATTTAAAACCTTTCAATTGTTCACCACTGATATGCTTTGTATCAGTTAAGTTGGGGCAAAAATGGCAGAAGTTGGCAAAGGATCCAGAAAATACCAAGCACAATATTGGTTGGCACTTTAGTCAAACACTAATACGGACTTGACTTAATAAATCTCAATTTCTTTGTGTGGTGTTAAAGATCTACATTCTCCCTCAAGTCCGCCTTACATAAGAACATAGGAAATAGGAGCAGGAGAAGGCCATACGGCCCCTCGAGTCTGCTCCGCCATTCAATAAGATCATGGCTGATCTGATCATAGACTCAGCTCCGCTTCCCCGCCCGCTCCCCATAGCCCCTTATCGTTTAAGAAACTGTCGATTTCTGTCTTAAATTTATTCAATGTCCCAGCTTCCACAGCTCTCTGCGGCAGCAAATTCCACAGATTAACAACCCTCTGAGAGAAGAAATTTCTCCTCATCTCTGTTTTAAATGGGCGGCCCCTTATTCTAAGATCATGCCCTCTAGTTCTAGTCTCCCCCATCAGTGGAAACATCCTCTCTGCATCCACCTTGTCAAGCCCCCTCATATTCTTATACGTTTCGATAAGATCACCTCTCATTCTTCTGAATTCCAATGAGTAGATGCCTTCCAGTGAGATGGTTGAAGAAGCTTGTATCCCTGAGGCAAAGGCAATAATCAGTGATATTGTCCTTTCTATCACCCCAGTTCACATTCTCTCAATGTCCATGTGGACACGCCTGCTCTATCCAGTGGTGGCATACGACTGGGACTTACAACTAAGCAGTCCCTGAGAAGAAATACACTGCAATAGACACACTATATACAATATATGTGGCATACACGGAGGCTTGGTTTCATGAAATAAGCACAGTTGGAGTAAATATTACTGTGTGTGGTTTTCATTACACTTTCATTTCAGCATTAATTTATATCAAAAACATGTTACAAAACACTACTATATAGCAACATCAATTCTGTGTACATAAGTTATGAAGTTACAGGGCACTGTGCCCAAAGTCGTCTTATTTGCATTCCATATTAGATTTTAGAAATGGTAAGCTGAATACAGGGTGTAATTTCTTTCTGTTATACAGAACATAATAAGGATTAGTGTTGTCATGTTATTGCTGCTTTTCTTCAAACTTCACAGTTTGGAAAGATCTGTTTCTGCAGGGATTCAATGAACTTCCTGTCCGCTACAGTTTATAGGATGTTTGGAATATGCTGCCATTTTGAATGAAAAGTTCAAGAGAAGCTATGGCATATATTTCCCTTGCTACTGCCAAGGCATCTCCTTCTTGTGCAGGTTGCTGGAGTTCACTGTCTCTCAACATCCTGTTCTCCACAATTTCAACATGGATCACCCTCTACACAACTATTTGACAGAGCACGCAGAATCTTGTAAAGGTTTGTGCACTTTCTATAAATTGAAAGGGAATGAAATGTAAGGAAAGTGGTTTTAGGACACCAAATGTATGTTCAGCAGAGTTTTTGGTACTTGATATGCCTTGTCATACCCGTACAATTTTAGAGTTTGAGAGTCGCTAGAAGGGAGTTCTGCTAAATCTTTAGTACTGTGTTCAATTGTGGGCACCATACCTTTAGGAAAGATGTTAAGGCCTTGGTGTGGGTGCAAAGGAGATTTACCAGAATGATACCAGTGTTGCGGGACTTCAGTTATGTAGTCAGAATCGGTAGCATAGTGTTTATGTTACTGGACTAAATAATCCAGAGGCTGGAGTAATGATCCAGGGCATGAGTTCATAATGCCACCACGGCAGCTGGGGAATTTAAATTCAGTTAATAAATAAATCTGCAATAAAAAGCTAGTATCTATAATGATGACCGTGTAACTGCTGGACTGTTGTTAAAAAAAAACATCTGGTTCCCTGACGTCCTTTAGGGAAGGAAATCTGCCATCCTTACCTGGTCTGGGCCTATATGTAACTCCAGACCCACAGCATTGTGGTTGACTCTTAACTGCTCTCTGAAATACCCCAACGAGCCACTCAGCTAAGGGCAATTATGGATGCCCAATAAATGCTGGCCTTGCCAGCGGCACCCAAATCCCGTGAATGAACAAAGGAAAAAAAGAGAAGCTGGGATTGATCACCTTAGAGCAGAGAAAATTAAGGGGAAATTTAAAAGAGGTGATCACATTTTTATGGGGCCTATATGGGATAGAGTAAATAAGGAGAAACTTTCCACTGGCAGAGAGTGTCAGTAACCAAAGGACACAGATTTAAAATAATTGGCAAAATACTCAGAGTGGAGTGGAGAAAAAAATATTTATGCCACAAGTTGTTATGATCTGGAATGCACTGTCTGAATAGGTGGTGGAATAAAATTCAATGGTAACTTTCAAAAGGGAATTGGATATACATACTTGAAAAGGAAAAATAAATACAAAGCAATGGGGCAAGAGCAGGAGAGTGGGAGTACTTTCCAAGAGCACGATGGGTCGAATGTATTGAACGGCATGAAGTTCCTGTACTTACATCATAGATACAGATTAAACTTGCCACAAAACATTAAGTCATGTTCATTTCAGTCTAAGTACCCTTTTAACTGGTGGATGATCATGGCAGAGGTTCGGCAAATGTTTGGTGCGGAGGAGCGGTGATAGATCGTGGCGGAGGAGCGGCGAATGTTTGTGGCAGAGGAGCGGCAAGAGATCGTGGCGGAGGTGCAGCAAATGAGGGTTCGGGGCCCAGAAGAGGCAGGGTCCGGGGCAGCACGGGCCAGCCCACACTGCGATATGTGTGCACACCAGGTCCGGGCAGCAGAGCAGCTCTCCAGTCGTCCTGGTTACTAGTGGGATCAAGGGGTATGGCGAGAAAGCAGGAATGGGACACTGAAGTTGCATGTTCAGCCATGAACTTATTGAATGGCGGTGCAGGCTAGAAGGGCCGAATGGCCTACTCCTGCACCTATTTTCTATGTTTCTATGTTAACCCTTGCCACTGGGTAAAGGCCTAGCTTTGCCAAGCCCGTGTGGTGGCTGTTGTGCAGTGGTCACCACACATTAAAAAAATCCACGCACAGGCATCTTCCACCCTTTCAACTGGAGTTCAGGATTGGAATATCAGGTCCTTCATTGAAACATCTGTGAACTCATGTGGAAGCAAGTCATCCTCGTTCGAGGGACTGCCTATGATGATGATAATGACCCTTTTAACTGTGTGTTAAGTCTTAATTACTGCCAAACAATCCCTCTGGCACTGAAAATTAACTTTAACAAATGTGAAGTCTCATTCCTTCAGATTTTAATTGTTGTTGGAGATTTTTTTTAAATGAAATCCCTTTTTATACTTTTTCTTTCTCTCGTAATCCCACCTTTCTTCCCCTCTCTTTATTCCACTTTCTATATCTGATTTGCCATTTGAATTCAATATTCCAACTTACACTTCCGGGTTCAGACCCTGCGCTGCTCATTAACGGTTCTTCAATCCGATTGGGTAAACAGATACACAGTTGCTTGACCTGTTCACACAGGCCCCAGATACCCAGTAGGGGGCATCGCACCATTTGGATGTCCCGCCGACAGCAACTTGCTGTACGAAACTGCACGGAAAGTCTATGGGCAAGTGCAAGTGCATGTCTCACTGCAAAATCCATCCAATTTAACTTAATGTATCATCATGACGAAAATGCGAGACACTGAGAAGGCGTTCAATCGTCAAGGCCTTGTTGCAATACTGAGAAGGTTTTCCTTGAGCCAGGCCTCACTACAATATTCCAAGCATCCTCCCATCACTGTAACCTGTGACTGAGGTACTGAGTGACTTAACCATGGGCCAGGCTTCAGTGTGAAACTGTATAGGTTCCCAATGCACAGAGTATGCTGCAAAATGGGTTAAGGCTTAGGTATGCTATTTGCTGCTTTGCTAATTAAGCATAAGTACTCTTTTACCACAATCTTAGAATAAAAATCTTTCTTGCCGTTTCCCCCACACAACAAATACAGGGAAAAATCTCATAAATTCCAAAGTCCAGTAAAAATTAGTTAAATCTAGTTAATCCTGAATCAACAACTGATAGTAATTTAATACGAGACCACAACCTTATGCAAAAATGAAAGTAAAACTTCCATGTCAATTAAACACAGATGTGAGGTGACCTCATCTTTCAGAAAATGTTATATTCCACATACCGTATTTTTTCTATTAGCCTCTCTATTAGATACTCTCACAACCAAAAAAATATGGGGAAAATTAGCGGAATTTACAAAGGTCCGGGAGCAGATTGCCTGATTGCATTTTAATCTGGTGAAAGGTGTGTGGTTTGTGGGACCTAAAGAGGAGCAACAATAAATATAAAATGGAAAAGGAGTAGAAAATAGAGGGAAAAAAGCAGAATGGCTTTTGTCTCCTGAGCTGGTCAAAAATTGGTCAAGCATTATTTATAAGACCTCTTTACTGGTGTGGACCCAGGTTTCTCCCCACTGAGAAGTAAAATGGCCCACATAATCATTGGGAAACATGGCTCCAAATTGAATCCAGGCTGAATTTGGAAGTCAGTCTCAAATCTCTTCACCCCGCCCCCAGTTCTGCATTGTACCAGGTAGTGATGGAAGGAGAGACTGGATTTATCCCAGGCATAAAATACAATTAAATCACGCCTGCCCTTCACCCGATCACAGACCTTTCTCTTTGTTCTCTCTGGCTCTGTACTTGCTTAAATACTGCTAAATCTCGAACATCTTCCAGTGCTGATGAAAGGTCATCGACCTGAAACGTTAACTCTGTTTCTCTCGCCAAAGATGTTGGCTGACATGCGGAGTTGTTTCCCAGTATTTCTTGTTTTTATTTCAGATTTCCAATTTCCACAATATTTTGCTTTTGTCACAAAATATGTGAACCGGGCCAGTTACAGTAACTGGGACAACTGGAGTTATTTTCTTCTTTAGCAGAAGGTGCATTTTGCGCTCATCAAGGGATGTCATGCTGTATTTCTTGTTACTTTAACATTAGGCATTCCCAGGTGAGGCAATGCATGGTTTAGGTGCAGAATAAAGCTTTCTTTACACAGCCCAAGTAACTCCCATTTCCCACATATGCTCTCTTAAGGCCTCTATAAGAAAGAAAGTCAACCTTCTTAGTGCCAAATAATCCTGAATTGTAAGTATTTTGTCCGGTGAACTTACACCCAAATGACGTTAAGCTCAGTTAACATCTGCGATCTGGGTTGAAATTTAAGTCTAGTTCCTAGAAGTGAAAGGACAATATGCTAACCCTCTGTGCCACCCATTCCCCTCTAGGACAATTTGATTAATAATAATTACTTAACATTTTCTGTCTTTTGCTACATGCAATATAAATATGGCCCTCAAATCCCTGTAAGGCACTTTGCTGGCTGATGAGTGATGGAGCAGAACTTATGTCCATGCAGGCCCAGACCCCATCACAAATCCCATGGATGGGACGGGATCTTTTCCGTGGGTGGAATGGGTCACTCGTGCCTACATGGGTGCATCAGCAAGGTCCGCCCAACATAATCAAAATGGTACCATGCCACTCCAAGGGCAGAACAGGAGGCTCGGAAAGGACCCCTTGAGAAGGTGAATTTTCTTCATCTTCAGCTCCGAAGGGAACCAGCGGATCGCTTTTTGAAGATAATTGATCCCTTCAGAGATCTGCTACTCTTGTTTACAGAGCTTCCAAGGCCTTTCCAAAGGCCTCAAATCGAACACTCGCTGGGTCTTAGCTGGTGAGAGCCCCACTGAGGCCTTTATAAGGGTGCATAAATTCCTGCAGTAACCCAAGAAACTCCCCACCCCCAAGCTCAATCCCTCAATGTGGGGGTGCTGGTGGAAGACCTTTTCTCCCCCCATTGGAATTTCCGGGCCTCCTCTCACAGGGCAGGATCTTGGTGGAACCAAGGCCCATCCTATTTACAAACCCTATCCAACCATTACACTGGAGAAGCGCCCAGGGCCCAAACAGAAATTCGGGCCCAATATTGTGTGTTAAAGTTCTGTAATAAAAAAGAACAATGAATTAAAATGACATTAAGCTGTAGCAACTATTACAAAATCTATTAAAAACAGAAAGGGTGCGTTAATTAAACATCTGGTTTAACTTTTATGGCTCGATTTGTAAAATTCTGTGGTAAAAGTAAACACACATTGTGTGTATTGCACCATCAGCAATAAAATTGCCTTCTCTCCCTCTTCCGCTCTTCCTTTAACCAAAAAAACTAAATGACGTCCTGAGATTTTTATTGTCAAATAAAATGGCTGTTCTTTCTCCATCTGGTGACTCCACTTTGAAGAGGAATTTCAGTTTGTTTTATTGCAAATAAACAATTACCTATTCCCCAGGCCCACCTATGCTGTAAATCAGAACTGAAAAACCAAATGTTTACAACATGCTTTATTAATACCCACATGGGCTTCAGGAAAGTGTCCCGTGTATATTCTGCTGTGATCAAATTTTGACAGGCTAATGTCGAGTTAAATGTCGAGCTAGCAAGCAGGTACAGCAAGCAATAAGGAAAGCAAATGGCATGTTGTCCTTTATTGCAAAGGAGTTGGAGTATAAGAGTAAGGGAGTCTTGTTACAATTGTACAGGGCCTTGGTGACACCACACCTGGAGTACTGTGCACAGTTTTGGTCTCTTTATCTGAGGAAGGATATACTTGCCTTGGAGGCGGTACAATGGAGGCGCAATAGATTGATTCCTGGGATGAGAGGGCTGTCTTATGATGAAAGATTGTGTAGAATGGGCCTATACTCCTTGGAGTTTAGAAGAATGAGAGGTGATCTCCTTGAAACATACAAGATTCTGAAGGGGATTGATAGGGTAGATGCTGAGAGGTTGTTTCCCCCTGGCTGGAGAGTCTAGAATTAGGGGTCACAGTCTCAGGATAAGGGGTCGGCCATTTAAGACAGAGATGAGGAGGAATTTCTTCACTCAGAGGGTTGTGAATCTTTGGAATTCTCTGCCCCAGAGGGCTGTGGATACTGAGTCTCTGAATATATTCAAGGCTGAGATAGATAGATTTTTGGTGTCTAGAGGAATCAAGGGATATGGAGATCGGGCGGGAAAGTGGAGTTGAGGTCGATGATCAGCCATGATCTTATTGACTGGCGGAGCAGGCTCGAGGTGTTGTATGCTCGACTCCTGCTCCTATTTCTTGTTCTGAAACTAGCAGACAAAGGAATTTCATACCAATATGTTAAAATAATTCAACCCGTTGGTATCTTCATGGCATTATCTTCTTGACCAATCTATAAACCTGGGTCCTTGAAGAGAGTGGGGGCTTGGGGGAGGGGGAGAGCGGGTAAATTAAGTGTAGGACATCGTTTAAATCTTTTCAGCAGGTTTCCCGCCCGAAAGCCAGCCTGATTGACAGCCTGGCTGCCTGTCAGGCAGGAATGCAACCAGGGACTGGATGCCAGGTAAGATCGCGGGGTTGGGGAGTGGTGGTGGGGCGAGTTAGAGATCGTGGGGGTGTTGAAGGAGTCTGAGATCCCGTGGACTGTGGGGGGGTTGGTCAGTTGGCCGATTGCGGGGGGGGGGGTAACACTCCTGCTCCTCCGGGCCCACAAGCAGTGCTGTAAAGGCACTTACCTGATGAATCTGTCCCCTTCTCGCCTCCTTTTACTTTTCAGAATTCCCAAGCCCCAGGAAACCGGGCCTCCATGAATTAAAAATTAAAATCCTGTTAAAATGGAGGCACGCAGGCTCCTTAAAATATTTTAGTGACCGACCCACCTCCTGAGAGCGGATTGGTCACCTGCCCCTGGCCCGCCTCCGTTAAAACAGGAAGTAGGGAGGTTGGAGGCGGGTTCGGGTCGGGTTTGAGATTTTACATTTTTTTAAACCTCCTACCTGCCCTCACCACACCCGACCTTGGGGGGTTAAATTTCCCCCAAAGTTATAAACCATCATTGCATCGAAGTAGGGATATAAAAAAGTTAAATATTGATGGCTTTATTAAAACATTTGAAATTAAATCACATCATTAATTGGGCGTGATTTTTACTTTGGAGAAAACACGATACATTTCCCAATGAGAAGATCAGAAGCACACTTCAAATAGAAAAGTAATTGTATTGTAAACTATTAACCAAATCGCCAGTCCCCACAGACATGTAACATATACACCATCCTCTGTCTA
Organism: Pristiophorus japonicus; assembly: GCF_044704955.1. Classification (NCBI taxonomy): domain Eukaryota; kingdom Metazoa; phylum Chordata; class Chondrichthyes; family Pristiophoridae; genus Pristiophorus; species Pristiophorus japonicus. Next base: position 194,306,424 of record NC_091988.1, read on the forward strand.
TTATCTAATGTATAGAAATTATAGGGGTAACACAGTAGGCCTGATTTTCCAGCCTGCAGTCCCTCTAAACACTGCTCCCGAGTGGGCGTGCAAAATTCAGTACTGCGTCTCTCCAAACCTACCTTTATATATGTGAAGCAAAACATATTTTGTATTCTAGAGATGTATTCAGTAGATCCAGTTTCATTTCTCAGCTGCTTAATAAGAGAAACTAATCCATTTGTCAAGCTGACAGGAACAAAACAGTTTACTGCACACTCTGGATGCCGAGATGTACTTAAACACCTGGGGAGGTGAATTTCCGCAGGGTTCATCTGTTCGTCTATCATAACCTCGGTCAAAGAGCCATGGAAACCCCATGGAAATTAACCCCTCCACACATGCATAGAATTACATAGACTTTGCAACAAGGAAAAAAGGCCATTTGGCCCAACTGGTCTATGCCAGTGTTTATACTCCACATAGACCTCCACCCACCCTATTTCATTTAACTCTATTAGCATATTGTTCTATGTCTTTCTCCCTCATGTACTTATCAAGCTTCCTCTTAAATGCATCTATGTTATTTGCCTCAACCTCTCCCTGTGGTAGCGAGTTCCACATTCTCACCACTCTCTGGGTTAAGAATATACATATGTATACGTAAACAAAAAAATTGCATGATACTTTATATATGTCACATTCTATATCATGCAGGAAATGTAAATAGTGTAGAATGATATGTTTGATTGTACAGTACAGTATAATCTGTACCCAGTACAGACCAAGTGACACAGTCATCATCATAGGCAGTCCCTCGGAATCGAGGAAGACTTGCTTCCACTCCTGAAGTGAGTTATTTGGTGGCTGTACAGTCCAATACAAGAGCCACAGACTCTGTCATAGGTGGGACAGATTGTCGTTGAGGGAAGGGGTGGGTGGGACTGGTTTGCCGCACACTCTTTCCGCTGCCTGCGCTTGATTTCTGCATGCTCTCGGCGTTGAGACTCGAGGTGCTCAGCGCCCTCTCGGATGCACTTCCTCCACTTAGGGATGTCGCACTTAGAAGTCAGTGGGGATGTCGCACTTTATCAGTAACTTAACGCTCTGTCCTTTCACTTCTGGGGGCCCAGACTGATAGGATGACAGTGTTCTCTGTCAACTTATGAATAAAACTTGAGCTGTTTCAACTGTGTCCCCAATGGGAACTGCATAAAGCTGGCACTAAATTCCCAGTTTCTCTCAGAAGGTAAATGGGGGAAATAGAAAATATCATGCAAGAACAGTAGCCCCACTGCCGCTATTTGCAACTTACTTTTGAGTTCCACATTTTTCAGAAGGTGTTTTTTTCACATGGGACATTCAAACATACCTTTCTACATATTTACATTTCCGCAAAATGCAGGATAGAAATTAAAATAATTTATTTTCTCCAGCCAAATAATGCATATGTGATGTTGGCTCCCATCAAAAATAGTTAAAGGCATGCCAATTAACTCTTTGACAAAGGAGATGGATGAAAGTTACGATGGGACCAAAGGAGAGTGAGATCCGTCAAGATGTTAATGATGAAGTACTCTGCTCTAGAAGGCCATGTGGCCAGTACTGTAGGACAATGGGGACGTTGCCTTGAAAAGCAATTAGTTTGGGGGTAAATAATGTAGTTTGCAATGTTAAACCTATATCGAGGAAGTATTTTTCCTCAGCTACCTTATAATGGAGAGCAGAGGAGAGGAGAAATATCACAGGGTTTTACTTTTGGGAAGTGTTCCTGTGGTGATTTGCCTCCCTCAGAGATTACATAAATTGGAAAGAACTCAAGTCCTAACGCAGTCTGTTTGAAGGAGCAAGCTGAATTAGTCAAATCATTTCTTCTTATTTCATAATGAACTCTCTGTCTTATCCCTTTGGGTTATTTGCTGCATTGTCCTTTGGATGAGATGTTAAATTGAAGCTCTGTTTTCCTGCGCAGGTGGATATAAAAGATCCCAAGGCCCTATTTGAAGAAAAACAGGGCACTGTTCTGGTGCCGTGACCTATGGAACGCAACCTATGGTACACAACTGATGGAACAGGACCTATGGAACAGGACCTATGAAACAGGACCTATGAAAGAAGGCCTATGGAGCAGGGCCTGCGGAGCAGGGACTATGGGACTGGACCTATGGGACTGGACCTATGGGACAGGGACTATGGAACAGGGCCTATGGAACAGGGCCAGGGCCTATGGTAGAGGACCTATGGAGCAGGGCCTATGGTAGAGGACCTATGGAACAGGGCCTATGGGACTGGACCTATGGAACAAGTTGCCAGCTCATGCAGCTGGTGTTGATTCGCTGTACACCTTCAAAGGGGAGGTGGACCAGTCCCTAGCTGGGGCAGAAATCATGGTGTACAAAAGGCAGGTGCGATACTAGATAATATAAATCATGGTCGCTCTAGTCTCCTGGACTAGTTTTGATTGACTTAGAAGGTAGGAGAGGAATTTCCCAAGATCTCTTTTCTCCCTAAATTGACCTTGGGGGTTTGTATCTGTTTTTTTTTGCCTCTATCAGATTATTCAGCTGCTGGAAGATATGGGGAATCATGATGTTAAATGCTTCTTGACTGTGTGGGGGAGGCTCAATGGACCAGATGGTGATTTAACTGCCCAGCATTTTTGCATCGTTCATATGTTTTGTATAGACCTTGACATTCAACCAACACCACCAAAAATAAATGATCTGATCAGTAATGCATTTGCTGTGTGTGGGTCCTTGCTGTGTCAAAATTGGCTGCCTCTGTACCTAGTAATTCCAATTCGAAAGTAATAAGTGCATTGAGTCCCTCTCTACAGTTGGCATTTCTCTGCAGCTGTGTGCTTGAGGGTGGGAATATGGATGGGATCAAATCTACATTCTGTGATGCTTTACATTGATTCACAGTCTAGGTCATTATACCACTCTCTCATTCCATAATCTAATAAACCTAATACTGCTGTAAGGGTTGGAATGAAGCAGAGCTTTAAGGGTTAGAATAAGGATTAGCTTTAAAGTACTTCACAGTGCTGCAAGAGCCAAGGTAGAATTTTACTATACTTCGCTAGATTGTTGTAAAGCTTGCTACTGCATTTTCAGCATTCAACATACAATATCTGTTGACTATAAGCCAAACAATCCTGATGCATTGTGAATGCTGCAGTATTAATCACTAGGGATTCATTGCACAATATAAAGTAAATTAGTACTTCTACTAACCATAGTTTTTGCCCAAGTTTAGTGCATGCGTGTCGCTAAACCATTTTTAATTACTTTTCTCTTTGACCCTCCTGCCCTTTGACCTTTACTCAGCCATTATTGTTTCCTGAATGTTGTTGGTCTTAGAGCCTTTCTGTCAGAGTAAAATTACAAATCACTTTAATCCCCAGCAGTGGGTCTTCGAGGTTAAGGTAATGCCCATAAATGTACAGACAACGCCCCATTGGTGAGGTCTGAAGACACAATAATTCAAAGTCTCCATCCAACTTTTAAGGAGATATCTCCAACATGTCTGTTAGGGAGACCCGTAGATTTAAGTATGTTTTAAGCCAGAATAATTAAAGTCTGTAAATTGCTGCTGTGGCATAAACACTAAATGTGCTTCTACTAAATTCCTTTCTGTGTTTTAATGGAGGTGCTAACTTGTTTATTTTAAATTGGTTAACACCCCAGTAAAATGGAGGGGAGGGGAATTTGATATGAATGTGTTAAGCATTTATATAACATTGCTCATGGTAATTCCCAGGATTTCTTTTTTAGCTGTGTAAATATTTTACAGTGAACTGTATATCTTACTCTGCAAATCTGTTGTAGATGAGAAAAAGGCAAGAGATTAAAGAGAGAAGGACAAATACAGATGAACAACAGTGACTAAAAATAAAAAAAAGACTTGCATTTATATAGCACAGTTCAAGACCACCGGACATCTCAAAACACTTTATAGCCAATGACGTACTTTTGGAGTCTAGTCATTGTGGTAATGTGGGAAACACGGCGACCAATTTGCGCACAGCAAGCTCCCACAACCAGCAATGTGATAATGACCAGATAATCTGTTTCTTTTGTTTTGTCAATTGAGGGATAAATATTGGCCAGGATAACTCCCCTGCTCTTCTTCAAAATAGTGTCGTGGGATCTTTTACATCCACCTGAGAGGGCAGACAGGGCCTCGGTTTAATATCCTCATCCTAAAGGCAGCACCTCTGACAGTGCAGAATTCCCTCAGCATTGCATTGGGAGTGTCAGCCTAGATTCATGTGCTCAAATCCCTGGAGTGAGACTTGAACCCACAACCTTCTGACTAAGAGGCAAGAGTGCTGCCCACTGAGCCACAGCTGACACTGACTAACCATTGATTTCATGTGAACACTTAGGGAAATTAAGTGCCTGCTTTGTTTTTGATCATTTTAGTTTCAAGCCTCCGAGGTTTAAAAAGCCTATACCAAGCGAGCCAACACATCACTTCAGGTTTATCTTTGACAAACCTTTTTGACATTAATATTGATAAAAATAATAATGTACAAAAAGTTTGAATTTAGAGTTTGTCCGACAGAAACTGTGCTTATATCCTCCGTGGTAAAAAGGAATAATTGCATTTATATAGCACTTTATCACATTGTTGGAAAAAAGTCAAAATGATTCCTATAACATGTTTATCTGAAGTGCAGTGGTTACTTAGGCAAACAGAACAATCATTCTGTGCCAAGAGCACCCCACAAACAAAAAAAGCAGAATTATCAAATAATCAATTTTTCCTTGGAAGTTTGGCTGCAGGAAGATTATTAGCCTACAAATACTGTCATGGCTCTCAGTTCACTGTCTGCCCTGAAAGACAACACTTCCAACAATATAGCACTCCCTCAATACTGTACTGGAGAATCATGCTGGATTATGCACTCAGGTTCGGGGGGCGTCATTTGTATTTAATGGAAATAAAAATGGGGAGAGATGTAAAACAGTGCAGCCGATTCGCTCGCACCCGTTTTACACGATCGCACAAAATCAAAACTACCCTCCTGGCGTGCAACTTTAATCCACAACTTTCTGACCCCGAGGCAACAGTACCACCAACCTAGCCAAGCTGACACACTAGTGTACTTCACCTGAGGTCTATATGACAAATATGAAGCAGTTTTGGTCCAGTAGCTGTCCCTTTAAATCAGGCTCAATGCACAAGAGTTTAAGACACACGCAATGTCCCAGCCTATGTCATTACATAGTTTGTAAAGTTGTGCTATTACTGTCTCCCTAGTAGTGGGTTTGAAGCAAAGTTTGGCACACAATCTCAAATAAAATCAGACTTTGTCATTGGTTCAGTTGTGTATATGACGGCCTGTGCTTTTTTGTAAGAGACTGGCCGTTATAAATTTCCAGCAACCCCTTGGCAACCAATCCAGGAGTACAGAAAGGAACAAATTGAGAAGAGTACTTTGACTGGAGCTTAGTCAAATAGATTGAAATGGGATAATGGCAGCAATATTTAGCTAGCTTTCACAGCTCATAAAGGAGACCAGGAGGAGGGGAGCTTTATATATTAAAGGTATTCATAAAAGGACAGTATAGCACATTGATGATGAACTTTTATTGCTTTCCCCTTTGAGGAAATTGATAAAAATTTCTACTGTAAATATATCTTTATATGTTCTATATTTCTTCTGCTTGTTAATTGTCTGTTCAATAAATTTGCTTAATTGTTCAAAACAAGGTGTGATGTGATGCTCTATGGCTTAATGAAGATTCTGTGGAGGCACGGGAATAATTTCAGTCGATTAAAAATAATGAACGGAGTTTTCTGTTCACTATCCCGATAGCACTACTGAACATTTACCTAGATATTAATGCTAAATATGTCACTCTTAGAATCATAGAAATTTATGGCACAGAAGGAGGCCATTTGACCCATTGTGTCTGTGCCGGCTGAAAATGAGCTATCCAGCCTAATCCCACTTTCCAGCTCTTGGTCCTTGCTTCAAATCTATTCCTCGGGAGACAGTAACAACATGACTTCACAACATATGCAACTGCATAGGCTAGGGCACTGCATGTGTCTTAAAGTCTTGTGTATTGAGCCTGATTTAAAGGAACAACTACCAGATCAAAACAAGAACGGAGTGCTTCATGTTTGTCGCATCATAATAGGCAGTCCCTCGAAATTGAGGAAGACTTACTTCCACTCTAAAAGTGAGTTCTCAGGTGTCTGTATAGTCCAATACTGGAATTACAGTCTCTGTCACAGGTGGGACAGACAGTGGTTGAAGGAAAGGGTGGGTGGGGAGTCTGGTTTGCCGCACGCTCCTTCCGCTGCCTGTGCTTGTTGTCTGCATGCCCTCAGCGATGAGACTCGAGGTGCTCAGCACCCTCCAGGATGCTCTTCCTCCACTTAGGGCAGTCTTTGGCCAGGAACTCCCAGGTGTCGGTGGGGATGTTGCACTTTGTCAAGGAGGCTTTGAAGGTGTCCTTGAAACATTTCCTCTGCCCACCTGGGGCTTGCTTGCTGCGTAGGAGTTCCGAGTAGAGCGCTTGCTTTGGGAGTCTTGTGTCCGGCATGCGGACAATGTGGCTCACCCAATAGACCTCAGATGAAGTACACTGCAGGTTACGGCATTTTGAGTGCATATCCAAGTACTTTTTAATTGTTGGTCAGTTGTTACCTAGAAAAGGGGTAAGCCATTTAGGACCGAGATGAGAAGAAACTTCTTCACCCAGAGAGTGGTGAACCTGTGGAATTCTCTACCACAGAAAGTTGTTGAGGCCAATTCACTAAATATATTCAAAAAGGAGTTAGATGTAGTCCTTACTACTAGGGGGAATCAAGGGGTATGGCGAGAAAGCAGGAATGGGGTACTGAAGTTGCATGTTCAGCCATGAACTCATTGAATGGCAGTGCAGGCACGAAGGGACGAATGGCCTACTCCTGCACCTATTTTCTATGTTTCTATGACTCAGCTATGATCGTGGTCGACGGTATGACAGCCAAAAAATCTAGAGTATGAAAGGGTAGAAAAGACCCCAGAACATAACTGCATAAACTCAAAACAATTTGAGCAATCAGAAACATGGATCGCTTTCTTTTACCTTAGCATTCAGCATAGCGCACTGTAGAAGGTGCAATTCCTGGCGAAGTGGAGAGCCACACTGAAGCTACGAATCCAGATTGAACAATTCTGATCTGCAGGGAATCTACGACTGTACATTGCAGTGGGGCACCCCACCATACCCAGATGAAAGAATAGGAGATTATGGCCCTTAAAGGCAATACTGAGTCACATACCTAGAAAAACTGAAGGGATATCCACATGAAGGTGTGTGAATTGAACAAAAGTGGTAAGATGGAAAATGAGGATGATAATGAAGAAGTGGCAGATGTGTTTGCTGAATATCTTGGCACACTTAACCTGAATTAATCTAGTCTATGCATTAATATGCATCAGACTGGTTCACTCCTAGAAGGAATTTCAGAAATGTGGGCAAAGCTTAGAACTGTTCATTAATACGAGCATAGTGGTTATGTTACTGGACTAGTAATCCAGAGGTCTGAACTAATTATCCAAACACATGAGTTCAAATCCCACCATGGCAGCTGGTGAATTTAAATCCAGTTAATTAAATAAATCTGGAATACAATGTGAGTGACAGTAATGGTGACCATGAAACTAACAGATTGTTGTAAAACCCATCTGGTTCACTAATGTCCTTTAGGGAAGGAAACCTGCCGCCCTTACCCGGACTGGCCTATATGTGACTCCAGATCCACAGCAATGTGGTTGACTCTTAACTGCCCCCTGAAATGGCAGCTCACCACCACCTTCTCAAGGGCAATTAGGGATGGACAATAAATGCTGGCCTTGTCAGTGACGCCCACATCCCACGAACGAATAAAAAATAATAATTACCACCCCTTCATACACAGTTCGAATGAGATATATTTCATTAGCAGTACCTTCATACCGTACAAATTGTTATATTATCATTTCTATAAACCATATATGTGACATAAATTGGACTGCCAATATGCAATTATTAGACCAACCCTGGTAGATTTGTGTTATTCGTTTTGTTTACTGTAGAAAGAGAACTCTCTGTACAGACTGCTTAGCTCTTTCGGTTAAGCCCTCGGTGATACCTTTGAGTTGCGTTGGCTGTTAGGTGTCTGCTGGGTTAGTGCTTGTGATTATAGTGCAACAAAGGGTTACTAGACTGATTATTGGGATGGGGGGATTGTCCTATGAGGAGAGATTAAACTAGACCTATATTCTCGAGAGTTTAGAAGAATGAGAGCTGATCTCATTGAAACATCCAACATTTTTGCAGGGCTTGACAGGGTAGATGCAGGGGGGTTGTTTCCCCTGGCTGGGGCATCTAGAACCAGGGGTCACAGTCTCAGAATAAGGGGTCGGCCATTTAGGACTGAGATGAGGAGAAGCTTCTTTACTCAGTGGGTTGTGAATCTTTGGAATTCTCCACCCCAGAGGTCTGTCATTGAGCATATTCAAGACAGAGATCGATAGATTTTAAATATAAGGGAATCAAGGGAAATGGGGATAGTGCAGGAAAGTGGAGTTGAGGTAGAAGATCAGCCATGATCTCATTGAACGGTGGAGCAGTCTCAAGGGACCAAATGGCCTACTCCTGCTCCTATTTCTTATGTTCTTGTGTTATAGTCTCTTACTGACATGCCCACCTATTTGCTGATTTACACCATGGCAACAAAGTCAAGATATCTTCTAATGACACAAAGAGAGCTTATGGGCACCGCTGGATGCAGCTTTTAGAGTTCGGATGGTTAAAAACTATGAGAATGTGAGATTTGAGTTGAGAAGCAGAACAGAACTGGTATTTCCATATGGGCCTTAAGACATTAAAGCAGACAATGTGTGGAATGTAATAACTTTCACCGAAGCGACATGATGTCAGCCCACTGAAAGTTACCAGCAAGTGGTTTAGCAGTTGTACTAAAATTAGAAAAAGAATTACTAATTTCTGTTTCCACTTGCTCCAGTCCCTTGAATTGACAATTTGGCTCACAGGAAAAGGAAATCAAATTGAATAAAGCTGTGTTGGAACAGTCAGTGGTTTGGCCAATAACAGCACTTGCCTAGCAAATTCTTTGAAGGTCAAACTGTTTTCATGTTCTGTTTTGTCCCTGTAGTCTTCCCTCTGATTTTCTTACCGTACCCTGCTTTCTCTGAGGGCGATGATTCATGTTGGGGATACAGTCTAATGATCATTGGCAGCCCTCCAGTACCTTGCCCAAGTCTTCATGTGTAAGCCTAGTTATTTATTTTGCACGAACTTCTCCAACTGGTCTTCTGAGCAAGCACAGACTGCAAGGGAAACGTTGGAGGCCATTCGGCAGCAGACAGCCGCAACCAATGCCCTACGGCATGCGTCGCTGGCTGGAAACGACACTGCACCCCAAGGTGTCGTGTCTGCTCGTAGCGAGACCCTGAGCATGCAAGCGAGTACGGAGGACCCAGTTCCTCCTGACTCGGAAGTGGAGCTTCAGGCTTCCGCTCCGTCACCTCCACCACGGCAGGAAGTCTTGCCATCCCACTCTGCACGACGTCTTGGTGTCGGTCGGCGTAGACCAAAACAGGCGGGTGGGGTATGAACACGGGGTGGGACTGGACCTGGAGGGAAACGTGGCCGCAGGTAGGGAGGGGGGAGTTTTTCCAAATGTTTATTCGTTCAATGTTCAATTGTTCATTTGTTCTTGTTTTGTTAATTGTTAATTGTTAAGATTTTGTGGATTTGAGGGAAGGGTGGGTTGGTGCGGGGGGCGGGGGGTTCGAGGGAGGGTATAGTTAAAAAGTTTATTAAAGTTGATTAAAAATTCATTTTTTAATCTTTGTTAATAAATTTTTTTTTCTTTAATTCAATAAATTGTGTGTGCCTTCTCTCTCAGTTACATTAGTTATCAACTATACAGTTGTTAATCCATATTTATTTATTCTTTTACTATACAAATACTTTACTTACACTATTTAAACTAAGCATAAATTCCGATGATAGGCCAGTGCAGGCAAGACAACAAGGAAATCCCACGCAAATGAAACTTTTGATTAACCCTAACTGTAAATCAACATCTGAATGTCCACATTTAGCGAGTGGAATCCCTTTCTGTTACAAAAGACCTCTGCGTTCTTTAAGGGTGCTTTGAGGGCAATGTGCGCACAGTCTATTGCTCCCTGCACCTTGGGGAAGTCTGCTATCTCGAGAAACCCAAAGTTCTCTCGGTCTGTGCCTCCATGGCCATTGTGAAGCTTATGAAGTCCCTCCACAAACGTAAAGAGCTTCAGTCACCTGTCAAATGCAGATAAGGCAGATGTCTAATTTTAATAATCTCTCAACAATATCTAATCATTGTACTCTGCACTCTCTGTACTCTCTACGCTGTATACCAGTCAGTTTGATAGGCCCCAACAATATCAGTAAATAACTTGACTATGTAAAAGCTATTTACAAATTATATAAAAGCTTTTTTCCAAGAATTACTGGATAATACCTCTTCTTATTCCCTGTTCCAATATTCCAATATTCTGAGTACAATTATCTTTAAATTAACTCTCTAAATAACTCACAACTAATCCTCCACCCTTCCTCTCAAGTCAAAATGGCACCCGTAGTGCCCATTATCCTTCTCTTAGGCCCAGAAAAAGCAACTATTTCTCAGCACTCTGGGCCTTACATCGGCCCAGCAAAGTGCATGCTAGGTGCTGAAACTTGGGATGGGCCTTGTGTGGGCTATAATTTCGGCGATCTTCTCGGCGATCAAAGTGGAAACTTAGGTACCTGTTTTTCCGGCGATATTTTGGGTCTAGTTTCCACTTTTTGCTCAAAATGGGCGATAGAGGTCCGTTTTGGGCGCTGGATGGGCCATAGATGGGCGATGTGAAGTGGAAAGTCTCGCCCTTAGTCTCAACTGAGGAGCCTCAGTTTTCCTCAGTCAGGACCACCGAGGCCAGTTGTAACATCCTGACTGCAGCCTGAAATTGCTTCGATCTCCAAAAAAAGACTGAACCCTGGTACCTTCCTGCGCTCTATGGTTAATCCTGTGGAAGGTTGTCTGCTTACCAACTGAGCCAATCGGGAAAGTGTTTGCTACTTTTAAAATTCTAAAAAAAATATTGTTTTCATACAAAGGATTTATACAATGAAGTTTCTTATGAAAATGTAGTTTCTTCTTTCAAGGAAACTAGTTGACCTCCGATAGTATTGCTCACAGGTAGTCCAGGACTGGCAGTCTATAATGACAGTGGCTGACCCATTGTTGTAATATAGCAAATTTACTGAAGTAATTTAATTTTATCACCAAACTGACACACAAGGCAAAATTATTATACACTTTACTGATACTGAAAGATACGGCCCTTTCAATACAGGCCGTATTTGCATACCACTTAACTAAACTTGCTTAAGATGCAAGTAACTTTATTCTTCCTTCCCAAGACCTCCTATTCTCAGTTGTCTACATTATAATTTTTTGGTTTGATTTGTTTTGATTTGATTTTGGCTTGAAACTGATGAATTTGCAGTATTTGGTTAAGGTGGAAGTATTTTGTTTGCTTGTTTTTGTTCCCATGTTAGTTATCCGTGGGATTATAAAATATTTTGTTCTCTCCTTACCCTCCCCAGTGGATTGTTGTTCTTTCTGAAACTGCCAATGGGGTAGCACTGCACTAGTAATTTTATGATTTATTTGTTCCACATAAGCAGGCTGAAACCTGCAGTCCCCCTTGAAGCAAGCATTTCTCTCAGATCCACACAGAGTTTGTCAACAGGAGCTTTGCCTTATGATGTGGGTTGTCATGGTGCACTCTAGTTCTCAATGTTGGAGAAGTCCAGAACCAGGGGTCACAGTCTAAGGATAAGGGGTAAGCCATTTAGGACTGAGATGAGGAGAAACTTCTTCACTCAGAGAATTGTGAACCTGTTGAATTCTCTACCACAGAAAGTTATTGAGGCCAGTTTGTTAGATATATTCAAAAAGGGAGTTAGATGTGGCCCTTACGGCGAAAGGGATCAAGGGGTATGGAGAGAAAGCAGGAATGGGGTACTGAAGTTGCATGATCAGCCATAATCTTATTGAATGGTGGTGCAGGCTCGATGGGCCAAATGGCCTACTCCTGCACCTATTTTCTATGTTTCTATGTAATAAGCACAACATAAGAAATAGGAGCGGGAGTAAACCAATTGGCCCCTCGAACCTGCTTCGCCATTCAATAAACTCATGGCTGATCTTCAATCTCAACTCCATCTTCTCGTATCCACCTAGTGTCCAAAAATCTAGCGATCTCAGTCTTGAATATACTCAATGACTGAGCAGCCACTCAGTCTACTCAATTTTAAAAGAAGGCAAAGAATACAGGAACAGAGTGAAAGGTACAGCCCTCATGATGTATCTTATTTCGTACATACATTGGACAGGAGTTGGAAAGCCCTAGCAGCCAAAGCCTATGTAAAATTTCCAACTCAAGCTCGAGACACAGGGAAGTCTATGAGGGAGAAACTTCTTGTAGGCATTTCTAACATTAAATGACCAATTTGGTAGATATGTTTGGTATTTTTTTCAGAATTGTGTAACATTAAATGTGTTAATGTTATTTTTAATTATGTTCACTCATCATCATCATAGGCAGTCCCGAGGAAGACTTGTTTCCACTCTAAAAGTGAGTTCTCAGGTGACTGAACAGTCCAATATGGGAATTACAGTCTCTGTCACAGGTGGGACAGACAGTGGTTGGAGGAAAGGGTGGGTGGGGAGTCTGGTTTGCCGCATGCTCCTTCCGCTGCCTGCGCTTGATTTCTGCATGCTCTCGGCGATAAGACTCGAGGTGCTCAGCGCACTCCCAGATGCTCTTCCTCCACTTAGGGCGGTTTTGGGCCAGGATTTCGAGAGTATGTACACTAATATGAATGAGGAAGGACAATGATGGCTGAAAGCAGTCTGTAGACATGATTTGAGCAATTCGATTGGCTTACTTTGTGGAATTTCTTGGTTGCAAATTATTGTGCTTGAAAAGTAATGAAACAATTTGATCTTGTGCTTTTTGTGGTGCTTGTTAACAATGAGCTTTCCTGCCATTTAGTGAATGCAACTGCTTTTTAATGTAGGAAATGTGGGGCGTTAAGTATATAGATATGACTCTACCCAGACTATCACAAGCAAAATCATGCAAATTTAATTAATCATTCAACAGGTTTCATTTTCTGTATGGACTATTTTTTAGTGCAATAGTTAATGCATTTGCTGTTTTTGATTCACGATTACTTGCATATACAATGTACTGTTATAATGCATAATAACATACAGGGCACACTTTCCATCTCTGAACGGTTTTTGTATTTACCACACACTTGCTTATTGGGTGCACCTGCGTGTTGGACCCATTTCGAAAGGTAATGTGCATTGTTTGTGAAGAATTAAAGTATTATCAATGGCTTCACAGAGTAAACCAGTTCTTAAAAAGAATACAAATTGAGTCTCGCCTCTCCTTAATTACTATGTGGCTTTAAAACTGATTGAGATTCTAGCAAACCTCCCATGTAAAGCACAATGTATTATTTTGTTGCTAAGATACCGCTTGCCTTTCCTTTGAATGACACAACTCCAATTGCTGTAAATAGGACATCCTGAGGTCAACTAGAGGTTATAGAGAAAGAGAGATTTGAGCAATTAAAGAATATCCTGGGATGGAATTCTTGATAAACAATTTATAGCCATCTATTAATGTAGCCAATGCATTATTTAATGTTGTTTTATTGATGGATTATGATCTCCTTAGAAATTTCATAAGTTCTGCAGTTAACTAGAAAACCATTTGAGAGACTAAAGAGCCAGAAATAGCAAACAGCTAAAGACTAAAAACAGCTAGAAATAGAAATCAGATTAAAGAATGCCAAAAGTTTTATTTCAAAATTCCTGTTTACAAACTAAATTTTAACTCTCTCTGCCTGGCAGAAACCAGAAGGAATAGGAGTTAAAATCAAGTGGCAAATGCCTAAGTTGGACCATCAAAAGTTCTACTAACTGTTATTAGCTTCATCCATGATCCTTATAATGTATTGGGAGCATCTTGTTAATATTTATATCAAGTTGGTGCTTAAAAAAAATCTTAATTTTAACTCCCAAGAACAGGTTTGGGTCGGTCAGAAGTTAAAATTTTTTTTACAATTTCAAACCCGACCCCAACCCACTTCGAACCCATTCTGAGAAGGTGGTTCCACGATCGCTGACTTCCCAATCTCCTCCCCGCATCTCCAAGCTCTTCCTTGCTATCTCTCCCCATCCAACCATAATCCACCCCATCCGCGAGACCCTCTCGAATGCGATATCTCTCACCCTCCCTCGCTGCCTGCTCCTTGGCTGCATCCTGGTGCTGCAGGCTTTCCCGCCCGACAGGCAGCTAGCCAGTCAATCAGGCTGGCTGTCGGAGGGAAAACTGCCAAACAAATGTAAAGGATGTCCTGCAGTTAATATCTAGCAAGAGATTTCTAAAGCTAAATGGTTCCAGGGATGAGGGACTTCAGTTACGTGGATAGATTGGAGAAGCTGGGTTTGTTCTCTTGAAAGCAGAGAAGGTTGAGAGGAGATTTGATCGAGGTGTTCAAAATCATGAGGGGTCTGGACAGAGTAGATCGAGAGAAACTGCACAGATTTAAGGTGATTGGCAAAAGAACCAAAGGCAACATGAGGAAAGACTGCTTTATACAGCGAGTGGTTAGGATCTGGAATGCACTGCCTGAAAGGTGGTGGAGGCTGACTCAATTGTGGCTTTCAAAAGGGAATTGGGATAGGTACCTGAAAGAAAAATAATGTGCAGGGCTACGGGGAAAGGGCGTGGGAGTGGGAGTGCTTTTGCAGAGAGGCAGCATGGGTTCGATGGGCTGAATGGCCTCCTTCTGTGCTGTAACCATTCTATGATTCTATGATTCTAAGCCTTACAAATTCCATGGGTAGCCCAGGAGCTCCCTGGGCATGCCCTCTTGGCATGGGGGTGAAAGTAGGTGCAAGATTTGTCCATAGCTCACCCAGGAACTGGCTGGGGGAAAAAAAAACAGGGTTTCACTCCAAATTCCTGGCCTGCCGTGGTGGAATTTTCTCTATCGACGCCAGAGATTTCAGTTTTAGAAACATTGGCTGAGAAATTCAATTCTGCTTCTCTTGGGCCCACAAAAATAAAGTGAAAATTTCCTGGACCTTTTTTGAGCGGCCTCCAGCAGTCCTTTTAAGGGTCGTTGGTAGACAGTTCAACACAAGTTCCGGCGTTGGACCCTATTTTGCAGACACTCGGGCCCTTCCATCGCATTTTGGGGCGACAGATAACATGAAATTCGCAAGTCTAACGCCGATTTTACGCCAGAAAAATGGGCGGCGGTGAGTTGAATTTCTCTCCCTGATGTCTATTCTTCTGGTAGCCAGTGTTAGCATTGTGGAGATTCAGGTCAGCTATGCAACAATCAGATGCAGTTTATAGTTCCTTCTACTTAGCCTCCCCAATGCACGAGTGTGAAGTTTTCCATTTTCCTCATCAATCATCCCTGTGGCCTCACAGAAAGAGATTGCCAAGTTTTTGCCAATTTGTGCTAAGTTATGGATTTAGTTTGTAATAATAGCATAAATTGTTGGAAACACACAGTAGGTGCATTAATATCTGCAAATAGAAAAGACAGGTTAATGTCCCAGGCACGGATTTTACATCAGACCCAATTCTGGCATTAGAACGCTACCCAAAATGTTAAGCCATCTTTTCTCTTTGCAGGTGCTGACAGACCCACTGTGCATTTCCGGATTTTTATGCTTTTTTTCCAGACTTGCAGCTTTTAAAAAGTCTTTATGGATGGATTTGTGCTGTATTCTCATGACAGTTACAGACATGATTGAGGTGCTTACTGCAAATAACAATGTTGTCCAGGGGCCTCATAGCCAGTAGGAAGAGGAAGCTTTTATAATATCTGTGTGGACAAGGTTCAAACACAAGTAGCTCCCCATCACTTTTGGGCCCAACAGAAGCTATTGTTATAGTGAGGAGTATCGGATATAGCACAGAGTGTTGTAGTTTCATTTTTTCACACCTTCCTTGGTATACTAATTTGGATAGTTCGCTGTGACTACTTTGGCAAGCACCACAAGATTTGATTCAACTGACCAGCTAATTCATTGCCCCTGAAGTGCTTTGTGATGCTTCTGATAATTACATTGTATGACGTATTTACAGCACAGAAACAGGCCATTTGGCCTAATATGCCGCTTGTTATGCTCCACATGAGCAGCCTCCCATCTTACTTCATCTCATCCTATCAACATAAAGAAAGACTTGCATTTATATAGCGCCTTTCACGATCACCAGACGTCTCAAAGCGCTTTACAGCCAATGAAGTATTTTTGGAGTGTAGTCGCTGTTGTAATGTGGGAAACGCAGCAGCCAACTTGTGCACAGCAAGCTCCCACAAACAGCAACGTGATAATGACCAAATAATCTGTTTTTTTTGATATGTTGATTGAGGGATAAATATTGGCCAGGGCACCAGGGATAACTCCTCTGCTCTTCTTCGAAATAGTACCATGGGATCTTTTACATTCACCTGAGAGAGCAGACGGGGCCTCGGTTTAACGTCTCATCCGAAAGACGGCAACTCCCTCAGCATTGCACTGGAGTGTCAACCTAGATTTATGTGCTCAAGTTCCTTGAACCTACAACCTTCTGACTCAGAGGCGAGTGTGCTACCCACTGAGCCACGGCTGACATAAGATGCTATATAAATGCAAGTCTTCCTTTCTTTCCTGTAAAATCATGATGCCATCTTCTGTAGCCTATGTGTTATCAATTTCAGTACTGTCAACGTGCATTGTGTCACAGATGTGATATGTGCATATCTCTGGGCCTGATGTTCAACATGTAAGGAGATGAAGGCTGTTGGATGTGGATCTTTTGGGGGGTCCTGGATTATCTTTAGTTACTGGTGTGAGGATTGTACTCTTTAAACTGCAGTGGATGTTCATCTTTCATTCCTTGTTAAGTAGGGAGCAAGAATAGTAATGCCACACAGATAGTCCTTTGAAGGATCAGGTCATTGATCAAAGGCTGACTCAATTCACACACTACGCCTTGTTTACTAAAAGCAAGATGGCCACAATCCTCCCCTGCATAATCTCCAGCAAATTCTATTATCCCACTAACTAGTCATCATCATCATAGGCAGTCCCTCGGAATCGAGGAAGACTTGCTTCCACTCTAAAAGTGAGTTCTCAGGTGACTGAACAGTCCAATACATGAATTACAGTCTCTGTCACAGGTGGGACAGACAATCGTTGAAGGAAAGGGTGGGTGGAACTGGTTTGCCACAAGCTCTTTCCGCTGCCTGTGCTTGTTTTCTGCATGCTCTTGGCGACGAGACTCGAGGTGCTCAACGCCCTCCCGGATGCTCTTCTTCCACTTAGTGCGGTCTTTGGCCAGGGACTCCCAGGTGTCGGTGGGGATGTTGCATTTTATCAACGAGGCTTTGAGGGTGTCCTTGAAACGTTTCCTCTGCTCACCTGGGGCTCGCTTGCCATGTAAGAGTTCCGAGTAGAGCGCTTGCTTTGGGAGTCTTGTGTCAGGCATGCGAACAATGTGGCCCGCCCAACGGAGCTGGTCGAGTGTGATCAGTGCTTCGATGCTGGGGATGTTGGCCTGATCGAGGACGCTAACGTTGGTGCGTCTATCCTCCCAAGGGATTTGCCGGATCTTGCAGAGATATCGAGGGTGATGTTTCTCCAGTGATTTGAGATGTCTACTGTATATGGACCACGTCTCCGAGCCATACAGGAGGACGGATATCACTACAGCCCTGTAGACCATAAGCTTGGTGCCAGATTTGAGGGCCTGATCTTCGAACACTCTCTTCCTCAAACGGCCAAAGGCTGCGCTAACCTAGTAGCAGCTAAATGACTGGAGCCACCACAATAAATGTGGGTTCTTAAAATATAATTTTAACTTTAAAAAGCTATCTTGTCCTGCTCACCCATCGCACTTGTGCTCGCTGACCTACATTGGCTCCCGGTCCTACAACGTCTCATTTTTAAAATTCTCATCCTTGTTTTCAATCCCTCCATGGCCTCGCCCCTCCCTATCTCTGTAATCCCCTCCAGCCTTACAACCCTCCGATCTCTGCGCTCTTCCAATTCTGGTATATTGGGCATCACCAATTTTCATCGCTCCACCATTGGCAATCATGCCATCAGCTGCCTGGGCCCTAAGCTCCAGAATTCCCTCCCTGAACCTCTCGACCTCTTTACCTCTCTCCTTTAAGATGCTCCTTTATGTTACTGAAAATCTGACGGTGAACTCCATGAAAGTGATATCTGTGAGCTGAATAAATGTTGTGGATTGTCATTTAGCCTTACTGTACCTTTTTTAACTTCTTTGCTTGTTTCCTTGAGTGTTAATGATGTTCAAAATAAAAATGTTTTTTGTCCTGATTTTCTTTGAGTTTGCCTAGGCTTTTAGGGGTTCATTTCCCACCTACTTTTTCCCAATTTGTAACATTAAAAATATTCCAGGTTTTTAAATTGTCAATAAGAACTGGCTTTACCGATCATTTCCTGGGAAGTAAGCAGTCCGAGGTGCTTTATGGCAATCATGTGGGCCAATAACCTGTTTTGTTTAGGAATCATGGGACCAGTATCTGCAATATATAGGAATCATACAGTTCAGTATCCTGTACTATGTGAGAATTGCAGACCAGTACCATGCTTTATATGGAAATGATCTGGATCACTGCCCTGTTATATATGGGAATTACATGGGCTACTAGTTGTACAGACTATTCCCTTTCTCTGGTAATTACTGCTGCCTTGGTTTATCATTGGCAATGCTGGAATCAGGGCTCGTAACCTGTGACATGATACAGACTATCCTATAGCAACGTTTGCATTTCTGATGGGGCTTTGTGAAGGCTCTCCTTTTTTCCTACCATAGAAGTGTGCCACTGGTAAATGAGGGCCAACAGGAAAATAATGTTTGCTTTCATTCCTCCATTCTCAGAAGGCATGAAACATTGGGTCCCTGATGCCACTGAGCTTGCGGAAGCCAGATATTTTGTTTTGTTATGTACCATTGATGGTAGAAATACTGCCACCGATGGCAGGTTAGGAGCGGCGAGAGATTATAGAGGGATGTGATCGGGGCCCAGAAGAGGCGAGGGCCCAGGGGCAGCACGGGCCAGTCCACACTGCGATATATGTGCGCACTAGGTCCATGCAATAGAGCTGGTCTCCAGTCATCTTGGTTAATCCTTGTTACTGGATCAAGACCTAGCTCGGTCAAACCCGTGTGGTGGCTGGTGTGCAACGGTCACCACACGTTAAAAAATCCACGCACAGGCATCTTCCACCCTTCAAGATTTAGTTCGCAACTTGAATTTTAGGTCCATCATTGAAACACCTGTGAACTTTTTGACGTGGAAGCGAGTCATCCTCGATTCGAGGGACCAGCTATGATGATGATGATGATGATGAATGTAAAAATGTGCCTTGTAACACAAGAACCAATCTATTGACCATGGTTGTTATATAGTGCATACCGATTCTCTCGATACTTAGGCCTATGTCAATAAGTGCTTATATTGGAATCACAAACTGTCACTGCAAGTTTATACTAGAATAAAAAACTAGTATCAGTAATTGTGACCACTACTGGATTGTTGTAAAAACCCATCTGGTTCACTAATGTCCTTTTAGGAAGGAAATCTGCCATCCTTACCTGGTCGGGCCTACATGTGGCTCCAGACCCTCAGCAATGTAGTTGACTCTTAACTACCCTCTGCAGTTCAAGGAGACTGCTCACCACCACCTTCTCAAAGGCAATTAGGGATGGGCAATAAATGCCAGCCTTGCCAGCGACGCCCACATCCCACGACCAAATTAAAAAAAAAGGCGGCGGCTGCCTTATGTGATTTCCACAACACAAAGTGAAGAGAATATACAGCATGCCATGTGTATCGGTTGGTAATTTCAAGATCATGTCTATGTAAATAGGAGTTAGCTGCAATTGAAACAGATGAGGCTGATGATAATTAGAATGAAATTGCTCCCAATTCCCTTTACTTTGCCCAAGTAAATGAGTTGTGTTCCCTTTCTATGGTAATTACGGCTGCTTTGGCTTATCATTGGCAATCAACTCAGTGCAGTGACAAGCATCTGTGAGAGCAAACAAAATGATCACTTTACCTACAGCAAGCGCAGCAAATCATTCAGCAAAGCTTTATTAGAACTCGAAAAAAAAATCAAGTTTAAATATCAGTCGGGGAAACACCCAGTCAAGTAAGCCAGAGAAACTCCCATTTAAAGAAAGACACGTGTAAAAACAACTAGAAGGCAGAAATACTAAAGCATCTGGAGCAACATTTAGATCATTAAATCTTGACTATACAATCAGGAGCATCATTCACACAACTGAGAGTGATGCTTGCTAACTCCAAACGCGTTGGGGTAACTTTGACTTTGTGCGATAGGGTAAAATGGGCGATAGCGAAGCAGCAGCCTGTTTTACAGATCTCCTGAACTTGAAAATCGAGGTAGTTGGAAAATGGGTTTCACACTATCGCACAAAGTCCAAATTACCCCCGTTATGTGATAGGTATTCGCATTTCAGCAACGTATCGTTTGCCAGGACTAAACACATACATAAAAATGCAATTACTCAATTCCACTAAGCACTTGCATAGTCAGTATCCCACTTTCACAACTAGGACGCTGTTCACTTGACCAGGATCATTTAGGAGCTGTGTTCGTACATCGAAGAGTTCTCTACAGGATAAAGTGATGCGCCTTTACAATCAGTCGCAACAACGATTTGATCCAGTGGTCTCGTTTATGTAAGAGGAAATCTGATTTACTGGACTGCTATTTACACAACGAGGAATCACATTACACAATCAGGAGCAGCATTTACAGGAATGAAGTTGTATTTACATGATTGGGAGCCAATTGAGAACTCATGTGTACATGTTCGGTTACCATGTTTGCATAATTGGTGCTCCATTTGCACAATCAGGAAATCAAATTGCCCGATCAGGAACTTTACTTCTATAATCAGGATACTGTTTCCATAATCGGAGTCCTATTTACCCGAAGAGAAGCATGATTTACATCATTAAGAGTTATATTTACAATCAATCACCATGCTTAGAAGGATATGTTGATAGGGTTAGATGAAGAAGGGTGCGAGGAGACTCGTGTGGAGCATACACACCGGCATGGACCTGTTTGGCCGAATAGCTGGTTTCTGTGCTGTAAATGCTTTGTAATACTTAGTTTACATAAATAGGATCCTAAATTACACAGTTACAAGTAGTATTTGCATGATTAAGAAGCCTCTAGTCCCAGTTAAGAGTCCAGCTTACACAAATCAGGAACACTGGTCACACAGTCAGGAGTTCAGTTTACACTATTTTTTCGGAGTGTTGTTTACGTGACCAGGAGCAGCACTTACATGATTAGGAGCTATATTTATACATGCAAGAGCTTTGTTTGTACAATTAACTGCCATAGTTACACAATTAGTAATCCTGTTTATAAGCTTACCGTTTGCAAAAAAAATCGCATTTATATAACTATGTGACATTTACTTTGAGCAAAATCCCGCTTAAATTTTTAGCAGCTTTGTTTATAAGGTTAGGAATCCTCCGCCAGTGGTTACCATGTCCGTATGATCAGGAGCGATCCTTACACAGTCACAATTGTCATTTACACAGTCAGAAACCTTGTTCATACCATCACATGCATTATTTATGCAATCGGTTGCTCCGGTTACAACATCTACAATCTCATTTCTACCATCAAATGTCCCAGTTACATGACTGGTAATTTTATCAACATAATCACTTGCCCCCCGCCCGCCCCGTTTAAGTGACGAGAAGCTCCCTTTGAAATTTGGTTACATGATCAGGAGTCAATATTTATGTTATTGCAAACCCTGTTTACACGATCGGGGTCTGGGTTACACAGCCAGCAACCCAGTTACACAGTGATGAATTCACTTGCACAATTAGGACCTTAGCTGTGCAGGTATATGTATAGAACATAAGAACATAAGAATTAGGAACAGGAGTAGGCCATCTAGCCCCTCGAGCCTGCTCCGCCATGGCTGATCTGGCTGTGGATTCAGCTCCACTTACCCCCCACTCCCCATAATCCTTAATTCCCTTATTGGTTAAAAAATCTATCTATCTGTGATTTGAATACATTCAATGAGCTAGCCTCAACTGCTTCCTTGGGCAGAGAATTCCACAGATTCACAACCCACTGGGAGAAGAAATTCCTTCTCAACTCGGTTTTAAATTGGTTCCCCCGTATTTTGAGGCTGTGCCCCCTAGTTCTAGTCTCCCCGACCAGTGGAAACAACTTCTCTGCCTCTATCTTGTCTATCCCTTTCATTATTTTAAATGTTTCTATTAGATCACCCCTCATCCTTCTGAACTCCAACGAGTATACTTACTTGGAGATATGTATATAAACAATCACATCAGCGAAGTTGTTATTAACGACTATATCAATGTTTATTGGAACTGGGAAAAATTTGAAACTCCCATTTTGTCTGCAATGTGAATCGGCCATTGGTACACGCACCAGCATGGCAGAATAGTAGGGTCCTTTGTCCATGTAGCACACTTTGAAAAAAAAATTATCCTCTTGCGCATCCCCAATTATAGTCGCTCCAACATTGGAAGCTGTGCCTGCAGCTGCCTGGGCCCTAAGCTCTGGAATTCCACCCCCCCACCCTCCCCCAAGCCTCTCCACCTTTCTACTTCGCTCCTCCTTTAAGACGCTCCTTAAAACCTACCTCTTTGACCAAGCTTTTGTTCACCTGTCCTCATAACACCTTATTTTACTCAGTGATTAATAATGCTGTCAAGTGCCTTGGGCATTTTATTGCATTAAACATATATATTATATATTAGTATAGATCCTCTGTAAATATTATTGTAGTTGTAGCTGTTGCAAGCATCTATTTTCCTCCCCAATTCCTATTGCCCTCAGTCTATAGCACAACCGCACCTAACTGTTCTCAAGTTTCCTCCAAAGCCTGTCTAAATTAGCCAAGAGTAGGTACATGGGAGTGACCTAGGGATGATTCTTGCTCAGACAGTTCCACTCACCCCATGGGGATGTGTTTGGAACTGCTGTTCCAGGACCACATTCTGAAATTATTCATTAAAGTGTTTTTTTAAGGCGCTGTTTATGGCAGTAATAGGATAAGATGGGATCTACTAGATCTTATGAATCCGCATTAACTTGCTGCACACTTCTGCTAACAGATTTTATTGATTCCAACCGGAAAATATGATTCATTTGTACAGTCGCTGGACAGTACAAGTCCTTCCAAGCCATGAGGGAAGACCCATAAACCAGAATACAAAAGTCACAATGCAAGTGTGCAGTATAAACGGGGCAGATCCCAGGCCACTAACAGCCAAGAGAAACAGAACTGATTCTATTTAAAGTGGCCCTGGTTGATGAAATGCGACATCAGTGATCACTATTTTCCTCTTTACAGCACAGCTTATAGAGTCTCTTGCATCTGAAGTCCCGAGAAACATGTTAATTCTGTTACTTGCTGCCAAAGGAGAGTCACCCAATTGCAAACCCAACTATTTATCCCCAAGTTTCGTGTGGAGAAGAAATTCCTAAGTGTGTGGCTCTTAAAGGTTATACTTTCCTTTGAAGAAATATTCTCATGTTTTGCTCTCATGCTACATGTCTTAAAGGTTTAGAGGAAAATTCGAAGCCCGGCCGTATGTTAAATAAGTAATTTTGAGATGCATTACCTGTGGTACATTATGTATTGATTGAACCACATCTAAAGCTCTTTCTCCGCTTTTTGAAATCCATTTCCTTTGTGATTTACTTTTACTATGAAACACAAACCGCTGCCTTTGTAGATCTCAGGCAACAGTGCAGAGAAGGATGTCCATAACGATTGATAGCATCAATCTTTAGTTAGTAGCATTTTTGTAAATGGATGTTTAGTCTGGTTTCTGGTCTCCCTGTGGTTTTTCTGGGGGGATTCATATCAGAACAACTCGTCAAGATCATTTTTTCTTGTAGTCAATTAGTTGTGTGTGCGGTGATTTACATTGGGCTGGTGATGAGTTAATGGAACATGAATAGAAATTAAATCCTCCAAAATTGCCATGGTACATATAACTATTAAATTAATTGCTTTTAATGGAATGTTGTTAACAGAACTCTATTCATCTGAATTGTCACAGAATCCGAGGTATTATCAAAGGAAATATCTGGTCACTTAGAGTTTCTCCATCTTCCCTGGTTTCAATGTTTTACATTTTAAGATTTTTAATCAAAGACAGCCTGTGAGCAGGTATTCTCCATTTTAATGACATTCTGAAGTTCCTCTTCAGTGGGATTGTGGATAGTGGATAAAGGATATGTGGCCATCATTCCTCAGCTCCACTGTCGCAGAAAGGACTGGACACATATTTTACTTTAATATGTTGCTAACAATGGCAGGCCTGACCTCAGTAGCAAAACGAGAGAGAAAAATCGAAACAGAACAGTACAATAGGAGGGAACACACACTATTAATAAGAAAGGGCTGTTGGCTTCTTCCACCTCCAATGGCAGTGCCAGCTCTAATAACAGCATTGACGTTAACGAGGCAGACACTTTTTTTTTTAACCTGCAGTCGGCTTTGTGCTAAAGTACTCTAGCTCAACTCACATAATCCAGTCTAGTTGACCTGTACAGTCTTTCCCCAGCAACTGAGGGGGATAGTGACCCCCATTAATAACTCATGAAGGGCAACTTATAATACCATACATGTGCATCAATGCTATTTAAATGCAGTAGAAACTGGCCTACAACGTCATTGAGACAGTTTCTACAGCACGGGGACCTAAATGCACCACAAGAGGCATC
The DNA here is from genome assembly GCF_044704955.1 of Pristiophorus japonicus. NCBI lineage: Eukaryota > Metazoa > Chordata > Chondrichthyes > Pristiophoridae > Pristiophorus > Pristiophorus japonicus. The sequence continues at coordinate 194,331,339 of NC_091988.1, forward strand.
AGTAACTGTACAGCCTCTTACTGTATGACATGTAGGTTTTTGCAGCCATTATGCTGACTGCAGTTCCCATTAAGATTGATCTTTTTGGCCGGTGAATGCAATATATTTGCGCCGAGCTCACTTGGCTGTGGTGGTTCTGTCCAAAAAAACCACACAGTCAGAATGTTACTGGCTTTCCAGCAAAACACAGCTGGCTTAAGTTAAAGGGACACTGCCTTCATGAAAAAGTCTTTGGCAACTCACTCTAATCAATTACATAAATTAAGTCAATGATATCAATTGCACATGATGTCATCACTGATGGAAATAGCTAGCTTTCTTCCCTCTTGAAACAGAAAATAAGTTGCCAAACAATCTCCATGAAGACAGTGACCCTTTAAGACCACAGTGCAATGTACAAAAACAGTATCATAATCTTGTTCTACTCATCACAATTATAACAGATCACTCCCTAATTGTCTACTAATAATTAATTTGGAGTCTCTGTTAAGTAAATTTATCGAACATATAATTTTTATTACAGTAGGATGCTAATTACATTACAACAGTCACTATACATCAAAAATACTTAATTGGTTGTAAAGTGCTTTGAGACATCTTGAGGTTGTGAAAGGTGCTATATAAATGCAAGTTCTTTCTTTAATTGATCCATCATGAATCTTCCAGCTTTCTGAAAGGAGCATGTAGTCCCATTCCCCTGCTTTGCTCATTACTTTTCATTTTTTTAATTTTTCAAATATTTATCCACTTCCTTTTTTATAAGCTATTATAGATTCTGCTTCCAGGAGAATTTCTGGTAGGGCGTTCCATATCCTAATAACCCTCTACATAAAGAGAAATGCTCCTAACCTCTTTGTTCATTCACTGGATGATGATCTTAAATTTACGTCCTACAGTTGACAACTCATTAACCAGTGAAAATAGTTTCCCACTGTTTAGCTTATCAACACTCCTCATAATTCTAAGCAGCTATATCAGATCGAAAACTTCTCATTCCTGGTATCATCTTAGTAAATCTCTTCGGTACCCTCACCGTAGCCTTAACATCCTTCCTACCTACAATACCTACACAAAATTCTAACTGCAACCTGAACAGTGTTTTGTTTAAACGCGTTGCCTCATTGTGCTTTTGTACTTGATGCCCCAATTTATAAATCCAAGGATCCTGTATATGTTTCACTATAGCTTTATCAACTTGTCCTCCCAATTTTAAAGGTTTGTGTACCTGCACCCCTAAGCCTCACTGCTCTTCTACTCCATTTAAAGTAGTCTCATTGGAGTACGGTAGTACAGTGATTCTGTCACTGGACCAGTAATCCAGAGGCCTGGACTCATGATCCGGAGACACAAGTTCAAATCCCACCATGGCAGCTGGGGAATTTAAAATCAGTTAATTAAATAAATCTGGGATAAAAAGCTAATATCAGCGATGGTGACCATGAAACTACAGGATTGTTGTAAAAACCCATCTGGTTCACAAATGTCCTTTAGGGAAGGAAATCTGCCTTCCTTACCCAGTCTGGCTTATTTATGATTCTAGACCCACAGTAATGTGGTTGACTCTTAACTGCCCTGAAATGGCCCAGCGAGACAGTCAGTTGTATACAAGATGAGCCATTAGGAATGGGCACTGTATGAGTACCTTCACCACATGGACTGCAGCAGTTCAAGAAGGTGGCTCACCACCACCTGCTCAAGGGCAATTAGGGATGGGCAATAAATGCTGGCTTTGCTGGCGATGCCCACATTCTGTGAGAATTAAAAAATTTACTGTATGTTTTCCTTCCTTTTTGCTCCTCCTAAAATGTACCGCTGCACATTACTCTGCATTAAATTTCATCTGGCATTTATCTCCCCAATCTACTAACTTGTTTATGTCCTCCTTAAGGCACTTACATTCCCCTCTTCTTGTTTCTGAAAATGTTGATATTGTGACCCCCATACCCAAATCCAGATGAGGGGTGGTTAATGGCCAGTTTCAAGAATGGATGGGGTGGCTCCACTAACCACTAGTCTATCTTTTCTGTCTTTTGGCAACTTCCTAGTGAAAGGTCAGCGACCTGAAACGTTAACTCTGTTTCTCTCTTGACAGATGCTGCCTGGTTTGCTGACTATCCAGCATTTTCTGTTTTTATTCCCTATTCATGCTGCTAATATCTTTTAATAGCATGTGCCTTAGTTATATCAACAACCTTATTAAACTCCTTTTCAAAATCCATTTGCACAACCTCCACTGCATTTGTTTGCCAATAAAACCTGAAACTCAAAATTAAATCGATTGCAAACCTGCAGTTAGTAAATTGGCATTTGGAAGTGGTAGTATTTTTACAAGAATGATTTGTACAAGATTGCATTCCAGAATTGGCATTGTACATTGCCTATGGAACTTGCTGCTGTGATGACCAGTGTGGAGAAAGTCCAATTGCCAGCTACTGCCTGTCTAAATATATACCAGATATGTCATTATTAATTCAAATTGATGTAAGCAATTTTATACCCTGCTTATGTTTTTAACCTTTAATACTAAAATTCTGTTGCAATTATGTAAACATTTTCTCGAAAAATGCAATGTCCAAAATTTGCTGGGGAAATGACGGTGAGATAAATGTGCACGCCATTATTAGTGTGTAAAAAAAAAGCAATTTGTGGTGAGGAAGAGATATGGTGTGAGTTGCTGGATGATTCGCACTGCTCCCCCCTGTTAGCCTCGCAAAAACTGGAGCTCTCTTTCAACAACCCCATGAGTTTCAAGAAATTACTGCATTTGCGCTGTTAAAACAAATTAAACTCATCGCAGAAAGTTATGGCCAGTTCTTAACGACGTAAGGACCCTTTTAATGTCGAGATTTATGTTCCTGCCACTCAACCTCATAGGCTCAGAAAGGGAACAATTGAAACTGTGGAGTTTCACTTCTGCAGGTAGTAAATTGTTCCGAGAGGTTTTTAAAATTTAAAATTTTAACATTCTTTTCTTACTTTTCTTTTCAGTCTCTTTTTCCCTTCTCTTCTTCACCTCCCTTTATTTCTCTTTCTGTATTTGATTTGACTCTAATCCATCCTATTTCCTTCTCTGTCATTCAGTTTCTTTCTCTATCCTTAAATTTCATTGGTTAAGAACATAGGGCTAGAGTTTCCCTAACCTGTTTATCTGGCGCCCTCACTTGAGGTGCGCCGCTTTTGTCCGCCTCCAAGTGCACCGAAAAAAGACGCCCGTATTCTGGCTACACCCCAGCCTCTCCTCAGTCGTGGCGCAGCGTGGCCCAATGGATTGGGGGCGGAGCCAGGTCCCAGCGCTGAAAACAGTGCCGGGACCTCTGCACATGCGCACTAGAGTCTGCGCGCATGTGCAGTAGCTCCTGGCAGGCCGTTTCTGCAAATGCACGCTGCAGGTTGTGTGGGAGGGGCCCGAAGCACGCCGTCTCTAGCCCTGGCCGAATGGGCTCCCTCATCGGCGACCCACTGCGTTCCCTAAGGTAGGACTTCTATTTTTTATTTGTTATTTACTGATTGATTTCGGTGCTTTAGGTGCAGGGTTCCTTCTATTTTTTTATTTGTTATTTATTGATTGCTTATTACTTTGGTCTTGGTGCTTTAGGTGCAGGGTTCCTTCTATTTTATTTGTTAATTAATTGCTTATTACTTGTTGTGCTTTAAATGTAGTTACTTGCGCCGATTCCTTTACTCTAGGTAAGGTTTTTCTGTGCGGACAGAAGTGGCAACAAAAGCTGGCCTAAGTTAGTTTGGAGCAACTATTTGCTGGCCAAACGCCTAAAACAGGGGTAAGTGGCTGGGAACGCCCCCTTTTGAAAAAAAAACGGAACTAAAAAAAACCTAACTCACTCACTTACACTGGTGCAAATTATATGACCAGAATTGCAACTAAAAAGATAGTCCAGAAAAATCAAGTTGCTCCAAAAAAAAGGAGCAACTCCTGGGGAAACTTGGCCCATTGGCTGTTGGGCCCATCATTCTCCATGGTCACAGATGTCCCATTGACCCTGTTATCAGCGTGCACTTCTAGCAATTTACGGTGCAAACATTTTTCCCAACAGAAGAGTTCAGGAAAATCATTTAACAAACGGGGCTGGTCATGAGAAGCCCGGCTCCAGCAAATTATGGCCCAATATTATTACAGTAAAAATATTTTGATCATTCTGATTTCTTCATTTGTACAATGGTAAATGGAGCACAAGTAAACTAGTCCACTGCTCTGATGAGGGCGGTTTTAAGTTATCAAATCCTTATGATAAAAAAGGTTCCCTTGTTGTAATTCAATCTGACTTCACTGTTTGAGAGTTCAAACTCTGTACACAGCAGCTACACTTACCAACTGAATAAGTCCCTTATTGTAGTTACTGAGCACACACAAGGCCTACCGGGAAAGGTTGTTTTTTTTCTTTTTGAAAAAGCTAATTTTGTTTTAGCGTATACATATTTATTCCTCTGAAAACGAACTCAGCATTCACAACTCTAACTAAAGGGGTCTTTCAGATACAGTAACAAAAACATCTATATATATATATTTACACATACACACGCACAGCGTAGTTAGCCTGACAGATGGCCTGAAATCACACCGTGGCAGATGATGCCGATATCGAGGTTCAGGACTTCTTCAAACAATCTGCATGCAGCCATTTAATTGGCGAAAGGAAATAGGAGACTGTCCTCAACACTGGGTGCAATTTCCACCTGCTGGTATATACTTATTAAATGAGAAGTGCTGTCACCCATTCCTATGCACTTAGTAAGCATGAAGTTCCTGTCACTCACTCCTATATGCTCAATAAATAACCAGCAGCCTCTCCTATATATTTATTGAAAGAGAATCACTGACTCCTTTATGCTTAATAAATGCCCTTTACCCAGTCATAGACATTAAACGAGACTTACCCAATCCGATGAACTCAATAAATGCCTATTACTCACTCCTATATGCTTGGCATATGCACTTCATGCACCTTTGTGTGTGTATTTCATTTCTTTACTCAGCGGCTTTGATGCACTTCTATAGATATAATAAATGCACTCTTATAAATTTAAGAAAACATCTCCGTGAGCAGCCAGTGCCTTATGCTCTTGATGTCTGTCAACAAGAATTTCTTCGAACTTGAATAAAGTATGTTTCTGACCCTGTTCACTGATGTTAATGTCAAATAGCAATCAAAGACAGAAAACCCCCAAATTTTGAATTAGGAGAATGAGCCTGCTTATTCGTCATGTATACTGATTCTATTAATTTATTGATCCACAGCATAACTATTGGTATAGTTATTTCTGTGCATTTATGTATAACTGTAAGTGTATTTTCGCCTCTGCATTTATGTATAATAATCATATTACATTGTCAATATTTTTATGATCAATGTATATGTTAGTGCATTTATTTTTATGCTTTTATTAAATTATTTAGAGTATAATAACTGTATTGATATTGATATATCTATGTAAAATATAACTGCCACTACAATGTATTTATGTATGTATCTATTAAATGCATTTTTGTCATATTTATGTACATTGTAACTGTTGGTGTATTTTTATTACGTCTATGGGCCAGACTTTCGCCTTCATTTTTGCCGATTTTCTCGGTGGTACAGCTATTTTTTGATGAAAAACCGCCCGGTGAAAGTTTCCTCTTTTTTTTTTAAAGAGCTCCGTCCACATTTTGAAAAGACCGCTGGGGAGCAAACTGCCCACGTCTACCACCGAGAAAACCGCCAGGATCTAAATTTTGCCTCAACAGGTACCCATACACACCGCCGAGGAAACCGTTCACGATAAGGGTGGTAGGTGAAGAAAGGTTTTTTATAATTATTTTTTAAATTCTAAAACAGCTATTACGTTAAAAAGTGTCTTGAGAATGTTTTATAACTTTTTACTTTTTGTTTAAATGAAAAAAATATTCTTTGAGCTTTTCCCCCTCCCTAGGCCCAACTGCAGCCGTGGAATAAATTTTTAAAAACATTTTAAGAACTGCCTGTTCTCGCTACTTTCGGCTATAACTGCCGAGAATCTTGGTGTAAGAACCATTTTCTCGCGGGGCGGGTTTAATGACCTAATTAGTGGAAACTTTCACTGGGGTTAACTGATGAAGCTTAGCAGTATTTTCTGGGTGGCAATCAGGCGGTGAGGGCCTTGGGGAAAGTCTACCCCTTAGTGTATTTTTGCCAGCATGTTTACACACACTACCAATCTATTTACAATACAACTAGCAGTGCTTCATATACATTCTATTTATGAATAGTGTAACACCGTGTATTTATGCACACTGCAACTGTCAGTTTCTTTACACTGTAACTAAAACTGTAACTGTTAGTGTAATTGTGTTAATTATTACTATTGTATGCATGTAAATGCAATTAAGTTCAGTGCGGTTGTCCAAACATTTACTTTATGCATTAAGTATATTTACGTACACTTCAATGTTCAGTGTATTTATGCACGGTGTACTTGTCAGTGCATTTATGTGCAGCGCAACTATTATACTGCATTTACATAGTAACTTTCCGTCTCAGACTGGTAGCTCCAGTATCAGTTCCAGCCAAGCAGCACCTTGTTTTTACTCCCTGGCTGAGCTCCTGTCGAGGAGACAGCTCTCTATATACGGAAGCATGTATGTAACCATGTAGGCGAGAACTCCTCTGCCAATGGTTAAAATTTCAATGTTTACAGAGGACAGGAGGAAGCTGCCTGTGTAATTATGTGCAGTGTGTCTATTATTGTAACACAGACTACGTTATACAAGCTAATAAAATAATACTCATAATTAGCGATTTTTCCCAGATCTACTGTTCGTTATATGGATATCTCACGCTATGCATTTTAAAATAAAAAGCATTCGCATGCTACAGAAATCCATGTGAAACTGCAAAACATTTCCTTGGCAACCATGCTATGATTAATTAATGTGTTAACAAGAAGCTACATAAAGTCTTGAGCAGAATGATTTTTCACTTTGATTAGTGTACAGCAATAATATTTGCAGTGACTTTGCAAATCAAATGCCACTTATTCCAATTATTCAAATCCCCATTGTCCAAACATCTAATCTATCCTCTAGCGCACCTTTAACTTATAGTTTTGGAATGGTTTCCCAATGATATCACATCTTCTATGACATCACTGTGGCCTCCTTCAATAATTCCAACATCACTTGCACCATGGTATATCTGCCTTCAGTCTTAATAATATTTTGCAACTTTTTCAAATGGTACTGCTTAATTATTTCCGCTCATGTATAACTAAAGATATATTGAGACCTGTTAGATACAAAATTGATCTCACAGTTTGACTTGACATCATAAAGTCCTTAGGACTTCATTGCTCATGTGTTACTTGGTCCAGTTTGTCCATAAGAAGCAATATCTTATCCAACATGTTGCTTCTATTTATAAATTATCATAATGCTCCGGAATAATCTCAAAGAGAGAGGCTTGGAACATTGTACTCAGTATGAGAATGTTCTGTCTCCATCGCACCTCTTACCAGAAGATTTAAAATGGTGTGAAATTCCTCCGGTCCATAATTTTAGCAAAAAATGCCATGTAAGTACAAAGTTGGATTTTCTATTAAATGCCAGTGATGTAAAGATTTCTGCATATGTAAAGCAAAATTACAGTGCATAATCTTTTGCAAAATTAATTCAAGTAAAATATTAACGAAGAACATTTTCTAATAGTGCATGAAAGTATTTATAGCTCAAATTCTGGATCATGGGAGACTGTCTCAAGATGGCACTGAATTCATGGGCGGTCAGCAGAATTATAACATATTCACTGAAGAACTCCCAGTGTATTCACGCATAGGACAATTAGGGGGCCAGAAGAGGCGAGGGCCCGGGGGCAGTACGGGCCAACCCACACTGCGATATGTGCGTGCACTAGGTCCGTGCAGCAGAGCAGGTCTCCAGTCGTCTTGGATAACCCTTGCCACTGGGCCGAGACCTAGCTCTGTCAAGCCCGTGTGGTGGCTGGTGTGCAACGATCACCACACGTAAAAAAAATCCACACACAGGTATCTTCCACCCTTCAACATGTAGTTCGGGACCTGGAATATCAGGTCCTTCATTGAAACACCTGTGAACTGATCCTTTTTTGGCGTGGAAGCAAGTCATCCTCGCTTCGAGGGACCGCCTATGATGATGATGATGAATTATACTCAAGTTTTATTTTGTGCATGCAATTCTGCAAATGGGTGCAACATACCTATATCACTGTGCTCTTGCAAGCGTTTAAGTTAGTGGGAAGTTGAAGTAATTGTAGCACATGATTTTTATTTAATGGAAAATCGGTGTTAAAATGCAGCATCAGTTTAAACTGCATTTTACTGCAAAAGACAAAAGTTGAAATTGCAGCAATGCTTTCAACACCAAGAGTTACAACATTAGCAGTGAAATGTGCAGCACTGTGTTGAGCAGTTTTTAAAAAAAATTCATAATCATCAGACGCATGGAGTTAAAGTTTCTATGACTGTCTCTGTGATAAGATTTTAATTTTAAAATACTTGCACGTGGGACTATCACAGCCTACATTTTTTAAATCTCAGTCCCCTTCTGGAAATTTCAAAACATAGTTGGAAAGATTGGGGCGGATGAAGAAATGAAGGAAATACCAGTCTCTGTGCTATCCATGTATCCCATAAATAAAATGTTTATATATTCCCTAGCTTTTGAGGGTGCACAAGTGTGTTTGTCGTATTTAATGCAGTATAACTCTCACTTTATTTATTATTATAGTTAACTTTATTTACGAGCAATAAAACTATCAATGTATTTATGTACGTGGAGTGTATATCGTCAAGTAAATAAAAATCTCACCATTTTAACGTTTCTTTTTGTGATTTCATCCTTTTGTTATTGTGATTGTTATTACTATAAGTACTGATTTCATTGTTACTCGTGTGAGTCTGTGCCTTTTTTCAAAAAGAAAAATTCTTAAATTGAAAGTGAGGAGAATAGTGAGGAGAAATGTTCTAATTCTGATTTTTTATTTTTCCCACATTTTGAGCCCCTGGCCTCACCAAGCAGCCAAACAGCGGTTTCAGCAGAGTCCTGAAACAAGATCACGGCAGCCAGCCCAGGGAATTCAAGCTCAGCGCATTTGAGCCTTTTGACTGTTATTAAGACAGCAGTATAATTATTTGTCGCCTAAATCTAGTTTATCTCCATTCACCTGATTAGAAAAGGGTGTTGGTGAAAATCCATTAGGAGCAGCGTGATCAGTCAGGAAGGGAAGAAGAGCCCCTTTGTCTTTGCTGAATTATCTGTATTTTGATTGTCCTCTGACTGAATCTTTCAGCTAAGGAGCGTAGCAAACAAACTAAAAGCCGAGAAGCCGAGCCCCAGTTTCTCAGAGTTTCCTCCTCTGTCAGCAGCTCTGTGTTTACTGAACATTTAAAGCCTTTCTTATAGAAGACCTGGTCCTTCACAACCATCTTCTTCTACAGCTCAACTCATTTATTTTTTTGTATGAAAAAAACCCCCTGTATTTCCATGCCTGCCTCCTGTGTTGATACCAAACACTGTGAGCAGGTAACACCTACCATTTAAATATATAGCAAATATCCTTTGCACAGCTTTTCCGCAGCAGTGGGCTGCACAATTTTCTGTCTGTTGTTTTAATCCCCACTACATTCCGGTTTTAGAGCCATGCTTTTAGACTTTATAAATTTAATTACAATAATGATAAAAGTCTTGCACATTGACCAGCGATCTGATCGGCCTGTGCTTTAAAATGGGGCTCCTTAAATGATGTGTAATGACCTGCTTTCGACTGCCCGTTAGTCTCCACTCGACCTCTTCCCCAAACTGTCTCTCACTTTTTAAGGCGCCTGACTAAATGTAAATTCTGTGCAAATGTGATTTTCTTATTTTTTGGAAACATTTTTTTTAAGCCTCTGGAGATTCAATAAACAAATGATCAAATTGTTTCCTTGTCTTCACAATAACTCTCTCTGAATTTTACATTTATAACATGATAAGAGAATTTTAAATATCTATGTTTTACTTCTAAAAGATTGCATTTCCAAAACCCTCTTCCAATACAAACAATATATGCACAGAACAAATAGATAAGATATTTTTGGCTAAAGTCTATTACTAAATTGAGTTTAGATTTTCATTCCTAAAAACTTTCAGTTCAGTATGAACATTTTCATCAGCCCATCTGTAATGCAGTCCGGCTACTTACACAGGTTCCTGACACCAAAATGGCATATTTAAACATTGCTCATGTCAGTCATGCTTACAAAGAATCCAGAATGACAGATCACAGATTGTCTAAAATACAACATTTAAACAGAATCATTTGAGATTCAATACCTCAGCACAGCTCGCCTCCTCCATATTAAACAAATGACTGCACCGTGACGTTTCTTTAACTCCTCATTCCAGTTTTTTGCATTTGAGGATAATTAAATTTTAAACAGCTTGATAACTGACATCTGTTTAATGCTCTTGATGTGCGGCAAAATCTTTTTTGATCCAAATGTAAAAGGCTAAAATGCATAAAAGTGTTTGAGATGATAATTTTTAAGACTATTCTGCCTGTTTAGCTTTAAAGATTGTATACTGTTGTTTTATAATTATAAATTGGTTTTGATTAAAGTTTGTACCGATAGTGTATCTACATGTGCTTTTGTTTCGATAATAAGATTTATTTTAATACACTTTTTCAAATTACAGATAATTTTTTTTACCATATTTCTTATGTCATGAAAAAAAAATCTTGTCTCAGGAAAAGTTCATTGCGAAAATGAAACTCATTTGAAAAATACTGGTACATTGCAGTAAGTCTTGCCTGTATATCATTATTACTGACAAGAAAACAGGCCTTTTAAAATCTTATGATCAATTTTACAAATGATTCACGCTCCACAAGACTCAAGAGTTTAATTTCAGCTACAAAAAAAATGCTAAAATAATTTGTGAAATATGTTTGGTAGTAAAGACAGATTTCAGACATGTAAAGGCCTGAAGAACATTTTGTGAGCAGCAAGAACATATTGGTCCCATACACAGATCTCTATTGCAATTTTGTTTCTGCCTTTTTATGCCAACCTTGTTGAATATTATTATTATATATTAGTGGATAGTAAGAAAGCCTATAGACCTCTCATATAGCATATGTACTCTTACTATAGCTTCCTCTGATATTCAAGTATTCACAGATATGCCTGTACTTTCCTCATGTGTAACACATGCACACTTACAGCATTTATATTCTCCTCGCATACATCACATATACTTTTATAACACCTATACTCTTATTTAGTCCTTACTCTTCCCCCGGATGTGTTAATACTCTCTAAATATATGCCACACCTTTGTTGTGATGTAACTTCTTTTTTTCATCTCTTTGTCACTATCTACACCAAAAATATAGCAAAAAACACATACAAACATCTTACTATCGGGAATCAAATTGCATTATCTATAACTTTTTTTTGTTTAGCAGGGGTCTTTGCTCCCGTTCTCTCCTACGTACTCTCGACATGTTTAATTGCTAATTTGTTCCAGCCTGTTTTTCACACCATTGTTAAAGGTTTTCCAAACGAAAATACAATCTTTTATTTTTGTGGCTGAGCTCCCAACTGAGTGCCCTTTTTGTTGACTATGTACGTCGTAATTACTCTAATCATACAGGAACTTCAAAATAATAGTACGGCAGACTTTAATAAACCCCACAGCGCAGCTGCTCTGAGCTTGAGCACATGTTATTTTTTTTAAACACAGCTTGGGGAAATGCAGTTTCGATTAATACACAAAGTCACGGACTGCACGCATTTTTCAAAAAGATTATTTTTCGTCTTAAAATGCATTTCACACACGGTCAATATGTAAGACACCGCGTGCAACAAGAAACAACAGCTAGCTTACTCACCGCTGCCCTGGCCGGTGTTTCTGTGTGTCTCCAAGGCAGAAAGACTAACCCTGCAGCTGTTGGTATTCTGTAGAACTGTCGACAGTCTGAAAGTGGCTTTGCTGTTCCACACAATTTAACAGCAGCAGGAACACACTCACGGTTCCAGCACCGATTCGTGTGTTGATGGATCCTTTTGGGTTTCCCCCCTGACTTCTCGTGCGCTTGGCAGCTCTACTTCTATTGAGCTATTCCCCTAATGAAGATGAAGGTCTATATTTCCATGACATCTCACTTGTGCTCCAGGCTATCTGAAGTGCATTTTTAAAGGAGCTTCCCTGGCAGAGAAGTGCACGCACACTGACTGACTGCTCCTGCTGTTAGATGTTGCTCTCAGTCTGCAAGGCAGTGTCCCAACCGAGACTTGCACAACTCTCTCTAGACCCAGGGGATCCAGGCTGACTTTCAGCAAAGCCTGAAATGACTACGAGCAGAAGGCATTGATAAATTCCACTGCAATCCCCTACCTCCTCCACCCACCCCCTAGCCCCCCCCCCCCCCCCCCGATCAATCCCCCGGTCAGACTTTGAATCTAGCTCAATTAGATATTATCTGTAGCTCTTAGACAAAGACACAGCCGAGAGCTGAATAGCAAAAGCCTCACCTTCTGTTTTCTTTGCTTAATCACACAGCTACTGGGTCTGTACCAATTGTCATTAGGATTTTGGTTTTGCTTGATTTACGTTTTGCTTTTCACAGTGAGGTGAAGTATTGACATTTTATTTTATTCAGTTATAATCATTTGAAATAAATGCCTCTGGGTAGCCTTTTCACCCTGTGTTTTTGGAAGTTTGAAATGCTGCGTGAGGGTCAATTTTTTTCCTGACGTTTGTGGCACAATGTGCATTGAAAGCAAACAAAAATCATAAATCTCTTAAGTGAGAAGATACAGTGAACGTTTAATTGCCTGGGAACGCCTTGCATCGGCAAGAAGCATCCACTTTATCTGCTGCCTGAGGAATGGGCTTGCTGAGCTCACCTTCAAAAGAGTCATTTTACCAACTGACCAAGGCTGTGATTTACAAAAAGAAAACACAACCCTTATACCACACACACACACACACACACACACACATGCACAGACATACATGGCTCTCAGAAGTTCTCAGTGATTTATGCCATTGGGTTTATTATTTTAGTAAATACTTTATAATAATTTGTTTGCAATATATCAAGACACCAAAGACTTAAGATGAATGAATTACAAGGTAGTTACAGAACACTGTCTGCAAAGGTCAGCCATTCTGCTTAAACGCCACAATCTCGTTTTGATGGGCAGTCTAGACAAAAAAAAACTTTAAATTATTATAATTTTCTCAAAAATGTGTGTATTTTGTATGTTAACTGAATTGTATAATTTTTAACAGCTGGAATGAAGAACAAAAGAAATTATATTGAGCTGACTTTGATAAGCACTCATACAACCCTGAAAGAATCTTTTCTCTCTTTAAGAGCTACACTGCTTTTGCAGTCAGTCAGATTGCAGCATGGAGCGCTCCCCCAATTGCTTTTGTTTAAGAGAGCTACTTGATTTCCATCAAGGGTCTCATGGTATTGTTTTTGGCTTGCGTGGTTTGGAAGGTGAACTGTGAGAGGGGCATGCCCAAAGTTACTCAACAGCGAATGTTCCTTCTCAAACTGGTACGTGCAACATAACCCTGCTTTTAGTTTATATGTTTAATGTTGGCGGGGTGCAATCGCAGAAAGCTTTAAAATCCAGTTGCAAAATTACTTTGATTCAAATAAATTAATTACCAAAATTATTTTGATTTAAAGAGGAGAATAAATTGAAAGAGAATAAATGTCCTTTACTATTCCACAGGTGAAATATTTAACCTCTTTGCTTTTGATGTCCGCCACGCTTAACATACAATGAAAAGAGCACCGAGTATATGCAACTGAAGTCTGATAGCCGGAGTTTGAAGGAGTCGCCTCAGTTGATTTTTTGAACAAAGCACATGTACAGGAAACCATACATTTCGGATTAATCACAAACTTTGCAATATTCACACGCGTCACAGAAAGTGCCGAATGCTTGCATATTGCACCGGGCTCTTTATTCGTAAGCTCCTGATTATTAAAAAAATTCCTCCTTGAAATAAATGATAGCTCACAAATCTCCTGCACAGCGGGATTCAACTCCTTAAACTGCAATTTAACAAACCGCTGCTCAAGCACTGAGTGTTAAATGAAGCTGTCACGCACTGTCTGAAGATTGGAGCAAGGTACTGATCTCTCGCGAAATCTAGTATCAGGTGGCCGGCCACCTTTAATTCGGGAGCATTTTTTCTTCTTCAATTAAGCAAAATAACAGGCTTTGTGCAGTTCACTGACCAGGTGCAGAAGCGCTGCTGGCTTGTGAAAGCCCCGATCAGATAGTCCTGCTCGAGAGATCTCGCCGGCTCTGAGATAGTAATTTGGTAACAATCGCAATGGTGATTGCAGTGAGGCTGTGTGACCACTCCGAATGGGGGGTTTGTGGACAGAACTGTTCCATATGTTGCTTTAACTGGCGCACTCCCACTCAACAACAGAAAAAATAGTCACCAAGTTAGTCTCATCCATCAGTGTGTGCTCAAATAACGAAATATGACATGGTTCTTGGATACTGGTTTTAGATGAGAATGATTTCTCGGTTATGCTACCATTACCAGTATCTCATTGACTGAAATAAAAAATAAATTTGTAAATGTTTCAATAAAGAAACTGTGAAATGGGAAGACTTTGTAGGGTAAATTCAGCATCGCCATGGTCTAAGTTACTGATAGCAATTACAGCCCCCATCTCTGACTGGTTGTGGGACCATTGGACTTACACCTATATCTCGAATGAAAAACGCAAGACTCGAATTTAAACGAGCTTATCGAAGGCAGAGAGAAGACAAGATATCAAATAAATAAATTCTGGTGAAGGATCTCCAATCAAAACGTCCATCTATATTCTCCCTTTCAGCTGACTGTATTTCCATCAATGTGTTTGTGTTTTGTATTTTAACCTGTGTTCAATCTGCTCCTATGCCTTTTCATTGTTAACCTCCTTGACACGATTACAGCTGGAATTCACAATGTATTTCAGACGCCTGTACACTTTGAGCGACACTGAAAAAGTCACCTAAACTCGACAGCTTTACAGCAACGCTATATTTGGAGTTAGCTGTTGTTTGGTTGGGACGAGGAAAAGTGCTGCACTGGTTATTTGAGGTATGTGCGAGAGTACCTTACGGGACTGCAGGTGCGATTGCCTGAACTGTGGACTGCATTGGAAAAACATGAACATTCTGAGCTAGAAGGTTCAGTGCCAGACCGCGCGGCGATGCAGTGCACAGGATGAACAAATTTGTTGTCCTGTTCAACTTGCACCTTACACTCCCAGCCTGAGTCGAGCGGCTTTGTTGGGAAGAGATGCTGAGGGATAAAAACCCGGGAGGTAAGAGTCACTTCAGGCTGGCCATGTGCACCTCACAGTGTCTGGTTTCACAGCAGCCTGCAAAGGCCAGGGAGCAGGCCAAGCAGCCACTCACGCTGCTGCATGTGGTGCACGGCTCAGGGAGACTATTCGGAAAGAGAAGCGAAGAAAATGCTTTTGGGGAGGAGAGTGGGGGTACAATTACATCGGATATACCACACAGAAACAGGCCAGTCGGCCCAACCAGTCCCTGTCCCCGCCCAGCCTCCTCCCATCTTTCCTCATCCAACTCTATCACCATAACCCTCTATCCCCTTCTCCCTCATATACTTGTGCCTATGGCTTCTGTCTGAATTAGCGCCTCTAACTAACAAATTGCCATACAGGGCGGGTTTTTTTTTAGAATTGATACGGGTGCTGAGGGTTTATTCCAAAACTCCTCGCCATTCAGCAAACGGCATCTCTGTCCATATCAGTGTCTGATCTCTCTCTCGCACTCTCTTCAAGTCCAGTAACTGCGCCCTTCTTCCGTCTATGCCAGTCAGAAGGTTGCGGGTTCAAATCCCACTCCAGAGACTTGAGCACAAAACTCCAGACTGACACGCCAGTGCAGTGCTGCACTGTCGAAGGTGCCGTCTTTCGGCTGAGGCGTTAAACCGAGGCCCCCGTAGAGCCCACGCACGATTTTGAAGAAGAGCAGGGGCGTTCACCTGGCTAATATTTACCCCTCAAACAACAGAACAAAAACAGATGATCTGGCCATTGTCTGCTTGCTGTGCGCCACTGCCCCTACATTACAACAGTTATTACACTTCAAAAAGTACATCACTGGCTGTAAAGTGCTTTGCCTGAAGTCATGAAGGGCGCTATATAAATGCATGTTTTTCTTTTCAATTAATTCCATCTCTCTCTCTAAAGCACTCACGATTGTACCATTCTTGCTGTAGTAAACTGTAACTGCTTTGTCATTCGTAGGTAAGCTAGTTCTGACATAAGATGTTTTTTAATGTAGTAGAAAATATGTTTCAAGAGGAACAGTATTCATATTTCAGCCTTTTAAATGGGTTACTCTGTCGAAAGAATTAGTCGATAGGCAATGTTTTAGGAACAAAAGAAAAAAAATCTGTGAGTAAGTGGATCCTAACTGAATAAATTAAGGCAGACTGAAGACTGAATTGTGTATTTAAAACCTTGTAGCAATTTGTTGCCCGTTATGAAACCCGATTCTTCCCAAACACAGCACTGAAACTCCGAATGTTTTCAACACTTTGTGCTGCAGCAGGGTCAAGTTCAACCAGGCAACCGAGAAAGTCTTTACACCCACCAAGATTTAATCTAACAACTCGCCATTAAAGCTCGCCACTCACCTTGCTCACCGTTCAAAAGTACGGCTGAAAACAGGCAGCTGGACGTCAGAAATAGCTCCATGATGAAGACTCAGTATTATTCCAAAGAAGCAGACTCCGGTGCCAGATACAGGCTCAGCCGCAAGCTGCACACACCTAGATTTTAACTCGAGCAGCAACAGCCTATGAGTGCTGGAGCGGCCGCCTCCCATATAAGGAAAATCAGGGTAAAATGATCAGCCCTTCAGGGCTGCTTCTCAGGAACAACAACACAAGCGGAAATAATCCTCTGTTTTCAAATAAACCAAGCATTGCCGAAAATGATCTAGATAAGATTACAGTCAAATCACACTGAATATTTATCAGGCGATAACCCTCATAAGCAGAGTGCCTGATTTACATTCACCCCTCACAGTTTCTCTCTTGTGTTTCTTCAACGAATTTTCAGCTTTATTTATGATTTTGTAATTAGTATTTTTATTAACTGGTGGTCGCATACTACCACTGCACACCAGCATGGAAATTACACTGTAATGTGTAGCACATTCATATGAAATTAATTTGTTGTTTTAACAGAGGCATTGATCAGAAAAGAAAGAGAGACTTGCATTTCTATAGCGCCTTTCACAACCACCGGATGTCCCAAAGTGCTTTACAGCCAATAAAGTACTTTTGGAGTGTAGTCACTGTTGTAATGTGGGAAATGTGGCAGTCAATTTGCGCACAGCAAGCTCCCACAAACAGCAATGTGATAACGACCAGATAATCTTTTTTACTGATGTTGATTGAGGGATAAATATTGGCCAGGGATAACTCCCCTGCTCTTCTTCGAAATAATGCCATGGGATCTTTTACGTCCACCTGAGAGAGCAGACAGGGCCTCGGTTTAACATTTAATCCAAAAGACGGCATCTTCGACAGTGCAGCACTCCCTCAGCACTGCACTGGAGCATCAGACTCGATTCATGTGCTCAAGTCCCTGAAGTGGTATTTGAACCCACAACCTTCTGACTCAGCGGCCAGTGTGCTACCCACTGAGCCACAGCTGACACTAAAATTAAATTAAATGGACAATGTTAAAATAGCAGACAGAGAACTTTCATGTGAACTTGGGCAATGTTCGTTTGCTAATATTGCATAACGTAATTACTGGACTATAGAAACCATACATAAATGAGAAAGGATTTGTTGAAGTCTTGCCATCTTTTGAAAGTGGCAAATTTCTGGCTCACAGAAGCAGTGGCACAGATATGTTTCACTATTGCTCAACAATCTTTACTTTCAGTAATCTTTTCTGTCAAATTCAAATATGTCTTTTCCAGAATGAACTGAAAAGTGCAGCGGCATTGTATGGATTAAACTATGAATATCACCTTTCTTAGACCTTATTGTAGGCCCTACATTGAAGTCTTATCAACATGAAGGGGGTTAGTTTCCTCTGACAGTGCAATGCACTGTTCAACATGTTTGCATAAAATTTCTTTGTTCGCGATTTAATGCATTTGACAACTTATTTATTTTAACTAGGTTAATGACTGTGTTAAAATAATGCACAAAGGAACTTTACATGAATGCATTAAGCTACCAGAGGACCTTAATCCCCTAAAAATATGTATTATGTGACAAAAGCATAGGGCTCTTTATCTTTATCTGATCCGTATTCATTTTGTGTGACGTTTTATTGTGATAATCTACTTACTAATATTCTTGCTTCCAAAGAATAGTTACAGAGTGATCACTGACCTATTGACCTTGCACATTTTAAGCTATCAGGCAAATTGCTTGAATCTTTACCATTAAAGGTATTTGGAAAATTAAACCTATAGATCGCAGAATAATTCAAGATATTAGAATATTCCAGACAATGCCATTAAATACTTTCATTACTACCCACGACTTCTTAGCAAATGATGGTTGGAAGCCAATACAACAGATAATGTCATTGCATTTCCACAGCTAAGCCTGATGTGGGAGTCAGAAGCTCAGTTTGGATGTCTTTTTCTTTCATCTCCAGACAAGAGATTGTAGCCCTGTGCATATTACCAGGTGCAGCATGTAACATTTCTATTGGTTTACATCAAAAACCTTACGTGGGAAACATGACTACTCATGTACATGTGCCATGGATTAGAGTAGGATTAGAGTCAGAACACCTCCCGTCTCTAGAATTAGGCACTATGGCTCAGTTATGTGTCCTCTAGGAAACTATATGATCACTACTGATCGTCCCATAAATACAAGACCACGATTAGTTTAGCTAAGGTAGCAACTGCACAACAATTAAAAAAAAAACATTGCTGCTATTTTTGCATGAATCAAACCTCAATGTTGAATAAATGGTGGTTCCTAAAGCAACCATCCAAATTCAATAATGGTGTCTTGCAGTAACCATTTTGATTGAATGACGGCCCCTTGTGTAACAATATCAATTGAATGAAGGTCCCTACAATAACAATCTCAATTGAACGATACCCCCTACAGTAACCATTTCAAAAGAATTAAAGCCCTTATAATAACAATTTCAATTGACTGTGAACTTTTATTTAAACAACATTAAAGTGTTAAGTAAGGAGAAGAAGAAAGACGTTCAGCCATCCTTCAAGCTTCTTCTGAGTGAAGGTCAAAGTGTTTACTATTTAAAGGAGCTGTAATCTGAGCTGTACAGGGCTGCAGTCTTACAGCTAAGGGTATGTGGGATCTCCACAAGAAACAGAATCAGCACTGACATTCCCATGTTAATGTAGCAAGACTAGGGGCCGGCACTGCCAATAACACTGCCATGTGGCAGTAAAAATCATCAGTTGCTTGCCATTAGTGAATGAAAGCATCATTTGGAAAACACCATGTTTGGAGATTCGAAACATGGAAAGGGCAAAACAGAATCAGACAAAAAAAAAATGGAGTGGCTGCTCGCTGGTGCATGCAGAGAATCCCTAACAGCAAGCGAGAGAGCAACAGGCTGAGTGCAGCAGTTGAACCATTAAAGAAAGACTTGCATTTATATACAGCATTTGAATGAGTTATGAAGTAATACACTGAACATGGAACTCAAAGGCATCGTGACTAATATGCTGAGTGTGTATTCAGACATGACCCTGATGCATTTGGTACTGTACTCGAACAGGTTAGTAAGTAATAATCTGAGTATTAGGATAGCAACAACAATAACAACTTATATTTATATTGCACCTTTGATGTAATAAAATGTCCAAATTGCGCCTCACAGGAGCGTTATCAAAAAAATAAATTGGACAGCAAGCCATATAAGGAGATGTTAGGGCAGATGACCAAAAGCTTGGTCAAAGAGGTTGGATTTAAAGACTATCTTAAAGGAGGAAAGAGAAGCGGAGAGGCAGAGAGATTTAGGGAGGGAGTTCCAGAGTTTAGGACCTAGGCAATTCAAGGCACGACCACCAATGGTGGAGCATTTAAAATCGGGGATGTTCAAAAGGCCAGAATAGTCGGAGCACAGAGGTCTGGGAAATTATAGGCCTGGAGGAGATTACAGAGATAGGGAGGGACGAGGCCATGGAAGGATTTGAAAACAAGGATGAGGATAGTTTGTGAGTAGTATTCAAATTGGCTTGTGATTGTGAGTACATTACGAGGACAGATTAGTAACTAATACACTGAGTACAACTATAGTAACATACTGAGATCACGAGTAGTTTGCTGTGCTTGACATGAACAAACTGATGAAAAAATTATTGTGCAATCAGCAATACTCTGAAACATTCAAACCTGAGGCCTACTTTTCTTCTAAGCACATTAGAGCCTGAAGAAAATATTTCACTTGCTTTGAAAATGTAGGAATTACTTTTTGCAATTGTTATGTTTTTGGGTCTTTTCTAACCTTCTTAACCCTATATTATTTAGGCTCTCCTATCTTAGATCACTCTCCCCATACTTTCGTGAGTTTGACGTGGAACATGTGGGCATGCTGCATACTATATTGGACCATTCAGAGCCTGTGTTATGCCTGAAAGAAAATGGCCACTGCGTGATCCAGTTTCAAGGCCAGTATTTCTCCTTTCTCTGAGGAATATCAAACTGACTGTTACTGCTGGTTGCTTCTCAGAGATTTCAAATATCGTCCTCTAATGGATTTTCCAACTTTCTTTGATTTAAAAAGGACAGTCTATTTTTATATATACCAGAAAAGAGTTACTGGGACTTCCTGAATTTTGAATAGCTGAGCTGTCCATCAAATAAAAATTGAATCAATCATACTGTTCAAGTTTGAATTATCTCTCCTTTAAGACTGTAAACAAGAACATTGCATTGGGATTTTCTTGGGTCATGATTGAGGCTTATCTGACTGTTAAACCCCCTGTTCAGAATGACTGACTTCAAAGAGGCAACCTACAAACCAAAGCCTAGGCAAAACACATAATTTTTGTCACAGCGGACAGATGCATAATGTATTTCATAGGCCCTGCAAATCCCCTGGGAGGACAGATGCACCAATGTCAGTGTTCTCGATCAGGCCAACATCCCCAGCATCAAAGCACTGATTACGCCCGATATGAGACTTCCAAAGCAAGCGCTCTACTCGGAACTCCTTCATGGCAGGTGAGCCCCAGGTGGGCAGAGGAAATGTTTCAAGGACACCCTCCAAGCCTCCCTGATAAAATGCGACATTCCCCCGATACCTGGGAGTCCCTGGCCCAAGACCGCCCTAAGTGGAGGAAGAGCATCCGGGAGGGCACTGAGCACCTCGAGTCTCGTCGCCGAGAGCATGCAGAAAACAAGCGCAGGCAGCGGAAGGAGCGTGCGGCAAACCAGACTCCCCACCCACCCTTTCCTTCAACCACTGTCTGTCCCACCTGTGACAGAGACTGTAATTCCCATATTGGACTGTTCAGTCACCTGAGAACTCATTTTTGGAGTGGAAGCAAGTCTTTCTGAATTTCGAGGGACTGCCTATGAGGATGATGATAATGTATTTTATTGACATTCCTCTCTCTCTCCTGGTATTGCAATGAGCTAACCTGTTTATTTTAACACATGACAACAGCCAACAGCGGAAGCATTCACCTGCTATTACTTCGAATGAATGCTTCATTTGTAACCTAATATTTGCATATCGTAATTTCAATGTCTGTGTCATTTATATTAAAATGAGATGTAACCAAAATAGGCTATACATACAGACAAGTGTTAAACCTAATTCCTGTCTGTTTTTTGTTTGCATCTCAGTTTAATATAAATGGCACAGGCCTGGAAATTAATCCATGCAAATATAAGGGTACAAATGAAGCATTCATTTTAAATTTTTTGTTTGCTACTTTACTGGAGGCATTAATAAAAGCAGTCAATGGAATTTCATATGAAGATAATGAGCATTATACTCATATGAAATGGAGGTACTGCTGCAACTGTACGGAGGTCCTGCTGCAACTGTACAGGGTATTGGTGAGGCCGCACCTGGAGTACTGTGTGCAGTTTTGGTCACCTTACTTGAGGAAGGATATACTAGTTTTGGAGGGGGTACAGAGACGATTCACTAGGGTGATTCCGGAGATTAGGGGGTTACCTTATGATGATAGATTGAGTAGACTGGGTCTTTACTCGTTGGAGTTCAGAAGGATGAGGGGTGATCTTATAGAAACATTTAAAATAAAGAAAGGGATAGACAAGATAGAGGCAGAGAAGTTGTTTCCACTGGTCGGGAAGACTAGAACTAGGGGGCACAGCCTCAAAATACGGGGGAGCCAATTTAAAAGCGAGTTGAGAAGGAATTTCTTCTCCCAGAGGGTTAAAATCTGTGGAATTCTCTGCCCAAGGAAACAGTTGAGGCTAGCTCATTGAATGTATTCAAATCACAGATAGATAGATTTTTAACCAATAAGGGAATTAAGGGTTACGGGGAGCGGGCGGGTAAGTGGAGCTGAGTCCACGGCCAGATCAGCCATGATCTTGTCGAATGGCGGAGCAGGCTCGAGGGGCTAGATGGCCTACTCCTGTTCCTAATTCTTATGTTCTTATGTTCTTATCATACGCTGAAATTTGGCATAGTGTAATTTTGAGACCACAAACATTAATATGTGCATACAAAATTGATTGCATTTTTTTGAGGCGGTAACAAGGAGGGTCGATGAGGGTAGTGTGTTTGATGTAGTGTATATGGATTTTAGCAAGGCAGAGAAGGTTCACTAGGTTGATTCCAGAGATGAGGGGGTTAACCTATGAGGAAAGGTTGAGTAAGTTGGGCCTCTACTCATTGGAATTCAGAAGATTGAGAGGTGATCTTATCGAAATGTGTACGATTATGAGGGGGCTTGACAAGGTGGATGCAGTGAAAATGTTTCCAGTGATGGGGGAGACTAGAATGAGGGGACAAAATCTTAGAATAAGGGGCCGCCCATTTAAAACTGAGACGAGGAGAAATTTCTTTTCTCAGAGGGTTATAAATCTGTGGAATTCGCTGCCTCAGAGAGCTGTGGAAGCTGGGACATTGAATAAATTTAAGACAGAGATAGACAGTTTCTTAACCGATAAGGGAATAAGGGGTTATGGGGAGCGGGCAGGGAAGTGGAGCGGAGTCCATGATCGGATCAGCCAAGATCATATAAAATGGCGGAGCCGGCTCGAGGGGCCGTATGGCCTACTCCTACTCCTATTTCTTATGTTCTTATGTATAAGATCTCACACGGCAGACTAGTCACAAAAGTAAAA
This sequence comes from Pristiophorus japonicus, assembly GCF_044704955.1. Classification (NCBI taxonomy): domain Eukaryota; kingdom Metazoa; phylum Chordata; class Chondrichthyes; family Pristiophoridae; genus Pristiophorus; species Pristiophorus japonicus. Next base: position 194,354,689 of record NC_091988.1, read on the forward strand.
GCTCAAGGGATCCAAGGCAGAATGGCAAGTTGGATCCAAAATTGGCTCACAGGCAGGAAGCAAAGGGTAATGGTCGATGGGTGCTTTTGTGACTGGAAGGCTGTTTCCAGTGTGGTTCCGCAGGTTTCAGTACTAGGTCCCTTGCTTTTCGTGGTATATATCAATGATTTGGACTTGAATGTAGGCGGTATGATTAAGAAGATTGCAGATGATACCAACATTGGCAATGTGGTTGATAATGAAGAAGAAAGCTGTAGACTGCAGGGAGATATCAATGAGCTGGTCAGGTGGGAAGAACAGTGGCAAATGGAATTCAATCTGGAGAAGTGTGAGGTAATGCATTTGGGAAGGGCTAATAAGGCAAGTGAATACACAATAAATGGTAGGACACTGAGAAGTGTAGAGGAACAGAGGGACATGGCGTGCATGTCCACAGATCCCTGAAGGACAAGATGCACAAGGTGGTTAACGTGGTTAAGAAGGCATACAGGATACTTGCCTTTATTAGCTGAGGCATAGATTATTAAAACAGGGAGGTCATGCTTGAACTGTATAAAACACTAGTTAGGCCACAGCTAGAGTACTAAATGCAGTTCTGGTCACCACATTACAAGAAAGATGCGATTGCACTAGAGAGGGTACAAAGGAGATATATGAGGATATTGCCTGGACTGGAGAATTTTAGCTATCTGGAAAGATTGGACAGGCTGGGGTTGTTTTCTCTGGAACAGAGGAGGATGAGGGGAGACCTAACTGAGGTGTATAACATTATGAGGGGCATAGATACAGTGGATAGGAAGGACCTATTTCCTTTAGTAGAGTGACCAACAACCATGGAGCATAGATTTCAAATAATTGGTAGAAGGTTTAAAGGGGATTTGAGGGGAAATCTTTTCACCCAGAGGGTGTTGGGGGTCTGGAACTCACTGCCTGAAAGGGTGATAGAAGCAGAAACCCTCACCACATTTAAAAAGTACCTGAATATACACTTGAAGTGCCGTAACCTACAGGGCTATGGACCAAGAGCTGGAAAGTGGGATTAGGCTGGATAGTTCTTTGTCGGCCGGCACGGATACGATGGGCCGAATGGCCTCCTTCTGTGCTGTAAATTTCTCGGATTCAATGAAAATAGTCCAATTGACGACTGGGAATGATCTTAATCAAAACATGTATCGCATTATTGGGGTTTAGGACCAATTTTTTTCATGGAAAGGACATAGATAGGAGCTATTTTAAAATGTGCTTTTAAGTTAAATTTTGCTTTCATGGGGTTAAATTCATAGCACAGCAAGACTGCAGGTACGTATTAAAGTTCAAATGGGGCATCTGAATCAGCAATCTGTAGACAATAAAAGATAATTTGACATCCCAGTCACCATTCACACTCACTGCTGCTGCAACAGCCCTATCTAATCATTTGAACAAAGCCAGGCTCATTGCCAAATTAGGCGGATGAACTCTGCTCACACAGGGAGGAGTGGTAGTCTGTTTTGACTAAAAGCACAATAAACGGTAGGACACTGAGAAGTGTAGAGGAACAGCGGGACCTTGGCATGCATGTCCACAGATCCCTGAAGGACAAGGTGGTTTAGGTGGTTAAGAAGACATACAGGATACTTACCTTTATTCGCCAAGGCATAGATTATAAAAGCAGGGAGGTCATGCTTGAACTTTGCAAACAAGATGCTGCACAGGCAGTCAGGGAACAAAAGGGAAGCGGTTCTGGCCTTGGGAATGCAGGACCGAATGCAGAGGTTCTGTTTTGTTTCATCTAAGTAGGACAACCCAGCAACATGGTCTACCGACTGTTCAGAGCATTTCACCTTAATGTGGGATAAATCAGCTTGCGATTCAAACCAAACTTCATCTAGTTTTAACTCAGACCGCCATCAGAGAGATACGTAAGAACATAAGAAATAGGAGCAGGAGTCGACCATTTGGCCCCTCGAGCCTGCTCCGCCATTCAATAAGATCATGGCTGATCTGATCATGGTCTCAGCCCCACTTGCCTGCCTGCTCCCCATAACCCTTTACTCCCTTATCGCTCAAAAATCTGTCAGTCTCCGCCTTAAATATATTCAATGACCCAGCCGCCACAGCTCTCTGGAGCAAAGAATTCCATAGATTTACGACCCTTTGAGAGAAGAAATTTCTCCTCATCTCAGTTTTAAATGGGCGGCCCCTTATTCTAAGATTGAAGAGATGCACGTGCTAAAGCCATGAATAAAGCATCCACATAGCACGGGTAATGCTATTGTTACATCCGCAGGTTACGCTATCGCACAAGTAGATATAAAGCAATGTGAGTCAACTACCATAAAAATAAAACTCCTAGACCACTTAAAAGAGCAAGCAACATCACTAAATGCAAGGCAGTATCAATGGCAGCTCGGTAAAATAGGATAAAATAGTCCCTTACATTATACAGCTATCCTGTGAGAGGAGGGGAGGCCAGTCGCTAACGTAGGAGAGGGGAACCCGGTCGTCATTGAGGAAGAGATCGTCTGTCGCCACGGGAGGTCCAGCCGTCATCGAGGAGGCCCAGACTCCGTCGTGGAGGAAAGGTCCATCTGCCGTCGCTATCAACAAGAGCAGGCATCGACGACGAGATCCAACACCACCTCCCGTGCGCCAGTGCAGCCTTCGGCCGCCTGAGGAAAAGAGTGTTTGAAGACCAGGCCCTTAAAACTGCCACAAAGCTCATGGTCTGCAGAGCTGTAGTAATATCCGCCCTCCTGTATGGCTCAGAGACATGGACCATGTACAGTAGATATCTCAAGTCGCTGGAGAAATACCACCAACGATGTCTCCGTAAGATCCTACCAATCCCCTGGACGGACAGGCACACCAACATCAGCATCCTCGTCCAGGCTAACATCCCCAGCATTGAAGCACTGACCACAGTCGATCAGTTCCGCTGGGCAGGCCACATAGTTCGCATGCCAGACACGAGACTCCCAAAGCAAGGCTCTGCGCGGAGCTCCTTCACGGCAAACGAGCCAAAGGTGGGCAGCGGAAACGCTACAAGGACACCCAAAAAGCCTTCCTGATAAAGTGCGACATCCCCACTGACACCTGGGAGTCCCTGGCCAAAGACTGCCCTAAGTGGAGAAAGTGCATCCGGGAGGGCGCTGAGCATCTCGGGTCTCAACGCCGAGACCATGCAGAAATCAAGCGCAGGCAGCGGAAAGTGCGTGCGGCAAACCAGTCCCACCCACCCCTTCCCTCAACGACTATCTGTCCCACCTGTGACAGAGTCTGTGGCTCTCATATTGGACTGATTAGCCACCAAAGAACTCACTTCAGGAGTGGAAGCAAGTCTTCCTCAATTCCGAGGGACTGCCTATGATGATGATGATGATCCTCTGAGAGTCAATTGCAATAACTATAGGACTAATGATCTGTGACTAGATAAAGTTTTTTATTTTAAGCAAAGTGCCTTTCCATTCCCATCAACACAATGTTATTCAATTATGCAAAACATGAGGAGAAACTTTTTCACCCAGAGAGTTGTGAACCTGTGGAATTCTCTGCCACAGAAAGTTGTTGAGTCCAGTTGGTTGGACATATTCAAAAGGGAGTTAGATGTGGCCCTTACGGCTAAAGGGATCAGGGGGTATGGAGAGAAGGCAGGGGTGAGGTACTGAGGTTGAATGATCAGCCATGATCATATTGAATGGCGGTGCAGGCTCGAAGGGCCGAATGGCCTGCTCCTGCAACTATTTTGTATGTTTCTATGTTTCTATAAATATAATTCTTCAAATATATCATACTCTGGCAGTTGGAATGTGCTAACAAGCTAACTCAGAAAACAAATTGTATATAATACTCACCTAAGACTTTCCTCATTACCTTAACTACACGTATTTGAACCACACAATCTAATGATGTTATCCAATGAAGAAAAAAATATTAATTTCTGTAAATTTGAAATGAAAACAGAAAATATTAAGAAATGCACAGTGAATGAATCAGTAACAGCCAAGTGAAAGAATAGCAGAAAATGCTGTATACGCTCAGCAGATCAGGCAGCATCTGTGGAGAGAGAAACATCAGAACTGGAAGAAGTTAGAGATTTAACAGTTTCTAAGTACAGAGCCAGGGAGAAGCGGGGGCAGGAGGGAATGAAAAAACTAAAGGTGGAGGTGATAGGCTGGAGCAAAAGCAAAATACTGCGGATGCTGGAATCTGAAATAAAAACAGAAAATGCTGGAAATATTCAGCAAGTCAGGCAGCATCTGTGGAGCGAGAAACCGAGTTAACATTTCAGGCCGATGATCTTTCATCAGAAGGGCCACCGACCTGAAACGTTAACTCTGTTTCTCTCTCCACAGATGCTGCCTGACCTGCTGAATATTTCCAGCATTTTGTGTGATAGCGTGGAGGGCAAGAGTGATTAAATGACAAAAGGGTCGATGGAGCAAGGCAAAAGCGGGTGGTAACGGGACAAGAAAGGAATGAAAAGATGGATCCAGAGGAGATGTAGTTACAGCAGAACCATTACCAGCACTTGGCTGTGTGAGAAAGTGGGAGTGGTGGTTATGATCCCAAGTTGTTGAACTCAACATTGAGGTTGTAAAATGCCCAATGGAAAGCTAAGGTGCTGTTCCCTGAGCATATGCTGAGCTTCATTGGAGCATTGTAGGACAGAAAGGATCAGAGTGGGATGGAGAATTAAAGTGGCAGCAACTGCACTTTTACTTTAGTTTCAGCAAAAAGAAAGATAGGTTAATGCAGCAGGTGTGATACGTCATCAACACTCTGACGGAGAATCATCCTTAATAGGTTGACCTCTACTTCATTTTTTTCCAGCTACTGATTGACCTGAAATGCATTTCTGTTTTTATTTCCAAAGCAGTTGTAATTTTGAAACACAAACTACTCAGCCCAGCTACATGGTATTGAAAGATTGTATTATTACAGGGCCCAGCCATTAAGAGCTGGTTGACTTTTGAATCATAGGAACAGGGAGATGCCATTCAGTCCCGCGAGCCTGTTCCGCCATTCAATGAGAACATGGTTGATCTGCGACCATATACCCGCCTTTAGCCCATGTCCCTTAATAACTCCTCACTTTAAGCTGTTATCAGCAATGTTCCTCGTAAGCTGCGCTTTGTTCTGCGTGGTCTGTTTCTTTTAATGCGTGGGCTAATTAAATGTCTGCGCATGCGCGGCATTTACAATGTAAAAGCCGGTGAGCAGCCTGTGCGGGACCTTTCAGATTACTGCATGTGCACACCTTAGCGGGAACATTTTTATTGGCATACAATGCATGATTTTGCTTTAGTCATTTTAGGATTGGACTCAGGCATCAACCAGCCTTTCATTATATTTGTAACTAAGGATATTTCATAGGTACAAGCCTGGAAAGTCTCATTAACTACGTAGCTAAAGGAATATTAAAGCTACATACAGTACAGACATGCCAACACATGCATTCATATATGAGCAACATTTATGTCTATGAACATATTTGTACTATTTTACTGTGCTCATACATATTCTAAAACCAACTCCATTTCCCCTGCCTTGTCTGCAGGGCCTCTCACTTCTATGCCGCCATGGACCATAATCCAGAGAGAAATTTGCTAGAACAGAATTTTTCAGTGCAACATCTGTATATTCCATGCACTGAACGGTGCACCATAAAACAAATTGATGGCAATTCCAGACCAGCTTTCTTCGGAATACTAATAAAATATGAAACATTCGCATCTTATATGTAAAAATTTAATTTCACATTCCCTAAATGTTTTCCAAGCTCCTTGCAGCTGTTTTGGATGCACAGTCTCGGGCCGTGGATTGGAGCCATCTTGCACGATGGATGACTGCCCAGTGGGTCTGCACTAAGAAATTCAGGCGTGCCAGCAAACAGCCCCTCAGTGAGAGTAACCTTTATTGCCATACCCTGGGCTGAATCCAAACCTGGACTTCTGATGGAAACATTTCCAACTCCAGTTTGTGCAAGTTTTGCTGAGAGGTCTTTTGAAATGTTTGAGCTTTGTGTGGGCTTTGAGCATTGTATTATGCTGCTTCATCATTATTCGATCATATTATGTGCATGCCTATTTCTAGTCTTGATTATTCAGTCATTTCTTGATTCCCTGATGGAAAGTCTGTGCACAAACTGTGAGATCTTTGACATTCTGACAGGAGCATCACAATTCCTCAACATTTTTCTTTGCGGTCTCCAGTTCAAATTTCCTAAGAGTCCATTTAAAGAAGTCTGAGCACCCATATCGGTGTTGCACCAGCCTGTACTAGATTCTCCCACAACATCCACTGGCACAAATCATACTGCCTTGGGCACCGACACTTACACAAGCACTATTATTCACACATAGAAACATAGAAACATAGGAGTAGGCCATTCGGCCCTTCGAGCCTGCACCCCCATTCAATATGATCATGGCTGATCATGCAACTTCAGTACCCCATTCCTGCTTTCTCTCCATACCCCTTGTTCCCTTTAGCTGTAAGGGCCACATCTAACTCCCTTTTGAATATATCTAACAAACTGGCCTCAACAACTTTCTGTGGTAGAGAATTCCACAGGTTCACAACTCTCTGAGTGAAGAAATTTCTCCTCATCTCGGTCCTAAATGGCTTACCCCTTATCCTTAGACTGTGACCCCTGGTTCTGGACTTCGCCAACATCGGGAACACTAACTAGTGTTACCAGTTACACCTGTAAACAACAATGCTGTGGAGTTCCATGGAACTGCAGCATTCTGACAGGCAAACGCATGTTCACAAGCACTACTAACATTCATACAACTCATCATGCAAGCTGCAACCAGCTTCTCTGATAACATTAACATTAGGACCATGAAACCAGTCTAGCCACACAGAGTAAGCATTAACTTTTAGCCAAGCGTGAATGATAGGTTTCTCTTTGCTCAAGTTAGCAAGCCAGGTTATTATGTCTCTTAAGTTGCATCTACCATTTTAATGGATTTTTCCCTTGAAAGACAGGTTTGTACTATTGCCAAATAAATGCATTTCACTAAGTGTTACTTGAAGTTAAATTGGTAATTAGTAGTGAGTCCTTGACCTTGAAAAATACTTCCTTTAGCTATGCTTATCAACATGTTAATATGTTAATACTGCTCACTTACATGGTAATATTCCAAATATTTAACCACTCATCAACAACTTACATTTATATAGCACATTTAGCATAGAGAACATTGGCTCCCAGTTAAGCGTCGCCTCGATTTCAAAATTCTCATCCTTGTTTTCAATTCCCTCCATGACCTCGCCCCTCCCTATCTCTGTAATCTCCTCCAGCCCCAAAACCCCCGAGGTGTCTGCGCTCCTCTAATTCTGCTCTCTTGAGCGTCCCTGATTATAATCGCTCAACCATCAGTGGCCGTGCCTTCTGTTGCCTGAGCCTTAAGCTCTGGAATTCCCTCCCTAATCTCCACCTCTCTACCTCTCTTTCCTCCTTTAAGACACTCTTTAAAACCTACCTCTTTGACCAAGCATCTGCACTAACTACTCCTTATGTGGCTCGTTGTCAAATGTTCTTGTATGCTCCTGTGAAGAGCCTTGGCATGTTTTACTATGTCTTATATTACTATGTATTAAAGGCGCTATATAAATATAAGTTGTTGTTGTTATCTCAACATTCATTTCAGGGAGGTGAGAAAAAATAAAGAATAGAATTCTGAAGGGCTTGGACAGACTGGATGCGGGAAGGATGTTTCCCCTGGCTGGGAAGTCTAGAACAAGGGGTCACAGTCTCAGGATATGGGGTGGGAAATTTAGGGCTGAGATGAGGAGAAATTTCTTCACTCAGAGGGTGGTGAACCTGTGGAATTCTCTACCACAGAAGGCTGTGGAGGCCAAATCACTGAATATATTTAAGAAGGCAATAGATAGATTTCTGGACACAAAAGGCATCAAGGGGTATGGGGAGAAAGAGGGAATATGGTGTTGAGATAGAGGATCAGCCATGATCATATTGAATGGCGGTGTAGGCTCGAAGGGCCGAATGGCCTACTCCTGCTCCTATTTTCTATGTTTCTATAAGGGAACAGTTGACGAGCCTTGGGGAGAGAGATTAGAAAGGGTAACTATGAGCTTGGTTGAAGAGGTGGGTCTTCATAAGATTCTTAAAGTGGACAGAGACGAGGAAAGGTTCAGGTGTTAAAGGAGGGGAATTTCAGAGAGTTTTGCTGAGGAGGCTGATGTGCTAATGTTCACTTTGCCATTCACTAATGTGACAATGTACATGAGTGGTGAAGCCTAATTTACATTGATACTTTATTATGATATTTATCAGTACTGTAATAAGTTGCAAATAACGGTGTTTATTTTAGTTGTGGAAAATATTAACAGTTGTTTTGGTAAAAACAGGTTAGTTATCTCCTCTAAAGAATCTTCCAGGTGATTATATTCCTTGAATTCTGCTTTTACATATCTTTTATTTGGAAAACCTGGCTGTAGGGCCAGAATCCATAGTGCAAGGCACCACTAAGTCTGAGAAGAGAAACAGAAATAAACTAAATCAAGAAGAAATGGTTAGGTAACATTCGGCTTAAATTTTAGAAGGATGTAGCTTGTAGGATGAAGGGAAACTCAAGGAGGGAAGGAATTCCACGTATTATCTAATAAATGAGTCATTAGGAGCACAGAAGTTTGCAACGCAGAAAAAGGTCATTTGCCTATTACATCCGTGCTGGCTCTCTGCGGGAGCAACACAAAACTAACGCCACTCCCTTCCATAGCCCTGCACCTCTCCCCTGCCTCAAATATTTATCTAATCTTCTCTTAAAAGATGCTTTGTTCTCTGCCTCAATTATTCCCTGTGGCAAAGCATTTCATGTTCCAACAACCCCTTTACTTAGAAAAAAATATCAATTGCAGGTGATACCAAGATATGTGCAAGGGTTAGGACTGTAGACAGTGCTCAGCCACTGCACGCAGCTCGAGATGTGCCGGGAGATTGGGCCCGTGTTTGGCAAATTATGTTTAAATTTGTAATTTTATGCACATAGCAGGCCAAATAGTAAACACACATGCACCCTACAGGGAAAAGAATTAAAGCTAGTGGTGAAGAAAATGCATCTGGGTATTCCTAAAGAGCCGTGACCAATGCCATGAAGCTATAGCTAAAGCGCAGAGGCTTCTAGGGTGTATTCACAGGACAATTCACTGTAAAGCAAACCATAAATAACAAGAGAAAATGCTGGAAATACTCAGCAGGACAGGCAGCATCTGTGGAGAGAGCAACAGTTAACATTTCAGGACGAACAGTCATCGACCAGTTCTGACGAAAGGTCATAGAGACATAGAAACATAGAAACATAGAAAATAGGTGCAGGAGTAGGCCATTCGGCCCTTCGAGCATGCACCACCATTCAATATGATTATGGCTGATCATGCAACTTCAGTACCCCATTCCAGCTTTCTCTCCATACCCCTTGATCCCGTTAGCCATAAGGGCTACATCTAACTCCCTTTTGAATATATCTAACGAACTGGCCTCCACAACTTTCTGTGGCAGAGAATTCCACAGGTTCACAACTCTCTGAGTGAAGAAGTTTCTCCTCATCTCGGTCCTAAATGGCTTACCCCTTATCTCCAACCTTTAACAATTTTACAGCACAGAAACACGCCATTCGGCCCAATTGGTCCAAGACAGTGTTTATGCTCCACACGAGCCTCCTCCCACCCCTCTCCCTCGAACCCCATCAATATATCCTTCTATTCCTTTCTCCCACATGTGCTTATCCAGCTTCCCCTTAAATACATCTACGCTATTCACCTCAACAATGAGTTCCACATTCTCCCCACTCTCTGGGTAAAGAAGTTGCTCCAGAATTCCCCATTGGATTTAATAGTGACTATCTTACATTTATGGCCCTAACAAACTCCGTCATAATTTTACAAATCTGTATCAGGCTTGAAACGTTTACTCTGTTTCTCTCTCCACAGATGCTACCTGGCTTGCTGAGTAATTCTAGCATTTCCTGTTTTTATTTCAGATTTCCAGTGTAATGTATTTGCTTCATGGCTTATTTGCTTAAAGGTTCATGGCAACATATTGCTATTAAGAACTAGTTGGTTTATCAACTAAAGGTTCAACAATCACACTACACATTACCAGTTCATCCACCGGGCTCACAACTACCTGCCTCATTGTGGATCTCCCGAACACAACTGGCTGGGGTTTTATTGAGTCTTGTGAACATCACGCGACTGGCTAAACCACTCACAACTCAACAGCTCTACAAACCTGTGAGCATACTCCAGTCGTCCTGGTTAACCCTTGCCACTGGAACAAGACCTAGCTCTGTCAAGCCCGTGTGGTGGCTGGTGTGCAAAGGCCACCACATGTTAAAAAAATCCAAGCACAGGCATCTTCCACCCTTCAAGATGTAATTCGGGATCTGGAATGTCAGGTCCTTCATTGAAACACCTGTGAACTGAACTCATCCCTTTTTGATGTGGAAGCAAGTCATCCTCGATATGAGAGACTGCCTAAGAATACTCACAGGTGTATACATTACATTGAGCATCCACAGTATTTTGCACCTCCTTCTCCCCACACGAACACACTCACCACTGTTGCAATCCTCACTTCCCCCACATCTCACATCTTACACTCTACACTCTAACTATTCTGCCACAATAGGCACATTCTCTGAACACCTCACAAGGCTAACGCACTCCCTTCTTTCTTGCAGGAGAAGGTCGCACTAAACCTGTGGTGGGAGGCTGCCATTGGAGGAGGCTGAGCCTGTCTGCACTCCCTCTCCCCCATGGAAGAAAGTGTGCTGGGGGAGATTCATGGCCATGACACTGGATGGGATTTCACACTTTATTCTCTTTCACCCGACTTACTTCTATCGCACCCTACTCCACTGCAGTACTGAGGGAGTGCTGCACTGTCGGAGGTGCCATCTTTCGGATGAGACGTTAAACCGAGGCCCCGTCAGCTCTCAGGTAGATGTAAAATATCCCATGGCACTAGTTTCGAAGAAGAGCAGGGAAGTTATCCCCAGTGTCCTGGCCAATATTTAATCCGTCAAGTGGGAGCTTGCTGTGTGCAAATTGGCTACCGCTTTTCCTACATTGCAACAGTAACTACACTTCAAAAGTACTTAATTGGCTGTAAAGCGCTTTGGGATGTCCTGAGGTCGTGAACGGCGCTATAGAAATGCAAGACTTCCTTTTCTTTCTTTTACGCACTCTACATGACAAAGTGCAGCTGCTTTCATCCGCCACTTCTCTCTCTGCTCTCCCTTCGCACGCAAAGCAAACCTTTGTCCCTCTCTTTCATTTCATGGGCTGAAAGGTACCTCTGCAACTTCAGGAGGAGGTGGCTGGTCTTCCTGAAGATGCACCGTCATTTTATCTGCCCCTAGCAAGCACTAGATCAGAGCCTGGCACTATGCATACATTAAAGGCTAGGCTCGAGGATGGGTCTTCACATGGTGAATCACCGGACACAAGTGCGCAGGAGCGAGGGCAGGGGAGCAGGACGTCACAGGTGCCAGCTTCCGGAGGGCCAGATCACACATTAGCTCTGCCGCAGAGGAAGCAGGTGCAGGCCTCGAGGGTCCAGGCCACTGCAGGAGGCTGGTGGGCACATGCCACGATATGCCAGGTGCACTGGGCATCCTGCCAGCGAGCTTGCGCACAATGGGGGAGAAATTGCGCAGCGCCCCATTTGGGGGGCGATAACTTTTGCGGGAGCGCAATCGTATCGCCGGGTGCTACCCAGTTCCAGCAGATGCAAACTTCCGGTTCAGCGCTCCAGGACGGAAGTGGAGCAGCAAATCATGCGCTGTCACATTCCTTGGAGCACCGAACCACGCAGGAGGGGCGGTAACGGTGCAGCGCTGCACAAGGTGGATGCAGAGAGGCTATTTCCACTCATAGGGGAGACGAAAACTAAGGGACATACTCTCAGAATAAGGGGCTGCCCATTTAAAACTGAGATGAGGAGGAATTTCTTCTCTCAGAGGGTTGTAAATCTATGGAATTCTCTGCTTCAGAGAGCTGTGGAGGCTGGGTCATTGAATATATTTAAGGCAGAGATAGACAAATTTTTGAGCGATAAGGGAGTCAAGGGTTATGGGGAGCGGGCGGGGAAGTGGAGCTGAGTCCATGATCAGATTAGCCATGATCGTATTGAATGGCGGTGCAGGCTCAAGGGGCCAGGTGGCCAACTCCTGCTCCTGTTTCTTATGTCCTTATGTTCTTATGTAATATCCCATGCAACGCTGCCGGGATCAAAGGTTCCTTCCCTCCCTTAAAGGGAAGGGCCTTTGCTGCAGGCTCTGCATTAAACATACTTCCATGCTTGCCGGCAGCACCCGCGATCCGCGCCGATCAGCCCCAAGCACTCCAACAGAGCGCAGGGCTGATCAATCGCGGCCAAAGAAAAGTAAAAAAAATGCTCAGAGGGTTGTTACAAGAGTTTTCACCTACCTTAGCGGCGGTCCCTTGAAATACCGCTCCCCAAATGGCCAGCCTACCTCACAACACCTCCTGCAGCTGCCGGCTTTGATGCCTGGCGATGCTGCAGGGGGCGCTACCGGGGCGAGGCGCAGCCGGATGACGTCACGATCTCCAGGCCGCAGGAGATCAGTGCGCTAGGGGGTTACCGCCACCATGAACCTCCACGGCAAGTTCGCGGGCATCGGCACTCTCGCCGCGCCCGGTCGCGGAGCCGGTCGCGCCTCGCTATCGCCCCTCGGAGGCGCGAATGAGAGGCGCAAAGGAGGCCAATTTTTAGTCCAATATCTCAGTGCATGGAGGAGATCGCCTCCAACCTGTGCCACACCGAGATGCTTTAGACTGCAGCCTGGCCTTCAAGCAGCTCGAGGTCACCCCACCACAGCCATCTGGTGTCCTCAATGGAAGCTCAGCAGCCTTCCACCTCCCAAGCTGTAGCCACTGGGAAAGCACTTTGCAGGAACTCTCGGATAAATAAATGAGCATGGAAAACTGGCACTAAGGGCTTGAACAACGGGGATTCAAAATTATTTATGTTACCTGTTTAAGCAAACTGGCAAAAGAACCAGAGGCAACACGAGGAAAAAATGTTACGCAGCGAGTTGTTACGATCTGGAACGCACTGCCTGGAAAGGTGGTGGAAACAGATTCAATAATAACTTTCAAAAGGGAATTGGATAAATACTTGAAGGGGAAAAACTTACAGGGCTATGGGGATTGTACAGGAGTGTAGCACTAATTGGATAGCTCTTGCAAAGAACCGACACAAGCACGACCACCCATGAATGCAGTAAAACTGTTTAGAAGGCAGCCAGAAATGGCAAATACTTCATCAGAAGTCAGAATTCACAGTCAGAAAACAGGCCAGAAAAGACGCAGAACTTAACCTGCAGCCCCAAATGACAAATCAGCAACTGACCAGTATGTAGAAGGTGAGTCCCTTAAATACAGTTGCTGTAGGGTCCTTCCTACCTGTTCATGCTGTGAGATGCTGGGCGAATTTATCTCATGATGAGTTTGGGGCTGAAGCAGTATTTCAAAAAGGGTCCTGCAACAAACACAGGACATCTACTCAAATATTTTAATCAATGATTGAAATATTTGTGGTGTGTTCCCTGGATCCCTATGACGGGAGCACCCACTCTAACAAGTCGTACACCCGGCACGAAATGAGTTTGTGCGCCCCGCCCGACATATTCGATGCTTAGGTGCCCATTTTGTGCCTGAAAAACGGGCGCAGCGCCATTAAACTTGACATCTTGATGTCTCCCAAGTACTGCTGACTCTTGTTGGGAAGATTGTGAATTGCAAGAGAAATATATAGTGGATATATAAAAAAATCTGATGGAATTCATCTAGAGTAATTGTCTCCTCACCTAATGAAGGAAGGCATTGTTGATGGCTGGGTAGGCCCCTCACTGAATACCACGTGACCCTGGTGAGATCAGATAGGCTCCTTGTGGTATGAAAGCCAGTGGTCATCACTCGGAATGTTGTCAGCATTTAAGACGGACAGTTCCTCGGTAAATAGCAAAGTGTTTGGATGAGCCATGCGTGACCTCTGAACAAATTGAGGTGCTACGATATGAGCTAAGATTCTTGGCCTTTCTCAAGCAACAAATGATACCACCATGTCGACCCAACTATAATGTGGCATAGAGGTGATAGAAACATAGAAACATAGAAAATAGGTGCAGGAGTAGGCCATTCGGCCCTTCAAGCCTGCACCACCATTCAATGAGTTCATGACTGAACATGCAACTTCAGTACCCCATTCCTGCTTTCTCACCATACCCCTTGATCCCCCTAGTAGTAAGGACTACATCTAACTCCTTTTTGAATATATTTAGTGAATTGGCCTCAACAACTTTCTGTGGTAGAGAATTCCACAGGTTCACCACTCTCTGGGTGAAGAAGTTTCTCCTCATCTCGGTCCTAAATGGCTTACCCCTTATCCTTGGACTGTGACCCTTGGTTCTGGACTTCCCCAACATTGGAAACATTCTTCCTGCATCTAACCTGTCTAAACCCATCAGAATTTTAAACGTTTCTATGAGATCCCCTCTCATTCTTCTGAACTCCAGTGAATACAAGCCCAGTTGATCCAGTCTTTCCTGATATGTCAGTCCCGCCATCCCGGGAATCAGTCTGGTGAACCTTCGCTGCACTCCCTCAATAGCAAGAATGTCCTTCCTCAAGTTAGGAGACCAAAACTGTGCACAATACTCCAGGTGTGGCCTCACCAAGGCCCTGTACAACTGTAGTAACATCTCCCTGCCCCTGTACTCCAATCCCCTCGCTATGAAGGCCAACATGCCATTTGCTTTCTTAACCGCCTGCTGTACCTGCATGCCAACCTGAAGATGTTCAGGACGCCTGTTGTGCCACATTTGTTGTACTGTTATGATCATTGTTTGAATAGCTAACCAGAGACATTGTCATCATCATAGGCGGTCCCTCGAACGAGGATGACTTGCTTCCACAAGAGTTCACAGATGTTTCAATGAAGGACCCGATGTTCCAGTCCTGAACTCCAATTGAAGGGGTGGAAGATGCCTGTGCGTGGATTTTTTTAACGTGTGGTGACCGTTGCACACCAGCCACCACACGGGCTCAACAGAGCTAGGCCTTTATCCAGTGGCAAGGGTTAACCAGGACGACTGGAGACCTGCTGTGCTGCACGGACCTAGTGCGCACACATACCGCAGTGTGGGCTGGCCCGTGCTGCCCCTGGGCCCTCGGCTCTTCTGGGGCCTGTACCCTCATTTGCCGCACCTCCGCCATGATCTCTCGCCGCTCCTCCGCCACAAACATTCGCCGCACCTCCGCCACGATCTCTCGCCGCTCCTCTGCCACAAAAACACGGTAGCCAACCAGGGAATACTGCATTTCTAAAACGTTTTCTCTCGTCCAGCTGAGGATCTGGGACAGACAGAAACAGTACACAAAATGCGTGTTTGGGAATCTATCCTAATTCGGCAGCTGTTGAAGAGGTTGCCTCTGCCGCACCAGGAGGAAACCAAGAGAAACTAACATCTAAAGGGTTATTGCACATCCACAAATCCATGCTCAGCAAACCATAAAGAGGAATATCGATATGATGCTGAAAATTTAACAATGACAAGCCATCCAGCAGCTTTTGCCGATTCGTAATTTACGGACTTTCTCTTCCTCACCGCAAGTTGTTGGACGGCTTGCATATTAATAACGACAGGCGCCATTAACCTCAGTTATTTTTGGCAGCAAATTCTGACCCAACGATTCACTGGACAAATTTCTTGGCTTCTGGTGAACTTTTCATCTTGGATCTAACCGTGGAAACTATTAGCTAATGGGAGTGGTCTGAAAGAGATTGACCAGAAACTGCTTTTATGATTGGTAGTAATCTTTTTTTCTATTCAGGTAGGCCGTTCAGCCTCTGTAACGCAGTTGAGCCGATTGAGCTTCTTAGACCAAGTGTTGAAGGCCTTTCTTGCCAACACACACTTCTGTTGGACACAGCAAGTAAATCTATGTTTTCTATGTTTTCTATCAGTGGCGTACAGTATACAGGAAAATGTTGCAGCCTTAGGATTAAATCGTGAGTGATTAAGTCTACTAAGAGGAAAAAGTAATATTTACTCAGGATAATGTAGACAGCTTTCATAGTATGTGTGTATACATGTGGATGTATGTGAAGGTAGTGTGCAAATATTATCTATACATTATGGTGATTTTTTTCCACCCATAATTTGCTATGTTGAGGTTCTATGCCACATGGCTCACCAATACTATTATTTTTATTTAAAATATTACTCACTCTTGTTACACACTCCTTCAAAGTCAAATAAAAAAACAGACTCACACACAAAAAATATAGATAATTTAATGAGAAATAAATCACTAAGTTATATTATAAGTAATAACCAACTTCTGTCACAAAATATAAGACAACAATTTAATTGCGTGCTCAGGTGATCACCACAAACCACTCAAACTTCACTCTCATATTCTTTTACGTCATCAAAATCCCGCAATAAAATTATTGCCTTGTCGTTGCCCCAAGAAATTAATTCTTCTATTCATAAACCATATCAATCCTACATTAGATTACTGCCTCATTAATTACTCTTTGATATGCTTTAATTTCTGTAATTCAGTAAAGATATCAATTATTTTATTTATAAAACCACCTTAGCCCCTCAATTAGATTATATTCTCAGGTGACTGAACAGTCCAATACGGGAATTACAGTCTCTGTCACAGGTGGGACAGACAGTGGTTGGAGGAAAGGGTGACTGGGGAGTCTGGTTTGCCGCACGCTCCTTCCGCTGCCTGCGCTTGCTTTCTGCATGTTCTCAGCGACGAGACTCGAGGTGCTCAGCGCCCTCCCGGATGCTCTTCCTCCACTTAGGGCGGTCTTGGGCCAGGGACTCCCAGGTGTCAGTGGGGATGTTGCATTCATCAAGGAGGCTTTGAGGGTGTCCTTGAAATGTTTCCTCTGCCCACCTGGGACACGTTTGCCGTGTAGGAGTTTCGAGTAGAGCGCTTGCTTTGGGAGTCTTGTGCCGGGCATGCGGACGATGTGGCCCGCCCAACAGAGCTGGTCGAGGGTGGTCAGTGCTTCGATGCTGGGGATGTTGGTCTGATCGAGAACACTGACGTTGGTGAGTCTATCCTCCATTTGCAGGATCTTGCGGCGGCAGCACTGATCGTACTTCTCCAGCGCTTCGAGATGTCTGCTGTATATAGTTGCCTCTGAGCCATAATAGAGGGCGGGTATCACTACTGGCTTGTAGACCATAAGCTTGGTGCCAGATTTGAGGTGGGTGGAGGTACCTTTGTCTTACAGATGTTTAGTGTAAGGCCCATGCTTTGGTACGCCTCGGTGAAGATGTTAACGATGGCTTGGAGTTCGGCCTCTGTATGTGCGCAGACGCAAGCGTCGTCCGCGTACTGTCGTTCGATGATAGAGGATGGGACGACCTTGGATCTAACCTGGAGGTGATGAAGGTTGAACAGGTTCCAATTGGTTCTATAGTTTAGTTCCACTCCAGCGGGGAACTTGTTGAGAGTGAGATGCAGCATTGCAACAAGGAAGATCGAGAAGAGAGTTGGCACAATGACGCAGCCCTGCTTGACCCTAGTCCGGATGTGGATTGGTTCTGTGCTGGATCCGTTGGCCAGGGTCACGGCTTGCATGTTGCCATGGTGCAGGCGGAGGATGATGACAAACTTCTGGGAGCAGCCGAAACGGAGGAGGACGCTCCATAGTCCCTCACGGTTGACAGTGTCAAAGGCCTTTGTGAGGTCAAAGAAGGCCATGTACAAGGGTCGGTGCTGTTACCTGCATTTCTCTTGCGATTATCGCGCGGTGAAAATCATGTCCGTTGTACCTTTAGTGGACAGAATCCGCATTGTGACTCTGGGAGGAGCTCATCAGCCATAGGGAGAAGACGGTTAAGGAGGATTCTGATATGGTCCTGCATGGGTTTGTCTGAACATACCTGAGGAAAACGTGTATTAATTTTCTTGTCTGGATTTTTGCTTGCATATTCTTTGAGCAATATGTTTTGTTTTAATTGATAGCATCACTGAAAATGAACAATATTCCTCCTGGCTGTAGAGGTCACTAAAACTCAAAAGATTATCAAGGCCCTGTACTTGACCATGCCATGGCTATCTGGTTATGACTATACTGTTGTCTTGTCATATTTCTCATTTATATTTGTCTTGTACCGTCTTTTAGACTTTTCTCCCCTCTCTGTGACTTTGCCTCCCTCTTGTCCTTTAAGACCCTCCTTAAAACCCACCTCTTTGAACAATATATCTACATTTTTGGCTTGGCCTCTATGTTTTCCTTATGCCTCTGCAAAGCAACTTGGGACAGCTTTCTACATTAAAGGCACTGTATAAATTCAAGTTATGCTCTTTGCCATCTTTTAGCTAAAAGGGTTGGGAGGAGACATTACAACATGCTGCAGTGCAGAGGGACCTGGGGGTCCTTGTGCATGAATCCCAAAAAGTTAAGTTTGCAGGTGCAGCAGGTAATCAGGAAGGTGAATGGAATGTTGGCCTTCATTGCAAGAGGGATGGAGTACAAAAGCAGGGAGGTCCTGCTGCAACAATACAGGGTATTGGTGAGGCCGCACCTGGAGTACTGTGTGCAGTTTTGGTCACCTTACTTAAGGAAGGATATACTAGCTTTGGAGGGGGTACAGAGACGATTCACTAGGCTGATTCCGGAGATGAGGGGGTTACCTTATGATGATAGATTGAGTAGACTGGGTCTTTACTCGTTGGAGTTCAGAAGGATGAGGGGTGATCTTATAGAAACATTTAAAATAATGAAAGGGATAGACAAGATAGAGGCAGAGAGGTTGTTTCCACTGGTCGGGGAGACTAGAACTAGGGGGCACAGCCTCAAAATATGGGGGAGCCAATTTAAAACCGAGTTGAGAAGGAATTTCTTCTCCCAGAGGGTTGTGAATCTGTGGAATTCTCTGCCCAAGGAAGCAGTTGAGGCTAGCTCATTGAATGTATTCAAGTCACAGATAGATAGATTTTTAACCAATACGGCAATTAAGGGTTATGGGGAGCGGGCGGGTAAGTGGAGCTGAGTCCACGGCCAGATCAGCCATGATCTTGTTGAATGGCGGAGCAGGCTCGAGGGGCTAGATGGCCTACCCTGTTCCTAATTCTTACGTTCTTATTATGTTCTTATGTTGCTGCAGGTCCTGCTTTCGGACATTCCATAATTGGCCACTAGGGAGGCTGCCAAAGCAAATGACAGCTGGTCAATCTATTTCTCTTTTCCTGGCAGACGTACCTGATTGGTTAGTGCCATTATATTCTGCAGTCTGCAATATCGCTTTATGTGCACCTGCGTAAGCTTGCCTGCACATACCTGCCTTGAGTAATGGTTCTCCAATAGTGGTCAATTGGTAAAAATATTAAGTTACATTGCAGCATGTTTGAGGTTATTTCAGTTGTTTCGCACCCTATCTGAGGTGACTTCAGTTACACAAACCCCTGTGTGGGCTGAATTCACTTATATTATACCTTGTCTGGGTTAGAGGGAGGGGAGCTGAAAGGCGTTCCTTTTATGTTGCTCGTGCACTGAAGCACTGCCTGACACATTACATATCAGAATTAGTACATCAGTGACCTTTAATTAAACATCAATTACATTGAGACAGCGACTTTTTTTTGACACAGGTGTTGGGAAATTATAAACCAAGTGGTATTACATTTTACATTCGGAAGGAGTTTCAATTTGGGGATTTTAAAGTACCAATTTAAAAAAATAGTTTCACAGTAGTTCCCCAGAGCGCATTTTGTTCTCTTTGAACTGAAAGTGTTGCATTTCTCAGTGATGCTCCCTTTCAGTACTCATGACCCATATTATTATTAACAATTATCTTATTTGGATTGTGCTGGGATACTGCTCTCTTCAAATTGGTGGAGCATCAAACTCAGACTACTTTTTACAGGCTAATGCAACTAAAATATTTATTTGTAAATGCATGGGAAAATTAAGCATCAATAAATTTGGACAAATGCTAATAAAGGACAATATGTAAAATTCAGATCATCGAGGGACAGTTGATGATGGATGAACTACCCTTTCTGAACAAAGCCTTTGCATGGTGAAGCCTTCAGATTCACACGTGTCCCCTTCCGATGTGGGGATTGAATGGGAATGAGGATGCCAAGCGGCGGGGGCCGCAGGGAGCAATCCTGGACTGGATGGACCCAAAGCACACCCAATATTGGGCATTGGGTCTCATCATCATCGAGTCAGCAAGGTGAGAACACCTAGTAGGTGTCCCTAAGCAGGTTGCTGGTGAAGAAGAATTGGCGATTGGGCCACGGTGACATCAGCAGAGAGCCTCAGGTAAGCGATTAACAGTGATTGAGTTGGCTCCACATTCAGGTATGTTTTAAATGCTTACCTTGTTGATTGTGGCCTTTTAAGGATCACCTGTTAGACCACATGTAGACTACTTGCAGATGTGCCAGATGCCATAGAGCAAACTAATATTGCTGCGGGGCCTTCAAACAGGCATCAGGCACCTTGTTTTCCCTATGCTTGTTTCAGTTTTTTGGTCTTTATTGAGGGTGGTTCTCCTCCAGCTGGTAATGACTGTGTGCCTCCTGCTCACCATATTAGAGGCTTAGGAGGCCATTTAGTGCCTGAGACACGGTCGAATTTCTCGGCCCAAATGTGGAATATGCATTGTTAGCCACAGTTTATGGTTCCCGGTTCCCCTAATTGATAACTCACAGAAATTAGCTGAAATACTCGATTAGAAAATCTCTCAATTCTTAAACTTTTGTTGACAGACCTTCAGAATAACAGAAAATATTGCTTTTGGGATGCTCTTGGGTACGTGTACTGAACACCAACACTACATAATAAAACTAACACTCATGGATACAAAAGACTCCATTTGGCAATTTGGAATGTTAACCAGGAATTCACATGATCCACCCAACAAATTGGTATCGACAACAAGCGTGATGTTACAACCTTAAAACATCAGGCTAGATTTTGCTGGAGCGCGGGCATCTCAGTTAGTTCGACTTATTCCCTCTCCCTCCCAAGCGTTGCGATTCGCAACTCATGAGGAACCTCTTCCTCACCACAAGTTGTGGGCCGATTTATGCTTCAATAACAGTGAGCGCCTTTATTGGCAGCAAATTCGAGGCCAATCATTTCGGCATCCAAACCTTTGCTTAAATAACAAATGACAAATAACAGATTCTTGAACTATTGGGGAATCAAGGGTTATGGGAAGCGGGCAGGGAAGTGGAGTTGAGGCCAAGATCAGATCAGCCATAATCTTATTGAATGGCGGAGCAGGCAAGAGGGGCCATATGGCCTACTCCTGCTCCTGTTTCTTATGTTCTTATGTCCAGACACGCACCATGGCTAGCATGAGAAGAATCATACAATGAACAAACAGATGCAGTTCTGCCGAGAGCTGGAAATTTAAATTACTACATCAGTGTAGTCATTAACACCTCAGTGATTCCCACCTCTTCTGAGAACTGAAAAGGCCCCTTCGTCTCTCAGAAACAGCTGCAACTGGTTGCTTCTGGGACTTTCTTAATTTAAAAAAAATAATATATTTCTACATCCATGTTATCAAACTTTGAAATACCAAGTTTCAACATTCGTGACACAAGATTTACTCCCTGTTACTGGTTTCATCAATGCCGGAAGTTATCACTTTAATGAATCTTGTAATTACAGCTCCGAAGTTCAACCCTTTCAAATTGTCCACTTGCAGCCCCACATGTGCCTTATGCTCACGCGGAATGCCATGAATGTCCTTAGATATTCAGAGTCGGCTCCATGATCTTGATCTCTGTCGGTTCCTGCGCCCTGATAGGTGCGAGCTCCCCTGCATGTTGTCAGTGCTCTGCCCTACAATGGGCTCCTTCCCGTATGGCTGTCACATACCGTGACTTGAGGCATGACACGGACTTCTAAAATAACCAAATACAAGGGGGGAGGGGCAATGGGAGAATGAGAATAGCTGCAGCCAGAGATGACCATTTCTCAGAGTTTGAATAGAAATCCCAAACATCCGGCCTGGGTTAACAAGAGGCTGCAGTGAGCTTTCTACAGCAGTCAAGTAACTGTAGTATAGCAATTTCGGAAAGTTCCGTGAGGTCCACAATCGGCTTTTACTTTATTAATCAATCCAATGATGTGTCTTTGCAGATAAGAAACACGAGGAATGGGATCGTTGAAGCTTTAATTTCTGTTTTTAATATAATGTGAGTTCGTGCCGACAGTGAAGCAAGGCACAGTTCTGCCTTGTGCACCTTAACGAAATTCATTGAACTAGTTTTTTATGTATTTCTGGCAGACATTTGAATTTATATATTGGAATGATGGTGCTTTCCTCAGGCTGAAGTAGTCTCATGGGGTCCTCAAAGGTTAAAGGAGATATTAAAGTGTCAGCTGTGGTTCAGTGGGTAGCACTCTCACCTCTGAGCCAGAATGGTTGTGGGTTCAAGTCCCACTCCAGGGACTTGAGCACATAAATCTAGGCTGATACTCCAGTGCAGTGCTGAGGGAGTGCTGCACTGTCGGAGGTGCCATCTTTTAGATGAGACGTTAAATCGAGGCCCGGTCTGCCCTCTCAGGTGGACGTAAAAGATCCCGTGGCACGATTTCAAAGAAGAGTGTCTTGGCCAATATTTATCCCTCAATCAACATAACAAAAACAGATTACTTGGTCGTTATCACGTTGCTGTTTGTGGGAGCTTGCTGTGCGCAAATTGGATGCCACATTTGCTACATTACAACAGTGACTGCACTCCAAAAGTACTTCATTGGCTGTGAGATGTCCAGTGGTCATGAAAGGCGAGATATAAATGTAAGTCTTTCAATTTTTAATGTTCTTCCTGGTAGCTGAATAGACAAAAATGAAGGAAAAAAGCAGTTCAGGACACCAAATCCACCAGGTATTTAAACTGAGTTTAATACAGTTTTAGTCCAGTTGTTGCACGTCTACCTTTGTGCCGCTCCATGGTGATTGTTTGCTACTTTAGGACTGCTTGTTCTCTCTATAGGGGTCTGCTGTAAATATCATGCACTGCTGCTAATGCTAATTAGGGGAACTATGAAGTCAGACCTCCCCTGTGCCCGGCACATGGAATATTCCAGCGGGGTAGCATTTTTAGAAATTAATTCTTGGGATTATGCACATCGCTGGTGTCATGTATTCAACTATCAGTGTAAGCCATGTATAAGCTGACCTAAGTTGTATACCTTGTGACCACAGGGGCGAACTTGTGGGAGACACTCCTAACCTGAACTTTCCAGTCGAAAAGGGAAAGCTCCACCCACCGCCTGTCTCTTGAGGCCTTGGTAATAAAGGTAACTGGTCACAGAGTGACCTTCTCTCAAGTATGGGCCTCGGGTGCATTTGTACTGTATAGTAAGGACATATTATTGGCGACGAGAAACTGGGATTTAAACCACGTGAGCATGGCCACTAGCAGCACAGAAGAAAGGTACTGTGTTGGTGATGATTGGGACGATGTTATTGAGAGACTACAGCAAAGTTTTGTCACTAAGGAATGGTTGGGACAGGATTCGGCCGACAAACGCAGGGCTCATCTCCTGACGGTTTGTGGATCCAGGGTGTACTCCCTGATGAAGGACCATCCAGCGGCAGAGAAGCCGGGGGACAAGACGTTCGAAGAGCTCAGTAAGTTGATTGGGGAACACCTTAAACCGGCGAGCAGCATGCACATGACGAGTCACCAGTTTTACACGCACCGGCGGCGAGAAGGGCAAAGTGTTCCAGACTTCGTGGCAGATCTCTGGTGACTGGCGAGCCTATGTAAATTCCCAGATGTATGCAGAATGGAGATGCTGCGAGACTTTTTTATTGAGGGCATTGGGCATTTTGGGGTTTTTAGGAAACTGATTGAGACCAAAGACTTGAACTTGGAAGGGCGGCTCTGATAGCCCAGACAATTATCTCAGGGGAGGAAGAGACCAGAATGATTTATGGCAAAAATCTTGGCTCAAATGCGGCAAACAACCAGGGAGTCAACATTGTTAATGCGGCACACCGTTCTCTAGGCAGACAAGGGCAATCGGACATGCCCCAGCATGCAGTCGAACCAAAAGGGGGAATTCAACAGAGAAAATGGCTAGCTGAATGGCGATTCATGCCATCACAATGGACAATGCGGCCAGTAATGGGGCCATCAACATTGGTTAATGGTGCGCTTAAGGACAGTTACAGAAACAGTCAGGGACGATCAACTGGTAATGGACCTTTTGTTTCTAACAATGGGGCCTCTAGTTCATGCTGGAGGTGTGGAGGCAAACACCCAGCCAGAGCTTGCAGGTATGAGCAATATACCTGAAGAAACTGCAACGTCAGCAGTCACTTAGCACGTATGTGCAGGAAGCCTGCAGCCAGGTTGATATATGAGGAGGACGGGCCCGATGTAAGCCCTACGAGGCCAAATGAATACTGGGGGAAATTGCTGGAAGCTGAAGTTCAGCGAGTTCATGTGGAGCAAATATGCAGTTCATATACCAGGACGCCACCGATAATGATGAAAGTGCTCCTCAATGGCATCCCAGTATTAATGGAGCTGGACACGGGGGCCAGCCAGTCCCTGATGAGTATCAAACAGTTCGAAAGGTTGTGGGTGTCCAAGGCCATGAGGCCAAAATTATTGCCGATTGAAGCACTGCTACGGACATATACAAAGGAAATCATTCCGGTGCTAGGCAGCGCCACGGTAGTCGTGACTCACAAAGATTCGGAGAACAGGTTGCCACTTTGGATTATCCCGGGGGATGGTCCCGCACTACTGGGGAGGAGTTGGCTTGCTGTCATGAACTGGAAATGGGGCGATGTCAATGCAATTTCTTCTGTGGAACGAATATCATGCTCACAGGTCCTGGACAAATTTGACTTACTATTTCAACCCGGCATTGGCACTTTCATGGGGACCAAGGTAATGATTCACATAAACCCAGACACCAGGCCAGTACATCACAAGGCCATAGCGGTGCCGTACATGATGCGGGAAAAGATAGAATGCGAATTGGACCGCCTGCTGAGGGAAGGCATCATCTCGCCAGTCGAATTCAGTGACTGGGCGAGCCCGATCGTACCGGTGTTCAAGGCGAATGGGTCGGTCAGGATATGTGGTGATTACAAGGCCACCATCAATTGGGTGTCACTCCAAGACCAGTATCCGCTACCGAGAGCGGAGGACCTCTTTGCAGCGCTATCCGGTGGCAAACCTTTTTCAAAATTGGACCTGACCTCAGCTTACATGACCCAGGAGCTGGTGAGTGAGTCGAAGAAGCTGACCACCATCATGACACACAAGGGGTTGTTTGAGTATAACAGATGTCCGTTCGGGATTTGTTCGGCCGCCGCGATCTTTCAGCGAAATATGGAAAACCTCCTCAAGTTGATTCCAAGGACGGTGGTTTTTCAAGACGACATCCTCATCACGGGTCGCGATACTGAAGAACACCTCCACAACCTGGAGGAGGTGCTACGCAGACTGGACCGGGTAGGGCTGCGACTGAAAAAGGCGAAGTGCGTCTTCTTAGCTCCAGAGGTAGAATTCCTGGGGAGGAGGGTAGCAGCAGACGGGATCAGACCTAATGCGTCCAAAATGGAAGCGATCCAGAGAGCACCCAGACCCCGTAACATGACGGAGCTGCGTTCATTCCTGGGGCTCCTGAACTATTTTGGCAACTTTCTTCCAAAATTGAGCACGCTGTTAGAGCCGCTACACATGCTCCTGCGCAAAGGTCGCGATTGGGTCTGGGGGGACAGCCAGGATAGGGCTTTTGATAGAACACGTAATTTGTTATGCTCCAACAAACTGTTAACATTATATGACCCGTGTAAGAAACTAGTTTTAACGTGTGATGCATTGTCCTATGTGGTCGGGTGTGTATTGCAGCATGTGAATGCCAATGGTCAGTTACAGCCGGTAGCTTATGCCTCCAGAAGTCTGTCCCAGGCAGAAAGGGGCTACGGGATGGTAGAAAAGGAAGCGCTAGCATGTGTATATGCAGCAAAAAAAATGCACCATTACCTGTTTGGCAGGAAATTTGAGCTGGAGACAGATCACAAACCCCTCACGTCCCTTTTGGCTGACAACAAAACCATAAATGCGAATGCATCGGCCCGCATACAGAGGTGGGCACTTATGTTAGCCGCCTATGACTACACAATTCGGCACAGACCGGGCACTGAAAACTGCGCCGATGCACTCAGCAGGCACACACTAGCCACCACTGAGGGGGCAGCTGAGCATGATGCTGAGATGGTCATGGCTGTTGAAGCTTTCGAAAGCGAAGGCTCACCTGTGACAGCCCGTCAGATTAAAGTCTGGACAAATAAAGACCCACTACTGTCTTTAGTTAAGAAATGTGTCCTGAATGGGGACTGGGCAGCCACGTACAGGGCATGCCCTGAGGAGTTTAAACCATTTCATAGGCGCAAGGATGAACTCTCGATTCAGGCCGATTGCCTACTGTGGGGAAACCGAGTAGTCATGCTCCAGAAGGGCAGAGAGGTGTTTATCAGAGAACTTTGCAATGAGCACCCGGGCATTGTCATGATGAAGGGAATTGCCAGGTCACACGTTTGGTGGCCAGGGATAGATGCAGACCTGGAACTTTGTGTTCGCAGGTGCAACACATGTGCTCAGCGGCGCAACGCCCTCCTTAGCCCCTGGTCCTGGCCCGCCAAGCTATGGTCACGCATCCATGTGGACTACGCAGGTCCTTTCATGGGAAAAATGTTTTTGGTTGTAGTAGACGCCCACTCCAAATGGATTGAGTGTGCCATTTTAAATTCAAGCACATCCTCTGCCACGGTAGAAAGTCTACGGGTAATGTTCGCCGCCCATGGTCTACCAGACGTCTTGGTCAGCGACAATGGCCCGTGCTTCACAAGCTTTGAATTCCAGGACTTCATGGCAGGCAATGGAATCAACCATGTCAGAACGGCACCGTTCAAGCCGGCCTCAAATAGCCAGGCGGAACGAGCAGTGCAGATGATCAAACAGGGGTTGCTCAGAATCCAAGACAGTTCCCTACAAAGCCGCTTATCATGCCTGCTGTTGGCCAATAGAAACCAACCACACTCGCTCACAGGGGTTCCACCCGCAGAACTGCTAATGAAAAGGATGCTCAAAACCAGGTTATCCCTTACACACCCTACTATGAAAGAAATTGTTGAGAGCAGGCGTCAATCACAATGTAACTACCATGACAGGAATGCGAGGGCGCAATGTATTGATGTCAATTACCCTGTTTTTGTCCTTAATTACGCTGCAGGGCCCAAATGGCTTGCAGGCACTGTGATTGCCAAAGAGGGGAATAAGGTTTTGGTAGTTAAACTGACCAATGGACAAATCTGCCGCAAACACGTGGATCAAACTAAAAGGAGGTTCATCAACCCCATAGAAGAAGCAGAGGAAGAATATGACGTAGAGTTCACTCCACCACAAGTGACCGAACACCGGAACCAACACGACGTAGAGTTTACTCCACCACAGGTGACCGAACACTGGAACCAAGTGGAGGAGAGCCCAGTCACTGTGGGCAGTCCGGACAGGCCTGAGGCACCGCAAACAGCAGGCACTCAGGCCAGCGCCCAACAATCGGAGCCCCAACTCAGGCGCTCTACAAGGGAGCGTAAATCACCAGAGAGACTTAGCCTGTGATCCCAGTAAGACTTTGGGGGGGAGGTGATGTCATGTATTCAACTATCAGTGTAACCCATGTATAAGCTGACCTAAGTTGTACACCTTGTGACCACAGGGGGCGAACTTGTGGGAGACACTCCTAACCTGGACTTTCCGGTATAAAAGGGGAAGCTCCACCCACCTTCATCACTTGAGTCCTTGGTAATAAAGGTAACTGGTCACAGAGTGACCTTCTCTCAAGTATGGGCCTCGTGTGCATTTATACTGACTAGTAAGGACATATTAGCTGGCAATGCCAGCCTTTATTGCCCATCCCTAATTGCCCTCGAGAAGGTGGTGGTGAGCTGTTGTCTTAGAAACAGAGAAACATAGAAAATAGGTGCAGGAGTAGGCCATTCGGGTCTTGAAACGCTGCAGTCCGTGTCGTGAAGGTGCTCCCTCAGCGCTGTTAGGAAGGGGATTCCAGGATTTTGACCCAGTGGCGACGAAGGAAAGGTGATATATTTCAAAGTCAGGTGGTGGTGTTGGGCCTTCATCTTAAGAACATAAGAACATAAGAAGTAGGAGCAGGATTCGGCCATTTGGCCCTTCGAGCCTGCTCCACCATTCAATAAGATCATGGCTGATCTTGAACCGCTGCAGTTCACAGTGCTGTTTAGGTAGGGCTTCCATGGATTTTGACCCAGCGACAATGAAGGAAGTGCAGCTAGCCTGACTAACTTTGCATAAAGGAATAATCCTGTGACGTGCCTTTGGAAACTCGTGAATAAGAAGACGGTAGGACGAGAATATTCAAGTTCTTTAAAATGGGCCATAATTATAATACATGAGAGAAGTAAGATGTTGTGATGCAGTATTGGCCAGGCTCCTGTTCATCGTCCTCCTCCTCCTGAGATGGGCCTGCAATCCCCACTGGCAATGCCTGGCCCCTCATGATGGCCAAGTTGTGGAGCATGCAGCACACCACAATAAATTTGGAGACTTGTTGAGGGGAGTATTGAAGGCTGTCTCCAGAGCGGTCCAGACATCGGAAGCACTGCTTGAGCACCCCAATTGTCTCCAATACTGTTGAGTTCCGTTGTCTCAGAACGGCAAGACAGAAGCTTATGACATGCTTATGTCCTCCTGAAAAATCAGAGGTCAGGGTTCAAGCATAGAATGAAACACCACAGAAGAAGGCCCTTCAGCTCATCGTACCTTTGCTGGCTCTTTGGAAGAGCTGCCCAATTAGTCCCACTCCCTGCTCTTTCCCCGTGATTCTATCATTTTACTTCTTGTGAATTCTGTTTTCAAGTTTTCTTATATTTTGTTTATCCTGCAGTAACTATAAATAGGAATAAATTGAGTAGACTAAGCCTATATTGAGTAGACTCGGCCTATATTCTCTAGAGTTGAGAAGAATGGGAGGTGATCTCATTGATACGTACAAAATTCTTACAGGGCTTGACAGGGTAGATGCAGGGAGGATGTTTCCCCTGGGCTGGGGAGTCTAGAACCATGGGTAACAGTCTCAGAATAAGGGATCGGCCATTTGGGACTGAGATGAGGAGGAATTTTGTCTCTCAGGGTTGCGAATCTTTGGAATTCTCTGTCTCAGAGGGCTGTGGAGGTGCAGTCATTGAGTATATTCAAGATAGAGATCGATAGATTTTTGGATATTAAGGGAATCAAGGGATATGAGGATAATGCAGCAAAGTGGAGTTTAGGTAGAAGATCTTATTGAATGACGGAGCAGGCTCAAGGGGCTGAATGGCCTACTCCTGCTCCTATTTCTTATATTCTTCTGTGGCTGAAAATTGCATCAGGCAGGCTTTGGACACCTGAGGTGTCCCTTTCTCCTCCCTGATTTCCAACGACAAATGGACGGCCTGCAGTTGAAAACTACCTACATTTCAAGGCAATATTTTCTTTTCTATCTTTGCCTGAAGGTATTGCTGGGGCACAGTGCCACGGGCATCAGGTGCCCTCAGTACCTTGCTCAAGTGGTTATACTTGGCAGACAGTCAGTGTTAACAGGTTGTCCATCATAGCTCAAGTGGCTATACTTGACAGACAGTCAGTGTTAACAGGTTGTCCATCATAGAAGAACCTGATTTTTTGCTGTGTGTGGACACATGGGCCTAGAAATTCAGGCGTGCCTATTTTTGGACGCTTTATCTGCAGTGTTAACAGTCCGGACTTAATGGGGGAGGTCGGAGGAGCCCCAGATTTTGGGCCTTGGACCTCAACATGCTGTAGAGGGCACTGCGATAGGAGCTCGCACAGGTTACTGTTCCAATTTCCAGGTAAGTAATTGGATTGGAACGCGGGAATTTAGAGGAGGCATGGGTGGGCCTCGGAGACAGTGATCGGGGTTTGGTCGGGGCTCAGGCAGGAAGATCGCAGGCCAAGGGAGTACTGTTCAGGGATTGGAGTGCTGCTCGAGGGGCAGGGGTGCTAGGAGGTTGGGGCCAGGGCCAGCTGTGGGGGGGGGGGTGCGGTGGATCGGGAGAGTGGAGTCAGGAGTGAGATCGAAGATCTCGGGACCAGGAGCGGCAGTGATTATGGTAAGTACTTCACTTTTTTTACTTACGTGGTGTTTAGCGTTGGCACTGGCGTGGGCTGCCTCTGGGTCAACCAAATTTGCAGCAGGGACCAGAAGCAGGCATTGCATATGCAAATGGTCTAACGCCTGCTTTAGATGCGGCTAAAGGACACCTCTTGTTTGACCTTTACCAAGATGGCATCCAGCCTGATTCGTGGCAGAAGTGTGAGCGCGTGTGTCGGTCGCCATTTTGGTCATCAAATGGCACCTGCTACCGATCCCAATTTTGCACCAATGCACTTTCACCCACGGGTGCTGAGTCGGACTGATCCCCACCTACCCTCCCCAGTCCAAGGCCCTTGAGGCTGTATAACAAGCTCAGCTAAGATTAGCTAACTCAGCACTGACTGGAGCTCAAACCTGGGACCTTCTGATTCAATGACCCACTGCCTTAACCAGCTACTCTAAAATCTCACCATGTCGATTTTGATGCTATTTCCTCTATTTTATGGATACACGCTTGAAATGTCAGTTGTCTTTTCTCATTACAGATGCTGACTAACCTGTTGTCTATTTCCAGAATTTGCTGATTTTAAATCCAATTCTGTTTGTTTCTTTTCAACTTCCCCTGTCTTCAACTCACATCACCAAAATCTATTTTAATCCCATCATCCTTGTCTTTAATGCCCTGCATTTTCTTTTCTATTGCACCTCTTCTCATCTAGCTCTGCTTCTTTTCACCTTTTTCAGGGAGCTTTGTGCCGACCCCCATTGAGGAATGTTAAATGGGATATTAGTGCTGGGGAACAGAAACACTTTTGCACTTTGGGAACACAATATCAGCATCAATCAACATAACAGAAACAGATTATTTGGTCATTATCACATTGCTGTTTGTGGGAGCTTGCTGTGCGCACATTGGCTGCTGCGTTTCCCACATTACAACAGTGACTACTCTCCAGAATGTACTTCATTTGAGACACCCAGTGGTCGTGAAAGGCGCTATATAAATGGAAGTCTTTCTTTTTCTTTTCTGTCAAGCACTCCCAGGTGAGATGCAATATGGTTAGATGAAGAATAAAGCTCTCTCCTCTCTGCCCCAAGAACTTACCTCGGCTTCAAACCTCAGAACAGCAGCCCCTGCTGTAGCAGAGGGACATCTTTCCATTTCCTGCACCAGCCTGTGTCCTCGCTGACTGAGAGTGCCAATTTAATGCCAAATTAGGAACAGTTTTGTGTTGCGGACCGGGGTTTATAGAGATCGCCGTTCACCATCTGTGTAGCATAAGTGGAGACCCACTGTTCTTAGAAGCTGCTCAACCGGATTGATTCACCACACACACTGCACCTATTGTTCTACCTGGTTTCTGATCATTCTCTGTGCAGCTGCTTGTCGACCCTACCCTTCAGGGAGAGCTGTCCCGATAACTACAATAGAAACCAAACTTCGGCGACATTAACATCCAAGAAAAGACATCCCGAAAGTCCGGTACAATTGTGACCTTGTTGGCCAGTATCGCCTTTCAGCGCTTGTCTACCTGCTGTGACCAGGAATTTTAAAAAGAGCAATTACTAATGAGCTGCAAAAAAAAAAAGGCATAATAATTGGGGCAGGCTTATGGAACTGACAATACTACAGTTGAAGTACACCTGATAATAACTACAAACTACCCATTAAGGTTAAATAGCGTTGTTTTAAATCAGGTCAGACGCTTACACATTTTTTTTAAATGAGGTCACATTATATAGAAGAACAATTTGGATTGTAGGGGTTCAATCGCTGGCTAAGTTTGTGATCTAGGAATATCTCTTATCCCTAATGTCCTGACCAAATATCCTCCAACAAGCTCTAACCTGTCACTGTAGCAGGTACTGTTGTGGTTGGCTAAGTTGAGAGGATGGTAACTACCTAACTACCAGCTCTTCTATATTTCAAGTTTAGCATTGCTTTTTTAAAAATTCATTCTTGGGCGTCGTTGGCAAGACCGGCATTTATTGCCCCATCTCTAATTGCCCTGAGAAGGTGGCGGTAAAGCCGCCTTCTTGAATCGCTGGTAGTGGTTTGATACAACTGAGTGGCTTGCTAAACCACTTCAGAGGGAAGATAAGAGTCAACCACGTGGGTGTGGGTCTGGAGTCACATATAGGCCGGGCCGGGTGAGGGAGGCAGATTTCCTTCCCTAAAGGACATTAGTGAATCAGTTAGGTTTTTATGACAATGGTCACTTTTACTGATACCGGCTTTAAAAAAAAATATTTCCTGTTTATTTTAAACTAAATTCAAATTCTTACATGGGGATTTGATCTTGAAATCTTTGGATAACTTGCCCAGTAACATAATCACCACACCACCACACCTCATGTCTGGAATTTTGTTAAATAAAAATCTACATTTAAAAAGAGTTTGGGATGTGGCTAATGGCTTTCATCCTTATTTTTAGGTGTTAGATATAGTGGTAAATTTATTTCCATTTTTAATCTAACGGAACTTTGGATTTTTATGTTTATGTTTTCATGTGTGAACATTGAAAACGAAACAAACATATCCAAAGTTGTGAAACACAAGGCTTGTTTTTATGAAGATTATAACTTGCAATATGGCAGCTTGTGGTATCTGAACAGAGTCAAACCACTGAGGGGCTCTCTTTGCACTCCTTACAACACCATTATACTGGAGATGATAGTTAAGGTTCGAGGCTCACTTCAGCAAAGCGAATGAAATACTGCCCTATTATTAAATATATCTGAACTCTATAACTCTTGGTAGAAGAGCATTACCCTTTACCCCATTGCTGCTGTCCAAGCTCCTGACCTCCTTCATTATTAGAGAGCTGAATGTCAAGGTCAGAATATCTCTGTATTAAGAGTCACAGATGATTTATCCAGCGCTAACTGCAAACTGCAAAATCAATAAAAATGCCATCATCATTTAAAAGAAGTAAATCAGTGGAAAGGTAACATATTTTGGGTGAGGATGTAGCCTTTGCATGATTAAAATTAATATTTTAGCAAAATAAAATTGGGAAAATCCTCAGAAGCTTTTTTTTGCACAACAGTAATTATAAGGGTAATTGTGTGACCCAGTGCCCCCAGCAAGGAGCTGCCCTCCTACGGAGTGCAAGTCAGAGGATGGGAGCTATGCTGTTGCTTTGTCTGCAAGCTGCGTACTCTGGCAACCTGGCTTCCCTCTGAAAGCAGGGGATTGCAAAATTATGCTTGCTATTTAAAAAATATCAGCTGTGTTTCTCTATACCATTGCTAACAAATCAACCATTTCACGCATATCAACCATGTTCCATAAATTAATATTTTTGCTTAGCTTATTCAAAAGTGAGGGTGCAGATGACTTAAGCATGGGCTAATTTACACTAGGACCCTCTTTAGAATAAATAAGCCACTTCTTCTAGTGTCAGCTGTGGCTCAGTGGGCAGCATACTTGCCTCTGAGTCAGATGGTTGTGGGTTCAAATCCCACTCCAGGGTCCTGGACGTATGAAGCTAGGCTGACACTCCAGTGTAGTGCTGAGGGAGTGCAGCACTGTTGGAGGTGCTGTCTTTCAGATAAGATGTTAAAATGAGGCCCTGTCTGCTCTCTCAGATGGACATAAAAGATAACTTTGCAGAAGAGCAGGGGAGTTATCCCCAGTGTCCTGGCCAATATTTATCCTTCCACCAACATAACAAAAAAAGATGATCACATTGCTGTTTGTGGGAGCTTGCTGTGTGCAAATTGGCTGCCGTGTTTCCCACATTGCAACAGTGACTACACTCCAAAAGTACTTCATTGGCTGTAAAGCGCTTTGAGATGTCCGGTGGTCGTGAAGGCGCGATATAAATGCAAATCTTTCTTTCTCTAAAATATCATGATTAAGTTCAATTACACATCAAAAATACAATTTCACAGATTTTTTTTTCCCCGTCCAAT
This sequence comes from Pristiophorus japonicus, assembly GCF_044704955.1. Taxonomy (NCBI): domain Eukaryota; kingdom Metazoa; phylum Chordata; class Chondrichthyes; family Pristiophoridae; genus Pristiophorus; species Pristiophorus japonicus. The sequence goes on from NC_091988.1 coordinate 194,388,815, forward strand.
TTTCTTCTCTTTCCTCCCCTCCCTTTCTGAAGGCAATGACTCATATCTAGGTGCAGTCTCACAGATACTGGCTGCCTCCACCATCTTCCTTAATTGTCCATTATTCATTTGTGTAGCCCATACTATGAATGCTGGCAGGCTATGCGACCATAAGAAGCATTACAGCTGAGCCCAAGCCCCTGCTCTGCCTGGGGCCATGTTTTGTGCTGCCTGCCCATGTTGAAAAACTCATAGATGTGTGTATAAACAAGGGAGCAAGTCTGGTAGAAAATGGTAACAGACTTTTCGTCTATTTTGTATTGCTACTCTCAGCATTACTTCCATGAGTGAGAAAAATGTTGCTTTGTTACGACTTTAAAAGTCCAATCGTGAGAAATGCCTGCAGAATAACATGGGTGATGGTAGGGTTATCAACAAAAAAATGGAGTCCTAAGTTCAAACTCAGAAGCAGTATTACTCAGCTACACTGAGAGCAGGATTTCATAAAATCTGTGACAGAAGTGAACAGCACACAGTGTCTGAGCCCCATAACACGCCCGCACCAATTATTGTTAGCTTTTAGTGCAGCAGGAGGAGAGGGTGACCCCGGGAGTGCAGAGGGCAAAGGAAATGTCCTACTTCAGAAAAGAAAAGTACCCCAGGCAGTAGGTCTATGCATCAGAGTCAGCTATTTAGACACAATAGAGGAGCAATGCACGATGAGGCTCAGGCTCAGCACACAGGCTGGGACTGTGTGTCACTTGCTTCACGGGGACAGTGAACCATTCACATTGCACTGGCAATGAAGATATGAAGATCGCCAGCGCCCTCAACCTTGTACCACAAAGATCTTCCAGGCGCCCACAAGGAACATCATAGGAGCTAGCAACTTTGCCTTTCAGCACTCCATGAAGGAGGCATCTACCTACATACACTTTGACAGTGACCACAAGCACTACCAGCGGCAGAGGTAGCTACAGTTTTACAATTCAATGGCTAACGTCAAGGTCCAGGGCATCGTTAACTGTACAAATATAGTCATTCATGTAACTACCAACAAATCCTATAGGATCTAAATAGGAAGGGCTATTAATCTGTCAGCATACAAATAATTATGCAACTCTGGCAATAAATAATGCACTTCAATGCATACTGCTAGGATGTGGGGGTGGGGGGTGGGAAGCGGGGTTGTGGGGGGGGGGGGGGTGGTTGGACAATGACAAATGCTGCTTTCGCTCTGAGGCAATTAAACATGACACAGCTCTTTGAAGGACAACAAACGGCTTGTTCTTCAAAGATACAGGCTATGCAATGCAACCAAAAGTGATGATACCTCTGTGTAATGCTGGTAACCCGACAGAAATGGATAAAGCAAGGCACATGGACAAGCCTGTGGAATGTATTTCTTTCATGGGTTCTTTGCTTAAGAATTCTTGGCAACATATTGCTATTAAGAACTAGTTGGTTTATTAACAAAGGTTTAACAGTCACACTACATATTACCAGTTCATCCACTAGGCTCACAACCGCATACCTCATCGTCGATGACCTATACTCAACTTGTTATGTATTTACCCCTTTGCAGCCTGTATCACACCACCACCAGAGGGCCTACAGATCCCAGCATCCCTTGGGAGCACTGTATATAAGCAGGTCACCCACGAGGTACCTGCACTCTGGAGTCTTATTAAAGGAGCTAAGGTCACACTTACTCATTGTTCACAGTACTCAGTTTCATCCTTTATTGTGAGCTTATCACAACTGACTGGGGTTTTATTGAGTTTTGTGAACATCACGTGACTGGCTAAGCAACTCACAACGCAACAGCTCTACAACTGTTTTAAATTAACTAACTAAAGCCAAGTGTCCCCTTGTTAAAGGGCCACAATGACTAGAACCCACAAATGAGCAAATAACAGCTCTACAAACCTGTGCGCATACTCACAGCTGCATACATTACAGCCAGGATATTCACTGAGTAGATATCTGTGGTGCTGAAGCAATGGCATGGATGCTTACACCAGTCAGAGGATGTTATAATATACTCCAGAGAAGGGTGGCAAAGCTTTAATGGCATGCTCCATACTGCATAGTATTGTCAGGGACAGAGGCCTCACCATAGACTCAAGTAAGGAGCAAGTACAAACTGCAGACGATCGGGAGGATTCAATTCCTGGTCTATGCTCAATTAGCTCCCTCTGTCAGAATGGCAGTGGAGACACTTTGAGTGGCTTCAGTGCTTCTGGGCTGGGGAGGGGGGGAAAAGTGAACCTCACTTCTGATTTCTATCGACTGATCTCTGCCAAAAAGAGGACATGTGTCAACAACAGGAAGAAGGGTAGGCATATTTAGTTATTTTTAACAAAGGGTTAATAACTTTATTTTTTTTACAGTTATTTGCAGCAGCCGACCAAAACACTGGGCGACTGGGATTCTGCTGCGGGACATTTCATGTAACATGATTTCATTAACAGGAACGCGAGTAGATCCTGGTAGATTGTGTCATGGAGAAACATGATACCATTTTTTGGTGCACCAGCAGTGTTCACAAGCATGCTCCGCAGGGAAGGAACATGCAAACTCAGGGTGGGCTCTGGAAGTGTCAGCTGTGGCTCAGTGGGTAGCACACTCACGTCTGAGTCAGAAGGTTGTGGGTTCATGTCCCACTCCAGCGACTTGAGCATAAAAAAATCTACACTGACACTCCAGGGGAGTGCTGCACTGTCAGAGGTGCAGTCTTTTGGATGAGATGTTAAACCGAGGTCCCGACTGCTCTCTCAAGTTGTTGTAAAAGATCCCATGGCACTATTTTGAAGAAGAGCAGGGGAGTTATCCCCGGTGTCCTGGCCAATATTTATCCCTCAACTAACATTCTTGTATTCACTTGTATTCACTGGAGTTCAGAAGAATGAGAGGGGACCTCATAGAAACATTTAAAATTCTGACGGGGTTAGACAGGTTAGATGCAGGAAGAATGTTCCCAATGTTGGGGAAGTCCAGAACCAGAGGTCACAGTCTAAGGATAAGGGGTAAGCCATTTAGGACCGAGATGCGGAGGAACTTCTTCACCCAGAGAGTGGTGAACCTGTGGAATTCTCTACCACAGAAAGTTGTTGAGGCCAATTCACTAAATATATTCAAAAAGGAGTTAGATGAGGTCCTTACTACTAGGGGGATCAAGGGGTATGGCGAGAAAGCAGGAATGGGGTACTGAAGTTGAATGTTCAGCCATGATCTCATTGAATGGCGGTGCAGGCTAGAAGGGCCGAATGGCCTACTCCTGCACCTATTTTCTATGTTTCTATGTTAAAACAGATTATCTGGTCATTATCACATTGCTGTGTGTGGGAGCTTGCTTGTACGCAAATTGGCTGCCGCGTTTCCCACATTACAACAGTGACTACACTCCAAAAGTATTTCATTGGCTGTAAAGCGCTTTGAGATGTCCAGTGGTTGTGAAAGGCACTCTATAAATCCAAGTCTTTTTTTTACTGAGAAGAGTTGGGATGAAGTCCTGAAGGAGCTTCATGGCTTGAAAAGGAGCACCATCGTTATAAGAATGTTACTGTAAAGTAGTAGCAAATTAATGAAGATTAAATTAAGATGTAGTTGTTGTAGAACAATGTTTCAAAAAAAGGCTGTACTTACGCAGAGAAATCAATCAATTTCAAAGTGCTAAATCAATCTGTCCATGCACAGACAAAGCTGCACTGAATAGGAGGACAAGAGGCTAAGCAAGTGGTGGGAGCTTTTAAGAGAAACCATTAAATCTTCTTGGGAAATGAGAATTGTGTAATTAATAGAAAGGGAGGCTCCCAAAGGCAGTATGCCTAATGAAGTTTAAATGGTATATTAATCCTACATTCCATAATTTTGCAATGTACATTATATGTTCACACATAGTGATTGCGCACACGTGCTTAATTAAATTAGCAACAGTATAATACCCAGATCTAAATGTACTCTTCAGCCTAGAAATTAATTTTTGCAATATTAGTAACAGGATAGATGCTGAGAGGAAACATAGAAACATAGAAAATAGGTGCAGGAGTAGGCCATTCGGCCCTTTGAGCCTGCACCACCATTCAATATGATCATGGATGTTTCCCCTCATGGGGGAATCTAGAGCCAGGGGGCATAATTTCAGAATAAGTGCATTTAAGACGGAGATGAGGAGGAATTTCTTCTCTCAGAGGGTCGTGAATCTTTAGAATTCTCTACCCCAGAGAGCTGTGGAAGCTGAGTCATTGAATGGATTCAAGGCTGAGATAGGCAGCTTCTTGAACTATAGGGGAGTCAAGGGTTATGAGGAACAGGCAGGGAAGTGGAGTTGAATCCAAGATCAGATCAGCCATGATCTTATTGAATAGTGGAGCAAGCTCGAGGGGCCGTATGGGCCCACTCCTGCTCCCATTTCTTATGAAAAAGCACTCAATATATTTGTATGGCATTCCTCTGTTCTCTATTTTAACAGAGGAGTTAAGCCATTTATTTTAAATAACAGTGAGAAGAACATCAAACAAGTTAAGTCATTTCTAATCTTGGCAGAGGTGAGTTACGGCAGGACTTCTGCCCATCAGCCTGACCCATTTTCTTAAGTCAATTATATATGCAGGGTGAGCTCTCAGTAACATTTCTTCTCTGCAGTGGGAACCACCCATTGCCAGAGGGGTAAATCCAGTGTTACTGCAGGGGGAACCATCCATTGCAAGAGGGGTAAATCCTGCGTTACCGCAGTGGGCACCCGCTGAAGCACTGGAAATGGGCAGGCCCATCGTTAAAGAGTTTCTAAACCATCATGGAGGCTGAAATTTAGAAGAGGGTTTTATGGAGTCAAGGATCACTTTTACATCAATGTGCACAGTATGGGTGAGAGTGTTTCTCACATGTCAGCCAGTCCTCCTGCATCCTGTCACCACATTCCGTATATCTCCTTTCTTCTGTCTTCCTGAACATCGGCAGTTCAGGGCAGGAAGGAGGTCTGCTGGTCAAGACCATCTTGAATTTCAGGTCCTTGCTAGCAATATCGTGGAAGAGGCAGGTATGTAGGGAGGGAGGGGGGTGGGAAACAATCGGGAGAGTGGGGATAAGTGATCGGGAGGGAGGGGAGTGACTGTGAGGGGACGGTAAGTGATCAGGAGGGGTTGCCAACCTAGAAAGGGGGGAGGCAGTGACCGGGAGAGGGAGGGAGGCAGTGATTGGGAGAGACTGGGAGGCAGCAATTGGGGAATGGGTGGTAGGGAGGCAGTGATTGGGGGAGGGTGGGAGGGAGGCAGCGATTGAGGGAGGGTGGTAGGGAGGCAGCGATTGAGGGAGGGTGGTAGGGAGGCAGTGATTGAGGGAGGGTGGGAGGGAGTGACCGGGAGAGGGAGGGCGGCAGTGATTGGGAGAGACTGGGAGGCAGCAATTGGGGGAGGGTGGTAGGGAGGCAGCGATTGAGGGAGGGTGGGAGGGAGGCAGCGATTGAGGGAGGGTGGGAGGGAGGCAGCGATTGAGGGAGGGTGGGAGGGAGGCAGCGATTGAGGGAGGGTGGGAGGGAGGCAGCGATTGAGGGAGGGTGGGAGGGAGTGACCGGGAGAGGGAGGGCGGCAGCTATTGGGGGAGGGTGGGAGGGAGGCAGCGATTGAGGGAGGGAGGGAGGGAGGCAGTGATTGAGGGAGGGTGGGAGGCAGTGACCGGGAGAGGGAGGGCGGCAACGATTGGGGGAGGGTGGTAGGGAGGCAGTGACCGGGAGAGGGAGGGAGGCAGCGATTGAGGGAGGGTGGTAGGGAGGCAGCGATTGAGGGAGGGTGGTAGGGAGGCAGTGATTGGGGGAGGGAGGCAGGCAGTGATTGGGGAGGGAGGGAGGCAGTGACCGGGAGAGGGAGGGAGGCAGCGATTGAGGGAGGGTGGTAGGGAGGCAGTGATTGGGGAGGGAGGGAGGCAGTGACCGGGAGAGGGAGGGAGGCAGCGATTGAGGGAGGGTGGTAGGGAGGCAGCGATTGAGGGAGGGAGGGAGGCAGTGATTGGGGAGGGAGGGAGGCAGTGGCCGGGAGAGGGAGGGAGGCAGCGATTGAGGGAGGGTGGGAGGCAGTGACCGGGAGAGGAAGGGCGGCAACGATTGGGGGAGGGTGGTAGGGAGGCAGTGATTGAGGGAGGGAGGGAGGCAATGGCCGGGAGAAGGAGGGCGGCAGCTATTGGGGGAGGGTGGGAGGGAGGCAGCGATTGAGGGAGGGAGGGAGGCAGTGACCGGGAGAGGGAGGGCGGCAGCTATTGGGGGAGGGTGGGAGGGAGGCAGTGATTGAGGGAGGGAGGGAGGCAGTGGCCGGGAGAGGGAGGGAGGCAGCGATTGGGGGAGGGTGGGAGGGAGGCAGCGATTGAGGGAGGGAGGGAGGCAGTGATTGGGGAGGGAGGGCGGCAGCGATTGGGGGAGGGAGGGAGGCAGTGATTGGGGAGGGAGGGAGGCAGTGGCCGGGAGAGGGAGGGAGGCAGCGATTGTGGGAGGGAAGGAGGGAGGTAGCGATTGGGGGAGGGAGGGAGGCAACGATTGGGAGGATGGGGAGCAAGTGATGGCCGGCAGCAGCCTAAGGTTTTAACGTGTAGCCAGGAGGAACACTAGGCAATGTGGAAGATTGTGCAAGTATGTTTTATCCACAAAAAGCAAGACAAATATAACCCGGTCAATTACTGACCTATCAACTCCCTCCCAATCATCAGTAAAGTTCGGAAAGAAGTCATTAATAGTGCCATCACGTGACAACTATTCACCAATAACCTGCTTGCCTGTGCTCAGTCCAGGTCCTGCCAGAACCACTCAGCTCCAAACATCATCATAGGCGTGATCCAGATATAGAAGCATGAGCTGAGTGCCAGAGAAGTGGTGAGAGTAGCTGCCCTTGACATCAAGGTGACCAAGATGGCACTAAGGAGCCCTAGAAAAACAGATCAATGGGGATCAATAGGAAAACTTTACAATGACTGGAGTCATACCTGACAAAAATGAAGGTTGTTGTGGTTGCTGGAAGCCAATAATTTAGGACCCCGATATCAGTGCAGGAGTTTCTCAGGGCAGCACTCTTGGCCAATCCACCTGTCGCTGATTCATCAATGACTTTCCTTTTGTCACAAAATCAGGAGTGGGGCTGCTGACTGACGGTTCTCCACTGTTCAGCTTGTTCCCACCTCTTCTGATGATAAAGGAAGCCAGGCCAGCCGACAGCAGGACCCGGACAACATCCAGGCTTGGGCTGACAAGTGGCAGGTAACATTGATACCACATAAGTGCCAGGCAATGCCCCCCTTCTCCACCAGCTAAGTGGCTCAAATGAGGTGCATGGTGGAATACTCACCACTCGCCTGGATGTGTGCGGCCATAACAACACTCAAGAACATAAGAACATAAGAAATATGAGCAGGAGTAGGCCATAAGCCCCTCAAGCCTGCTCCGCCATTCAATAAGGTCATGGCTGACCTGATCATGGACTCAGCTCCACTTCCCCGTCCACTCCCCATAATCCCTCATCCCCACCATCGCTCAAGAAACTGTCTATTTCGGTCTTAAATTTATTCAATATCCCAGCTTCCACAGCTCTCTGAGGCAGCAAATTCCACAGATTCACAACCCTCTGAGAGAAGAAATTTCTCCTCATCTCTGTTTTAAATGGGCGGCCCCTTATTCTAAGATCATGCCCTCTAGTTCTAGTCTCCCCCCCCCCCCCCCCCCCCCAGTGGAAACATCCTTTCTGCATCCACCTTGTCAAGCCCCCTCATAATCTTGTACGTTTCGATAAGATCACCTCTCATTCTTCTAAATTCCAATGAGTAGAGGCCCAACTTACTCAACCTTTCCTCATAAGTCAATGCCCTCATCCCCGGCATCAACCTAGTGAACCTTCTCTGAACTGCCTCCAAAGCAAGTATATCCTTTTGTAAATATGGAAACCAAAACTGCACGCAGTATTCCAGATGTGGCCTCACCAATACCCTGTATAGCTGTAACAAGACTTCCCTGCTTTTATACTCTATCCCCTTTGCAATAAAGGCGAAGATTCCATTGGCCTTCCTGATCACTTGCTGTACCTGCATACAATCCTTTTGTGTTTCATGCACAAGTACCTCCAAGTCCCACTGTACTGCAGCACTTTGCAATCTTTCTCCATTTAAATAATAACTTGCTCTTTGATTTTTTTCTGCCAAAGTGCATGACCTCACACTTCCCAACATTATACTCTATCTGCCAAATTCTTGCCCACTCACTGAGCCTGTCTATGTACTCCTGCAGCCTCTTTATGTCCTCCTCACACATTACCCTTCCTCCCATCTTTGTATCGTCAGCAAACTTGGCTATGTTACACTCAGTCCTCTCTTCCAAGTCGTTAATATAGATTGTAAATAGTTGAGGTCCCAGCACTGATCCCTGTGGCACCCCACTTATTACTGATTGCCAACCAGAGAATCAACCATTTATCCCGACTCTCTGTTTTCTGTTTGTCAGCCAATCTTCTATCCATGCTAATATATTACCTCCAACCCCGTGAACTTTTATCTTGTGCAGTAACCTTTTGTATGGCACCTTGTCAAATGCCTTCTGGAAGTCCAAATACACCACATCCACTGGTTCCCCTTTATCCACCCTGTTCGTTACATCCTCAAAGAATTCCAGCAAATTTGTCAAACATGACTTCCTCTTCATAAATCCATGCTGACTTTGCCTGACCGAATTTTGCTTTTCCAAATGTCCTGTTACTGCTTCTTTAAGAATGGACTCCAACATTTTCCCAACCACAGATGTTAGGCTAACTGGTCTATAGTTTCCTGCTTTTTGTCTGCCTCCTTTTTTGATTAGGGGCATTACATTTGCAGTTTTCCAATCTGCTGGGCCTTCCCCAGAATCCAGGGAATTTTGATAAATTACAACAAATGCATCCACTATCCCCGCCGTTACTTCTCTTAAGACCCTAGGACGCAAGCCATCAGGTCCAGGGGATTTATCTGTCTTTAGTCCCATTATCTTACTGAGCACCATCTCCTTAGTGATTGTGATTGTGTTAAGTTCCTCCTCCCCTATAGCCCCTTGACTATCAATTGTTGGAATATTGTTCGTGTCCTCTACCTTAAAAACTGATACAAAATACTTGTTTAGAGTTTCTGCCAGCTCCATGTTCCCCATTACTAATTCCCCAGTCTCGTCCTTTAAGGGACCAACATTCACTTTAACCACTCTTTTTCTTTTTATATACCTATAGAAACTTTTACTATCTGTTTTTATATTTCGTGCTAGTTAACCTTCATTGTCTATCTTTCCTTTCTTAATCATTTTTTTAGTCACTCTTTGCTGGCTTTTAAAAGCTTCCCAATCTTCTGTCCTCCCACTAGTTTTGGCCACTTTGTATGCCCTTGTTTTTAATCAGATACCGTCCTTTATTTCTTTAGTTAGCCATGGATGGTTCTCTTTTCTCTTACACCCTTTCCTCCTCACTGAATATATTTTTCTTGAGAGTTGTGAATTATCTCTTTAAATGTACACCACTGTTCATCAACCGTCCCACACTTCAATCTGTTTTCCCAGTCCACTTTATTCAACACTGCCCTCATACCTTCATAGTCTCCTTTATTTAAGCTTAGTTCGCTGGTTAGAGATTCAACTTTCTTATCCGTCATCTGAATTTGAAACTCAATCATGCTATGATCACTCATTCCAAGGGGATCCTTTACTAGGAGATTGTTTATTAATCCTGTCTCATTTCACAGGACCAGATCTAGGTTAGCCTGCCTCCTGGTTGGTTCCGTTACATACTGCTCTAGGAATCCGTCCCTTATGCATGCTATGAACTCTTCCTCAAGGCTACCCTGACCAATTTGATTTGTCCAATCAATATGGAGGTTAAAATCACCCATGATTATTGCTGTTCCCTTTTTACAAGCCGCCACTATGTCCTGTCTTATGCTCCGACCAACAGAGTTGCTACTGTTAGGGGGCCTATATACTACGCCCACCAGTGACTTTTTCCCCTTATTATTCCTTATCTCTACCCAAACTGTTTCAACATCCTGATCCTTTGAGCATATATCGTTTCTCACTATTGCAGTGATTCCATCCTTTATCAATAGAGCTACCCCACCTCCTTTTCCTTTCTGTCTGTCCTTCTGGATTGCCAAATTCCCCTGAATATTTAATTCCCAGTCCTGGTCACCTTGCAACCATGTCTCTGTAATGGCCATCAGATCATACCCATTTAATTTGTGCCGTCAACTCAACTATTTTGTTGCAAATGCGACGTGCATTTAAACAAAGTGCCTTTAAATTTGTTATTTTACCCTTTTCTCCTGCTTGTTTCCTCTCTCCTTCAAACTCATTTTCTTTAGTTTTGTTTTCTATTTTCTGCTTTTTTCCCCTCCCTGCTGAATCAACTCTCAGGTTCCCATCTCCCTGCCAAGCGAGTTTAAACCCTCCCCAACAGCACTAGCAAATGCCCCCACGGGGATATTAGCCCCTGCTCCGTTGAGGTGCAACCCGTCCGGCTTGTAGAGGTCCCACCTCCCCCAGAAGCGATCCCAATGCCTCAGGAATCTAAAGCCCTCCCGCCTGCACCATCCCTCCAGCCACGTATTCATCCGCTCTATCTTCCTATTTCTGTACTCACTAGCTCGTGGCACTGGGAGTAAGCTCAATGCCATTCAGGACAGAGCTGACTGCTTGATTTGGATCTCTGCCAGTGAACTGAATAGCCACCTCATCCACCACCAGCACACACTAGCTGCAGTGTGTGCTATTTACAGGATTTGAGGCAGCAACTCATGAAACTTACTTTGTGCCCCAACTCCCAGCCCCATGAGCTCTGTGACTGAGAAGGACAAGGGAAGCAACATCACAAGGAAACCATCAGCTCCAAGATCCCCTCTAAGTCACACAACATCCTGACCTGGACGTATACCATGCCATTCCTTCGTTGTCGCTGGGTCAAAATCCTGGCTTTCCCCACCACAATATCAACGTTGTATGGTGCTGAAATTCATCAGCTCACTGCCCGTTGCCGCCGCCTGCTGCCTGCTGCCGCCGACATTGCTCTTCTTGATCTGCCCAGTGCCATTTCGAGGTGGCCTGGAGCGGGCGGGAGGAGAGAGCCGCCGGGAACCGCCCGCTGACGTCAGCGGATGGCCGAGTGGCACAACTGGCCTCTCGCCCGCCGAGTTAGCATATTGATGCGGGAGGGAGTCGGCGGGACACAGCGGCAGGATGGGGGGGTGGAACGCTGGCTGGAGGCTGGTCTGTCCCCGGCGATGAGTATGAAGAATCTGAAACAAAGCTAAGTGAACATTTTTTAAACGTTTTTCAATAGTGACTTACCTGGATGGGGTCCCCCAAAGGTCTTCCGATCGTTTATTTTATTTTTTAACGACTGAATTTTTTTTCAGGCCTTCGACCATCCGTGGGCCCGACTCCATCCTCGGTGGCATTTGGGCCGCAAGCGCGTCTGCTGCTGGGATTGAGACCTCCCGCCCGCTACTGCCCAGATTGGCGGCGTACGTCATTGATTTGTCGCCCGCCGACCTTCGAGGGACCTCGGCCATGAACATCCCGCCCAAAGTACCATCCGGTAGCTCGCCGGCCATCGGCGGCACTTGGGGCGGCACTTGGGTGGGCGGGGGCCTTGATGCAAATCGGCCCCTATGATTCGATGAACATGAGAGCACCATAAGTATAATGACTGATTCAAGGTTCAAGGTTCAAGGAGAAGACCCACAAGACCCACCACCATCATGTCAGGACAACTAGGAATGGGCAATGAATGTAGCCTTATCAGTGGCACCAATGTGCCGAGAGCAAATAATAAAATACTCCCGATGGAAAGGTGCAGTGGTGAAGTACATGCTAAATGCATTGCTTTAAAACAGGTTGGGCGTTATGATTTGTGGAATCTTGCTCTGCTGAGGACAAGACAATACCAATAATAACAATAACTTGCATTTACACAGCTCATTTAACAAAGAAAAACCCCTAAGGCACTCCAGGGAGGCATAATTAGATATTAGGCACAGTGACCAAATGCTGAGTCAATGAGGTGGGTTTAAAGGTGAGGGCAGTGGGGAGGTAGAGGGGTTTAGGAAGGGAATTCCCGAGGGGGCGGGGCCTAAACGGCTAAAGACACGGTGGCCAATGGTTGGCCAAAAGGGGGGGGGTGTGGGGCTACACAAGAGGCCAAAATCAGAGGAAAGGACAGTTCTTAGGGGATTGTAGGGCTAGTAGAAGTTACAGAAATAAGGAGAGCCAAGGCCATGAAGGAAATTAAAGACAAGGATGAGAATTTTGAATCCACAGGCTATCGTGCGAGAGGTTGACTTCTGTCAAGCCTCCACCTGCAACAGTTAAAACCCACCATGATGGTCATGAATGAAGGAGTGCCACACTTATAAAGAAACTGCAAGGAATTGTCAAGAAGAGCAGATTGCTTATCTTGGCTGCTCTGTTGAGGTTGTTAAACATTTTCCAGTACAGCAAAGAAGTCCTTGTGTTCAATAAGATGGCACTCACAAAGTGTGTTTCTCATTCTTGATAGGTCGTTGCTCCCCAACTTAAAACAGACCATCCTTCCTTCCCCATATCTTCATTGTGAAGACATGTGGGTCTAGCTCTTTGAAGTCTTTCGCTCATTCTTCGATTCAGTTACTATTGTTATTGCCCAGGTTGCCTTCTACCACCAGGGTTGCCATTGGCCCTTGAAGCCGCAGCAGGTTTTATAATCTCTGCTTCATCCCTGGACCTCTTCTGGCCACCACTCATTGACCCATTCATTCATTCTTCATCCCTCCCTACCCCTGGGAAAGCGGGTTGTGTAGAGGACACAGAGAGGCTGCAAAGAGATTTGGATAGGTTAAGCGAATGGGCGAAGGTTTGGCAGATGGAATACAATGTCGGAAAGTGTGAGGTCATCCACCTTGGGGAAAAAAAACAGTAAAGGGGAATATTATTTGAATGGGGAGAAATTACAACATGCTGCGGTGCAGAGGGACCTGGGGGTCCTTGTGCATGAATCCCAAAAAGTTAGTTTGCAGGTGCAGCAGGTAATCAGGAAGGCGAATGGAATGTTGGCCTTCATTGCGAGAGGGATGGAGTACAAAAGCAGGGAGGTCCTTCTGCAACTGTACAGGGTATTGGTGAGGCCGCACCTGGAGTACTGCGTGCAGTTTTGGTCACCTTACTTAAGGAAGGATATACTGGCTTTGGAGGGGGTACAGAGATGATTCACTCGGCTGATTCCGGAGATGAGGGAGTTACCTTATGATGATAGATTGAGTAGGCTGGGTCTTTACTCGTTGGAGTTCAGAAGGATGAGGGGTGATCTTCTAGAAACATTTAAAATAATGAAAGGGATAGACAAGATAGAGGCAGAGAGGTTGTTTCCATTGGTCGGGGAGACTAGAACTAGGGGGCACAGCCTCAAAATACGGGGGAGCCAATTTAAAACCGAGTTGAGAAGGAATTTCTTCTCCCAGAGGGTTGTGAATCTGTGGAATTCTCTGCCCAAGGAAGCAGTTGAGGCTAGCTCATTGAATGTATTCAAGTCACAGATAGATAGATTTTTAACCAATAAGGGAATTAAGGGTTATGGGGAGCGGGCGGGTAAGTGGAGCTGAGTCCACGGCCAGATCAGCCATGATCTTGTTGAATGGCGGAGCAGGCTCGAGGGGCTAGATGGCCTACTCCTGTTCCTAATTCTTATGTTCTTATATGTTCTTATGTTCTCATTCCTCCCCTTACCCCCAAAATCTCCCTACCCCACTCCGTCTCCCTTACCCTCGCTCCAAGCATTTTCGGTGTCCACCCCCTTCATGGTATATTTGTGGCCTAATGAAAGCCTGTTCTGTTTTCTCTGCCTCCCCCTCCTCCGCCCAAGGTATCAGAGGCAGCTGTGTCTATATTTACATTGAATCTACAGTACAGAAACAGGTCGTTTGGCCCAACTGGTCCACGCCGGTGTTTAATGCTCTATACAAGCCTCCTCCCACCCCTTCTATTCCTTTCTCCCTCGTGTGCTTATCTAGCTTCCCCTTGAATGCATCTATGAAAGAAAGACTTAGATTTATATAGCGCCTTTCACGACCACTGGACGTGTCAAAGCGCTTTCCAGACAATGAAATACTTTTTGAAGTGCAGTCACTGTTATAATATAAGAAAGTCACAGTGCGGATTTCGTCCCCTAAGGGGTGCACTGGACATGATTTTTACAGCGCAACAGCTGCAAGAAAGATGCAGGGAACAGCACCAACCCTTGTACATGGCCTTTTTTGACGTTACAAAGGCCTTTGACACTGTCAACCTCGAGGGACTATGGAGCGTCCTCCTCCGTTTTGGCTGCCCACCAAAAGTTTGTCACCATCCTCCGCCTGCTCCACAATGACATGCAGGCCATGATCCTGACCAATGAATCCATCAGAGACCCAATCCACGTCCGGACCGGGGTCAAGCAAGGCTGCGTCATTGTGCCAACCCTCTTCTCGATCTTCCTCGCTGCAATGCTCCACCTCACACTTAACAAGCTCCCCACTGGAGTGGAACTAAACTACAGAACCAGTGGGAACCTTCATCGTCTCCAGGCCAGATCCAAGACCGTCCCAACCTCTGTCATTGAACTACAGTACACGGACGATGCTTGCGTCTGCACGCATTCAGAGACTGAACTCCAAGACATAGTCAACATCTTCACTGAGGCATACGAAAGCATGGGCCTTACACTAAACATCCGTAAGACAAAGGCCCTCCACCAACCTGACCCACCACACAGCACTGCCCCCAAAATCCACAGCGCGGCCCTGGACAACATGGACCACTTCCCATACCTCGGGAGCCTATTATCAGCAAGGGCAGGCATCGATGACAAGGTTCAACACCGCCTCCAGTACGTCTTCGGCCGCCTGAGAAAGAGAGTGTCCGAAGATCAGGCCATCAAATCTGCCACCAAGGTCTACAGGGCTGTAGTGATACCCGCTCTCCTGTATGGCTCAGAGATGTAGACCATATATAGTAGACACCTCAAATCGCTGGAGAAATACCACCAACGATGTCTCCGCAAGATGCTGCAATATCCCTGGGAGGACAGACACACCATTGTTAACGTCCTCGATCAGGCCAACATCCCCAGCATCGAAGCTGTGACCACACTCGACCAGCTCTGTCGGGCTGGCCACATTGTTCGCATGCCTGACACAAGACTCCCAAAGCAAGCGCTCTACTCGGAACTCCTACATGGCAAGCGAGCCCAAGGTGGGCAGAGGAAACATTTCAAGGACACCCTCAAAGCCTCCTTGATAAAATGCAACATCCCCACTGACACCTGGGAGTCCCTGGCCAAAGACCGCCCTAAGTGGAGGAAGTGCATCCGGGAGGGCGCTGAACACCTCGAGTCTCGTCGCTGAGAGCATGCAGAAATCAAGCGCAGGCAGCGGAAGGAGCGTGCGGCAAACCAGTCCCACCCACCCTTTCCTTCAACCACTCTCTGTCCCACCTGTGTAAGAGACTGTAATTCCCACGTTGGACTGTTCAGTCACCTAAGAACTCACTATTAGAGTGGAAGCAAGTCTTCCTCGATTTTGAGGGACTGCCTATGATGATAAGAAATGCGGCAGCCAATTTGCGCACAAGCAAGCTCCCACAAACAGCAATGTGATAATGACCAGATCATCTTTTTTTTGTTATGTTGATTGAGAGATAAATATTGGCCAGGACCCCGGGGATAACACCCCTGTTCTTCTTCAAAAAAGTGCCATGGGATATTTTACGTCCACTTGAGAGAGCAGACAGGGCCTCGGTTTAACTTTTCATCCGAAAGATGGCACCTCAACAGTGCGGCGCTCCCTCAGTACTGCACCGGAGTGTCAGCTTGGATTTATGTGCTCAAGTCTCTGGAGTTGGACTTAAACCCACAACCTTCTGACTCAGAGGCGAGTGTGCTACCCACTGAGCCATGGCTGACACAAACCATCTGCCTCAATAATTTAGACAGCTTGCATGCCTTCCATTATTTAAATGAGATGAGCCTGACATTTAAACCTGGAGGTCGGCGTAAGTCCCGCTGTCCCTCAGTTCTGCTGCTGTTGTTGCACCGATGAAATATCAGTTCCATAGTGTTTTGACCCACTATTCCCCTAAAGAATCATCATACTTGTGTGCTCTATATTACACTGCAAACAGCAACCCTGTTGCCACACCTCCCTTCCCCTATCCCCCTGGTGACATCAGCATTGGATATTAGGTCACAGAGGCAAAAATTCATAAAGGAGACCAGCAGAAGAAAGATATAGATGACTTTTTCTGCTTCACTTACTGTTTAGGTTCACACATGAGCAATGTCCTACATGCAGCCTTTTGCGATTTCTTTTCATCTGTGGGTAATGCATAATGACCAGTTCGAATGAAAGACCCGAAACACTCCCTCCATCTCTCTCTCCACTGATGCTGCCTGACCTGTTGAGTATTTTCCAGCGTTTTCTGTTTTTTTTATATTATTATGGGTAATGCATGTTTGGAATATAATATTACTGAGTTTCTAAAGAAACTATTGCAAATGTTTTTAACTGCATTAAAAACAATTATATACCGTGCACTAATATGTTATGAAATGATGTCCAAAAAAACTTGGAGGTGCATCCGGGAGGGCGCTGAGCACCTTGAGTCTCGTCGCTGAGAGCATGCGGGAAACAAGCGCCCGAGTGCCGTCCAAAGTGCCGCCGGTAGCCGCCGAGGTACTGGACGGTACTTTCGGTGGGGTTTTCATCGCCGAGGTCCTTCGAAGGTTGGCGGGCGGCAAATCAACGACGTCCGCCACCAATCTGGGCGGCAGCGGGTGGGAGGTCTAATTTTCGGCGGCATCGGCGCTTGCTGCCCAAGTGCCGCCAAGGATGGAGCCGAAGAGGTAAAAATAAAAATCAACACCAACAAAAAAAAAACATCTGGGGACCTTCAGGGGACCCCCATCCAGGTAAGTCCCTGTAAAGAAATAATTTAGAAGTATTCCACTTACCTTTTTTTACAGGTTCTTCACACTTACCATTGAGGACAGGGCAGCCTCCACACAGCGGCCCACCGCCGAGTCCCGTCGAGTTCCGCCAACTCCCGCCCACACCAATCCGGTATCTCGGCGGGCCAGAGTCTACTTACGCACATCGGCCGTCCGCTGACGTCGGCGGGCGCTTCCCGGCAGCTCTCCCCTCCCGCTCGCTCCAGGCCACGTGGAAAGTGGCACTGGGCGGTTGGAGCAGAGGAATGCCGGAGGCAGTCAGTGGCACTCGACGGCAGTGGGCGGTAAGTTCATCAAAATCGTCCCCTTGGTGCTCAGCTGAAGCAGTAGTGGTGCTTTCCTGCAATGTGCTTCAACACTCATGGATTAGGGAGTCGGAAAAATCAGCTGGGGATGAGGGCAGGGCAGCCTTGCTTCTCCCTATCTCTGTAACCTCCTACACCTGTACAACCCTCCGAGATCTCTGTGCTCTAATTCTGGCGCCTTCCGAATTTTAATCTTCCAGCATTGGCAGCCGTGCCTTTAGCTACCGAGGCTCTAAGCTCTAGACTTCCCTCCCTAGTCCACTCTGCTGTTTTGTCTCTCTCTCTTGCTTTAAGATGATCCTTAAAACCGACCTCTTTGACCAAGCGTTTAGTCACCTGTCCTAATATCTCCTTATGTGGCCCAGTGTCACATTTTGTGTGATTACGCTCCTGTGAAGCGCTTTGGGACTTTTTGCTGAATTAAAGGCTCAATATAAATGCAAGTTGTTGTTGGTGTTGTTGTCGATGGCTCTTATAAACGAATAGTGTGACAGCACTTACTGTGCAAGCTGATACATGGATGAAGGATCAGAAGGCGGCTGCTGGCTGAGGTATCAGACGGTAGTTTGCACCTATGGAATGGAACCACATGCCATCATGAGTAAGTGGTTTCAAGCTAAGGAGGAACAAAACAGGGGGGAAAAAAATGCTTTGTGCATTCTTTACCCTTTGAAATCCTGGACATAGTAACATCCAATGGACCTCAATGCAAAGATGGGGAAAGTCACAGAAGGTTCACCTTGGTTTAACAGAGAGGTCTATGTGCATGTTGTGGTATATTTAAATTAAAATAATACCTAAAGTGCAATACATTATAACGTGCTTCGCCTTTCATCCTGTGTTGCCGAATTCTTTTAGTGTGCAATCTTCTCAAGGTCTTGGAGGTCTTTTGCTTGCATAATGTAACTCGCCCCCACCCCCTGCCCCACGGCACTGTTTCGCTGTTACCATACAGTAATGCACGAGTGAATCGATAAAATGATGACTATGCAATCTGTAAAATAACAAGCTTGTTGAAATACTGTCCTCAGCTGCACAGAGCTGAAGTTAATAATTAATAACATATTGACGGAGAGTATATATTGATGGATTGCATACTACTCCAATATCAGGGATATGGAGAAAGTTCTATTAAAGGTCTGCCCCCTCTTTAGAGAGATTGATTTCGAACGCAGTAAGTAAAATGCAGCTGGTATTCAATATTTAGGAGAAAGGTGCACATATTCCCAGAATTTGTGCTTTTGAGAAGAAATCCATTGGCCATACATTACAGTTCTATTTTCCTTTCTCCATAGCTCAATGCAGTTGGATGGCATAAAGGAGACATTCATACCACACATGGGAAAACAAAGGATATTACACTCATAGTGGCTGATCATTAAGTTATTTCATGACTGATAACAAATGATAAATGAGACCACGTCAGTGAGTGATGAGGTTTAGTAATCATTGTTTTCGACACATGGTCTGTTTGTGCTTTGGCCATTTTATTGCTTAAAAAAAAGATTATGCATTTCCTGAACAACTGATTGCAAAGTGATTCCCTAATCAGCTAAGAGGAGCCATATCTGCTGAGGGGAATGTAAGTAGTGCCATTTCCCGCTACAGGAAATGGAACACTCCTGTATTTCAAGGATTTACGACCATAAACACAAACCAAGTCTGTGAAGTGCGTCCCAAGTAAGATTGTGGCTTGGATGTTGGTATTGGCTGTGTCTCTGGTTCTGGAGGTATGAGAGCAGGGAGAGGTGGAAGAGATGGCTGTTGTGGCTGGAGGGACTATTGTGCCATCCTTAATGCCAGTTAAAGCATTCTATTCCCTGCACTAACACTAAGGATGCTGAGAGAGCTTGGCCCCTTACTGTATCTCCTGTCACCTCAAGAGTTGGACTAAGAGGATGGGAGCATTAATGGAGAGATTGGTAGGGAGCAGGTAGCTGGGGGAGAGGATGTTGGGGTCTCAGACGGGAAAGGAGATTTTGCAGCAGACAGTGTACAATTGGAAATTAACACCGAGGCTGAAATGTTGGATCCTTCTTTAAATGTGTAAACGTTATCAGTATGCATTCAGGCAAGCAATTTCCTTCGTCTTTGTCTTCAATTCTGCATATCGTGGCCGGAATCTTACCAGCCCTGTGCGTACAAGTTGGGAGGCAGGTCCGCTGTCAAAATGACCGTGATTGACAGCGGGGCGGAAGTCCGCTCTGAACGCGTCTCCTCGTAAGTTTCCAAAGTGCTGGGTCTGGCTTCGCTTCACGGACCCGACACCAAGTGGCAGGCCAGCCAATTAACATCATTAAGAGGTAGTTTAAATGTATTTAAAAAGAATTTTACCAGGCACTTACCATTTTTCCAAATACTTCAGGAGGTTCCCGTCGCTCGGGCATCATGTCAGGTAAGTGTATCAGGTTCTCAATGACTCTCCTTTGCTGTGAATAGGTGACAGCTGCAAAACAGGTATAAAAGCTACCATTTCACAGCTGTTCACTTTCCAATGTTAGAAGCTGGAGCCTTCAGGATTTGAGCTGTATGCAGTTTGGAAGTGTTTGAAGTAATCTCTGTCTACTGTCACCTCCTTGGAGTAACCTCTCTCACCATTGACAGATCGCTTCAGCCATATCAACTTCAGTTGCCATCTATTCCATCAGCATTTCTTGAGAAAATCTTACCTTGGTTCTCAGAACCCTAGCATGGTCAGCCCCAACACCAGCATCACCACCAACAGCACCAACCTTCTCCGCCTCCATCTGATGCTGCACAGGGTACAGGCCACCAGCACCCGACCACATTGCTGCCCATAATTCCAGGGTTGGCCTCACCATGGCCAGATTTACTTCACTTGATGCGGTACACCCTGGCTGCCACATGATGCGCCAGGTTGGCACCACTCCACACCCATACTATAAAGCATCCCTGCAATATCTAAGCTATTCCTTTCACACTCATCACCATTGCGGGGGGTAACCTTATGTGTCACCATTCACTACAACTCACTTCCAAATCTGTTCAAGAATGCAAAGTGTTCAAAATAAAGATTTCAATGTTTGACAACACATTAGCAGAAACTCTACATGAACATTGGCTAAAAGACCCAAGTGCCTATCCTTGTGTGTTGTTAATTGGTATGATTGGACAAGGATGAGTGTGAGGGGTGGCTCGTGAGATGGGGAAGTGATAATGTAGATAAGAGAGGGATGGGTGGAGGTGCAAGGTAAGTTGGTGTGAGTAAGGATGTGCAGGAGTAGGGTAGGGAAGGAAGAGAGATAGGGATGTGATGAGTGGCATAGCAGGATGAGGTTGAGTGAGGCTTTGCAGTAACGTTTCGTGATCTACTGAGATCATTGAAAGGTTTGTGCCACTGCAGTCTGGTCCTCCTGACGACATCCCTGTTTGTGCCCTCCTGTACAATGTGCAACCAGACTGCGTTGGTCTCCTGGGGAAGTCTCTTCCACCCATTGGAAGGGAAGAGAACCTCCCTGCATGGTGTGACTGGGAGAGCCTGGGTGCAGCCCTGCACCTCTGTGCAGTGCTTCTCAGTATTTGCAGCACCTCAATGCTGCAGAACACTGATGGCACAACTGTCAAAATGAAAGTGGGCATGGTCCCTTTAAGGAAACCGGCTGATGACGCGTCATCAAACGACGTTATCAGACCTGCTTCCTTTTAATTGGCTGGGAACCTCGCATGGCGGGCTTAACAAGCCCCCCATCAAGGTCAAATTCTTTTCACGATGGAGCCGGGAGTGGGGTCGCAACCCGCCACCGACCTCGTCCGCCCCAGACTCACCACAGTCAGTAAAATCGCGGCCCATGTGTTTATTCATTCATTCAGCACCCACCCCGTATACCTGCCTTTGACTCAGTTCATCTATTCACCTTGAATGCATACCGATACCTCAGCCTCAGTGTTGCTTTGTGGTTTGCATGCGTCTGCCCTCAGTTCTGCAGCCTTGCATCCACCTTCGACTCCACGGCTCACGTACCCACGCTAACATCAAGGGTCACATGCCGGCTTTTGACTTTGACTTCAATGTTGCAGCTCACACGTCATCGCTTGACTCAGCAAAGTCACATGCCTGCCCTTGACTCCACAGCTCACATGGTCACCCTTGATTCAGCACTTCAGCTGCCTACCCTTGACGTTGCACTTCATGCGTGCTCTTTCCCCCACTCTGCGAGGGCAGAAAGCAAATAAAAACCTGGAAACAAAACTCAATGCGAGCATTTCTTTAAAATCGTGCTTCACAACTATCCATTTTGTTGCTCAACAGTGTGGTGTTAATCAGCAGCGGAAGCCATTTTGTCAATCGCTTAAGTGAAATAGTTAAATGATGTGTGTCAGAGTTTATAAATTACAACCTTTTTTTTCCTCAGCTCCCTGAAGCCAGACTCTTTGTTTTGTTCTGCAGCAAACAAATAAGAAAGAAGAAAATGCAGGGAGGGCAGACAAATATGCTTCAATTTAACACATATCTGTTGGC
Source organism: Pristiophorus japonicus (assembly GCF_044704955.1). Lineage (NCBI taxonomy): Eukaryota > Metazoa > Chordata > Chondrichthyes > Pristiophoridae > Pristiophorus > Pristiophorus japonicus. The sequence continues at coordinate 194,410,573 of NC_091988.1, forward strand.
AAGCTCTAGGCAGTGTATATCGATAATCTGACCTCTAGCTCCATGTCAATCACCTGGGAGCCCTAAGTAACAGTGCTTGTGCTCATAATGAATTGCACCACAAATGAAAAGAAGATGGATTGAAAAATCCAAAAGTCCGCCCGTGTCATGCATAATTGATGAAATCTTGAGCGATGCTTTAGTAGCTAATAAATTATTAAAATAGAGCTCATTAAGGAAGATTTCATTATGGGATAATTTAATTAAATGACAGGTAAAAGGGTTTTAGGGGCTGATTTCTCCTTTGGCTTCTCTATCTATTGATGGGTTCGGGATGAGAGTGAATGATAATGGACTAAAATCTATAATTTATTAATGGAATCTAATAGTGCGGAGACATTTCCCTCAATTGAAAGGCTTTAAAAACAGAGTAGGAATGATGTGGTTCTACATATAAGGCCCAGCTGAAATAAAAAGATATATTACTTTGGACGGGGATGCATCAGGAAAATAAATGAACAATAAATACAGATTAATATATACATTATTTTTTTGAAAATTATATACTAATAACAACTGTTAATTAATAACAGCATGTTATCCTCCACACTGCTAAGGTTATCATCTAATCAGACCAGACAATAGTATCTTCCAATATGTTCCTTTACGCCGAATCCCATCACCACCCTACTGGTACCCTCCCATTTAAAAGATGTTTAAAGTTGCTTTCGATAAGTTATAGCCTCTGTCATCGGTTTCTAGTGTTTCAGAGATATTGGACAATCAACGCAGAGACATAGGGCTGGAATTTCCTTACCTGAGGCACGCTGGCGATTTCGAAGTCCCGCTGGGGAGCACCGTCCACAGATTGCCCTGGTGCGATATTTGGCTGAGCGGTGACCCGTAGGTAAGTATGCAAAAAACATTTTTTAAACCACCCACGAGGACCAGCGGATCTAGGCGGTCGGTAAGTAGGTCTGCAAGAAACAGTCCGCCCGTGTCATGCATAACTGACAAAATCTGTTGGGGTGATTTGAATTAAAAGTGTGTTGGGAATGTTTTGTTGGCTTTTTTAGTTAGGCTTTTTGAAAAATTATTTTTATTCTTTTTCTCATGTCCAACCCGCAGCCTCTGGGTAAATTTTTATAGATTTTTAAATTTTCCGCCCATTTTCTTTAGGCAGCGCCCAATCGAGCTTAAATTGCACTTTGTCGCCCAGATTGAGGGTGCAAGGCCTATGTTTTTCGCTGGGCGGATTTAAAAAGAAATTTTCGGGACGTTTTCACCGGCGATGATCTTCTCAGCCTTTGCGGTATTTTGGGTGTCAATCGGGCGCTGGTGGGCTTTGGGGGAATTCTAGCCATGCCCAGACATTTGCACAGTTCATTTGGGTCACATTCAGATAAGTCACATGAACCACTATGTGATAGAGCAGGATCATCCAAAACAAAAGGACATATAGGAGACCAGCAGGACACTAATGTAAATGAACTGAGGATTAACACTTTTTTTTAAAGTGCTGTAAACTGGGGGCATTCTTCTTTTGAGAAGGATCAGTTTAAGTAAGAGTTTAGGACAGGTGAGAGGTGGACTCTCAGGGGAAAATATATCTCAGAGAAACAGCGGAGGAACAATTCCAAAGGATATTTCAGGTTCTTCAGAAAGGTGATTGCTGCAGTTTGTCAATTGGCAAAAAAATGCCATGAGAGTGTCCTTTTTAGTTCTTGGGATGTGGGTGACTATGGCAACGCTGCATTAATTGCCCATTTCTAGTTGCCTTGAAAAGATGATGGTCGGCATTATCTTGTTTAAGTTAAGTAGAAAGAAAAGAAAGAACTCGAATTTATGGCACAGGTTGAACCTCCCTTGTCCAGCACCCTCGGAACCTGGCCTGTGCCGAATAAGGGATTTTATCGGATGAGGGGAGGTCAGCGGCCCGAGGTCGGGGAGGGCGGGGGGTGCTGGTGGAGGAGGCCGGTGCCCCGGGCAGGCCCGAAGTGTCGGCGGGCCCTTGGCGGGCTGAGTGTCGGTGTGGCTCCAACGGGTGTTGGCACGGCCCCAAAGTCGGAGTGGAGGTCGGCCGCATTCTGTGCATGCGTCCCCGGCCACCGGAATCATGCCAGACGAGGGGTGGTGCTGGATAAGGGAGTCCCGGATAAAGGAGGTCCAACCTGTAGTGGCATTCATCTTCAGGACATGTCACAAGTTGTATTACTTTTAAAGTGCAGTCATTTTGGTTGTAGAAAACATGGCAATCAAATTGTGTATTGCAAAGCTCCACAAACAGCAATGAGATGAAGGATCGATTAATCCGTTCACGGTTGTGTTGACTGGCCTGGACATTGGGAGAAAAGAAAGAAGGAAAGAAAGACTTGCATTTAGATAGTGCCTTTCATGACCACCGGACGTCCCAAAGCACTGTACAGCCAATTAAATACTTTTGGAGTGTAGTCACTGTTGTAATGTGGGAAACGCAGCAGCCAACTTGTGCACAGCAAGCTCGCACAAACAGCAATATGATAATGACCAGATAATCTGTTTTTCTTATGTTGATTGAGGGATAAATATTGGCCAGGACACCGGGGATAACTCCCCTGCATTTCTTCAAAAAAGTACCACAGGATCTTTTACGTCCTCCTGAGAGAGCCAACAGGGCCTCGATTTAACATCACATCCGAAAGACGACACCAGCGACAGTGCAGCCCTCCCTCAACACTGCACTGGAGTGTCAACTTAGATTTATCTGTTCAAGTTCCTGGAGTGGTACTATGAACCCACAACCTTCTAACCCAGAAGCGAGTGTGCTACTCACTGAGCCACAGCTGACACTCCTGATCTTTTTTCAGCATTGCTGTTGCATGTTTTATGTCCACCTGAAAGGATAAACATCTCAATCGGTTTAGCATAAGAACATAAGAAATAGAAACAGGAGTAGGCCATATGGCCCCTCGAGCCTGTTCCGCCATTCAATAAGATCATGGCTGATCTGATCATGGACTGAGCTCCACTTCCCCACCCGCTCCCCATAACCACTTATCCCCTTATCATTTAAGCAACTGTTTATTTCTGTCTTAAATTTATTCATTGTCCCAGTTTCCACAGCCTCTGAGGCAGCGAATTCCACAGATTTACAACACTCTGAGAGAAGAAATTTCTCCTCATCTCTGTTTTAAATGGGCGGCCCCTTATTCTAAGATCATGCCCTCTAGTTCTAGTCTACCACTGGAAACATTCTCTCTGCATCCATCTTGTCAAGCCCCCTCATAATCTTATATGTTTCGATAAGATCACCTCTCATTCTTCTGAATTCCAATGAGTAGAGGCCCAACCTTCTGAACCTTTCCTCATAAGTCAACCCCCTCATCCCCAGAATCAACCTAGTGAACCTTCTCTGAACTGCCTCCAAAGCAAGTATATCCTTTCGTAAATATGGAAACCAAAACTGCACGCAGTATTCCAGGTGTGGCCTCACCAAAACCCTGTATAACTGTAGCAAGACTTCCCTGCTTTTATACTCCATCCTTTTGCAATAAAGGCCAAGATACCATTGGCCTTCCTGAACACTTGCTGTACCTGCATACTATCTTTTTATGTTTCATGCACAAGTACCCCCAGGTCCCGCTGTACTGCGGCACTTTGCAATCTTTCGCCATCTCATCCAAAAGACAGTACCTACCACAATCTATACACTCCTGAAGTATCAGCCTAAATTATGTTCCCAAATCCTGGAGTGGGACTTGAACTCATGGCCATCTGACTCAGGAGGGAGTGCTACCACTGTGCCAAGGCTGATACAAGTAGGTTGACCTACTGAAGTGGGGAGATATGATGTTTTCTTTATTTTGTATTATTTCATGAAGGTAAGATGTACTGTTTGTAGTAAAGTGAGTCCAATCACAGCAGCTGTTCTGTATGTTCACCTTAATGCCTATCGATTTGTATCAAGCCTTATCTCACCATGTGTTTGGTCGATCTGCCTTTGAAGAGTTTGAAGAAGCACCTGTGAAGTAGAATATCCACTTGCAAAGTGAAACTATTGTTGTACCCTTGGGTCTTGCTATCATGCAAGTATATATAGGGCACCACTTATCACTTCTAGAAGTGACTGATACCACGGTACATAAGGATTTATCTACTGCAGGCCCAAATTTGTATTACCTGGGCATGCTAACCCATATGCAGCAGAGAATAAAGATATAAGATTCAGTTCATAAAGAACACAGTCTACTGATGGAAACTTTAGTCTAGCCCTTGGGAGAAAGTCTGAATACCATACCAAGCAGAAGTTAGACAAGGACATGTTTTTTCCATAGAAACATAGAAAATAGGAGCGGGAGTAGGTCATTCGGCCCTTCGAGCCTGCACCACCATTCAATATGATCATGGCTGATCATGCAACTTCAGTACCCCATTCCTGCTTTCTCTCCATACCCCTTGTTCCCTTTAGCCGTAAGGGCCACATCCAACTCCCTTTTGAATATATCTAACGAACTGGCCTCAACAACTTTCTGTGGTAGAGAATTGCACAGGTTCACAATTCTCTGAGTGAAGAAGTTTCTCCTCATCTTGGTCCTAAATGGCTTACCCCTTATCCTTAGACTGTGATTCCTGGTTCTGGACTTCCCCAACATCGGGAACATTCTTCCTGCATCTAACCTGTCCAATCCGGTCATAATTTTATATGTTTCTATGAGATCCCCTCTCATTCTTCTAAATTCCAGTGAATATAAGCCTAGTTAATCCAGTCTTTCTTCATATGTCAGACCTGCCATCCCAGGAATCAGTCTGGTGAATCTTCGCTGCACTCCCTCAGTAGCAAGAATGTCCTTCCTCAGATTAGGAGACCAAAACTGCACACAATACTCAAGGTGTGGTCTCACCAAGGTCCTGTACAACTGCAGTAATACCTCCCTGCTCCTATACTCAAATCCTCTCGTTATGAAGGCCAGCACGCCATTTGCTTTCTTTACTGCCTGCTGTACCTGCATGCCTACCTTTAATGAGGACCCTTGAGGAAGAGGAATCCAATGAGGAAGCAATGTATCGAGCATCTTTAGACCATTAAAGCAACTTTTCCAATGTTTAGTGTGCTATTGGTTGCCTTGCAGTGTGAGCCAAAACAAGTTGATAGAATAATAAATGTATGTTGCAAAATGAACAACATTGCTGTCAGAAGAAGTAGATGTACGCTTGCCAAAGCTGAATAGCAGCAGTGAGGCCCCAGAAAGAGGAGGAGGATGAAAATGACCTTACTGCAAAGGATCAGACATTGGTGGAAGTGCCCCAGAAAAAGGCAAGACCTTATCCAGGAATTTTTCCATTTCTCACTGCAGAGAAACACAAATGTGTGTGACAATACATTTCCCAAGCTGTTCTTCCACATGCTGACAAAATAAGGGTGTACCTCAATACAGCATGAATACCATACTTAGAACATTCATAATTTGTTTCTATCTCATTGAGAGGGCACATGTGCTGTGTGAATATCATTATTATGAAGTTAAATTCCCCCTGCTGCTGTGGTGGGATTTGAATGCACGTCTCTGGATTACTAGTCCAGTAACATAACCACTATGCTACTGTATTTATGTGACCTTATGGTACATATACTATAATCGCAGTACTGTGTCTGCTGGTCTACCTCTATGCCATCCGCTCCTGGAAGGAGTAGAGGTGGTGGATTCTTGGGCGAACCTTGAAGATATATTGCACTGCCCACCAACCTCAATATAATAAGGACACACAGGCCTACCTGTGAGCCAGAAATAGTCCATCCTATGCTGGCTGCGGGGGTTGGGAGGTGTGGGGGTGGGTGGGGGTGCAGCAGGGGTCTACATGCATGCTCCAGTTTCTTTTGTCGCTTGTCTAGAAAGAGATGCTGGCTTCAATGCCACCCACCTGTTGCTGCACTTCAGCATGTAAGCCACTAACGGAGGCCAGGTGGACAGTTCAACCACAGGCCTGTGCAGGCATAGACCAGTGCAGTTGAATCAGGTGCCTGAATCGCTCACTCATGTTTATCAGTATTCTGCTGAAGCCATCAATTATTGTGTCATAGACATCAAAGCATGGCCACATTAGTAATCGTATTCCAAAGAATAAGTCTTGTATGTTTGGCATCTCCTCTGCAGAAGCCTTTGATGGTGTATATTACTCAATGGCAGTTTGGAGAGCTGGAAACACTTGCTGCACTGACTTGATCAGTTGAATGATGTAATCCAAAACTCCTTCTATCCCAACTTGTATCTCCTCCTACACTAAAGCTAGATACTTCTTGAGCTGTTCTTGCTTTGATAAAAAATCTCAGAACCTTGCACTACGCTATCTCATCCAGAAAATCACAGATTGAATCAATAATTAAGGCAAAAGAGTTAAGGTGAATATCTAGCAATAATTTTGTATCGCGGTTTGGTGCTGCAAGCTTTTGCCAGACAAGTCCCCGTTTGGAATAGGTTTAAGTTGTGGAGGCAGACTCAATCGTGGCTTTCAAAAGGGAATTGGATAAGTACCTGAAGGAAAAGAATTACAGGCCGACAGAGAAATGGCGGAGGGGTGGGACTAGCTGAAGTGCTCTTGCAGAGAGCCATCACGGGCTCGACGGGCTCATTCTCTGCTATAACCATTCTATGATTCTTATAAGATTTATCTTCTGTTGTAGATCTGTCATGCATTGTTTATTGCATATCAAGTACAACAGTGAGTAATACTATTCTAATTAATTACGAGGATTCAAATAATTTTAATGTCTGCTAACAATGTATGATTTTTAGAAACTAACTACATTGATTTAAGTATATTTTATGATTTTGTTTTTATTTATGCGTTCAGGGGATGTGGATGTCGCTGGAAAGACCGGCATTTATTGCCCATCCCTAATTGCCCGTTGAGACGATGGTGGTGAGCCGCTTTTTTGGACCGCTGCAGTCTGTGTGGTGAAGGTACTCCCACAGTGCTGATTTTGTACCACTGAGTGGCTCGCTGGGCCATTTCAGAGGATAGTTAGGAGTCAACCACATGGCTGTGGGTCTGGAGTCACCTATAGGCCAGACCAGGTAAGGACGGCAGATTTCCTTCCCCCAAATGACATAAGTGAACCAGTTGGGTTTTTCTAATAATCCGGTAGTTTCATGGTCACCATTACTGATCCTAGCTTTGATTTATTTAATTAACTGCTTTAAATTCCCCCAGCTGCCGTGGTGGGATTTGAACTCACGTCTCCAGATTATTAGTCCAGGCGTCGGGATTACTAGTCCAGTATCATAACCACTGTGCTACCATATTTATGGGACAGTATCAAATATAACATAGATGGAAACTACATTATATCCAACTATTTTTATGATTTACCTGGCATGAGGAACACTGTTGACAACACATGTCTTCCCTCACTCTTATTTAGGAGTCTGCCAAACAACTAAATTATCTTTTCAAGATGTAGCTCGGTTTTGAAATTGTTTTATATAATCCATCTTATTGAGGTCATTCAGCCAACTCCAGGGGCTCAATTTTCCCCAAAGCCGTTTTTTGGCGTACTTCACGCCTGTTTTTTTGGGGGCCAGCTACGCCAAAAAAAAAATCATCTAACTTTCCCCATTTGAATTGTTGATTTTGGCGCAGTCTAGCCTGTCCTTCAACTTTGGGGGTGGAGCCTAAGACCTGCACCAAAAAGATCAGGTTGCCAGGGTAACCAGGGAAACACTGCGGGCTGAGGCTGGAAAGTGACACATACAACACATTCTGGCCAGCTCACAGCAACCTGCACAAACACCTTACACATTGCAGCAGCATTCCAGCATTAAATCATTAAAGTGTTTATGCCAAAAGTCTATCCCCACCCCGCCACCCCTACCCCGCCCCCACACTTCCCGGTGCCGCTCCTAACCCTGGCCGAATGGCTTCCCTCCCCTCCCCCTACCCCTCCCGATGCTGGTTACCGCTGCTAGCCTTGGCCGAAGGGCCTCCCTCCTCCCGATGCTGGTTGCCACTTCTATCCCTGGCCGAAAGGTCTACCCACCTCTCCTCTCCCCCATCTCCCCTCTCTCCCCTCTCCCCCCTCTCCTCCCCCCTCTCCTGCCTCCCCCGCTCTCCCCTCTCTCTCACTCCCCTCTCTGCTGCTGCTATCCGGGCCCTGGAACTGCATCTGCTGCGCTGATTTCCTTACCTGCGCCAATTTTGATAACTGCCCAGAAGGTTTTTCCAGAGCGGTCACATAAGCCGTCCTAAGAAAAATTGGAGTAAATCGGAGCTGGCTAAACTTGCATAAATAGCCAGAATTGGCGCGTACGCCCCCAATGAGGTAAAAAAATCGTAGCCTAAAAACAATCCTATCTAATTGAATTTCGCTAGCGCAGAAACTTTGGGGAAACTTGGAGATTTTAATTTACTCCAAAAAAAAACGGTGCAGGCCAAAAAAATTGAAGAAAATTGAGCATCTTGATTATATAAATTATTCCAGCCTTATTTGCAATAGCATTAGACTTTTTAACCCCAGATTTTTTTTCTGCCTTCTCTTTAACTAAACTGAGAGATTTATACTCTGCAAAGACTGGTTTATCTGTTATGGGTTAGCACTTTGGCTTTGTTATCAGCAGTGGAAACTTAAGTCTGTCTTGTTAAGATTTTCAATTTGAACTATTTTCTTCTACCTTTCTATGAAATGGACATTTTATTGTTAGTTGAACTAAGACATGAAACAGTGGGAAATTGTATGTTGGCACTTAGTAGCATGGAGGAAGGCCATTTCGCCCATCGTGTCTGTGCCGGCTCTTTGAAAGAGCTATCCCAATAGTCACACTCACTTGCTCGTTTCCCATTGTCTTGCAAATGGTGCTTTTTAAAGGATGTATGCCATTCCTTTTGAAAGTTATTATTGAATCTGCTTCCTCCACCCTTTCAAGCCGTGCGGTCCAGATCATAACAACTTACTGCGTAAAAACAGTTCTCCTCATTTCCCCCCAGTTGCCAATTATATTAAATCTGTGTCCTTTGATTACCAACCCACCTGAAAGTCGAAACAGTTTCTCTCCATTTACTTTACATCAATACCTCCTATAATTTTGAATGCCTCTATCAACCGTGCCCGCGCTCCCCCCCGCCCCGCCCCTGCCACCCTTCCTTAACCTTCACTGGTCTAAGGAGAATAATCCCAGTTGCTCTAGACTCTCCACATGACTGAAGTGCCTCATGCTTGGTACTAGAAACCTAGAAACATAGAAAAGAGGTGCAGGAGTAGGCCATTCGGCCCTTCGAGCCTGCACCGCCATTCAATAAGATCATGGCTGATCACTCCCTCAGTACCCCTTTCCTGCTTTCTCTCCATACCCCTTGATCCCCTTAGCCGTAAGGGCCATATCTAACTCCCTTTTGAATATATCCAACGAACCGGCCTCAACAACTCTCTGCGGCAGGGAATTCCACAGGTTAACAACTCTCTGAGTGAAGAAGTTTCTCCTCATCTCAGTCCTGACTGGCCTACCCCTTATCCCAAGACTGTGTCCACTGGTTCTGGACTTCCCCAACATCGGGAACGTTCTCCCCGCATCTAACCTGTCCAGTCCCGTCAGAATCTTATACGTTTCTATGAGATCCCCTCTCATCCTTCTAAACTCCAGTGAATAAAGGCCCAGTCGATCCAGTCTCTCCTCATATGACAGTCCAGCCATCCCTGGAATCAGTCTGGTGAACCTTCGCTGCATTCCCTCAATAGCAAGAACGTCCTTCCTCAGATTAGGAGACCAAAACTGAACACAATATTCCAGGTGAGGCTTCACTAAGGCCCTGTACAACTGCAGTAAGACCTCCCTGCACCTTTACTCAAATCCCCTAGCTATGAAGGCCAACATACCATTTGCCTTCTTCACCGCCTGCTGTACCTGCATGCCAACTTTCAATGACTGATGAACCATGGCACCCAGGTCTCGTTGCACCTCCCCTTTTCCTAATCTGCCACCATTCAGATAATATTCTGCCTTTGTGTTTTTGCCCCCAAAATGGATAACCTCACATTTATTCACATTATACTGCATCTGCCATGCATTTGCCCACTCACCTAACCTGTCCAAGTCACCCTGCAGCCTCTTAGCGTCCTCCTCACAGCTCACATCGCCACCCAGTTTAGTTTCATCTGCAAACTTGGAGATATTACACTCAATTCCTTTATCTAAATCATTAATTTATATTGCAAAGAGCTGGGGTCCCAGCACTAAGCCCTGCGGCACTCCACTAGTCACTGCCTGCCATTCTGAAAAGGACCTGTTTATCCCGACTCTCTGCTTTCTGTCTGCCAACCAATTCTCTATCCACGTCAGTACATTACTCCCAATACCATGCGCTTTGATTTTGCACACCAATCTCTTGTGTGGGACCTTGTCAAAAGCCTTTTGAAAGTCCAAATTCTCCACATCCACTGGTTCTCCCTTGTCCACTCTGCTAGTTACATCCTCAAAAAATTCCAGAAGATTTGTCAAACATGATTTCCCTTTCATAAATCCATGCTGACTTGGACTGATCCTGTCACTGCTTTCCAAATGGGCTGCTATTTCATTCTTAATGATTGATTCCAACATTTTCCCCACTACTGATGTCAGGCTAATCAGTCTATAATTACCCATTTTCTCTCTCCCTCCTTTTTTAAAAAGTGGTGTTACATTAGCTACCCTCCAGTCCATAGGAACTGATCCAGAGTCGATAGACTGTTGGAAAATGATCACCAATGCATCCACTATTTCTCGTGCCACTTTCTTAAGTACTCTGTGATGCAGACTATCAGGCCCCGGGGATTTATCAGCCTTCAATCCCATCAATTTCCCTAACACAATTTCCCGCCTCATAAGGATATCCTTCAGTTCCTCCTTGTTACTGGACCCACTGTACCCTAGTACATTCGGAAGGTTATTTATGTCTTCCCTCGTGAAGACAGAACCGAAGTATTGTTCAATTGGTCTGCCATTTCTTTGTTCCCCATTATAAATTCACCTGAACCCGACTGCAAGGGACCTACATTCGTCTTCACTAATCTTTTTCTCTTCACATGTTTAAAGAAGCTCTTGCAGTCAGTTTTTATGTTCCCTGCAAGCTTCCTCTTGTACTCTATTTTCCCCCTCTTAATTAAACCCTTAGTCTTCCTCTGTTGAATTCTAAATTTCTCCCAGTCCTCAGGCTTGTTGCTTTTTCTAGCCAATTTATATGCCTCTTCCTTGGTTTTAACACTATCCTTAATTTTCATTGTTAGCCACGGTTGAGCCACCTTCCCCGTTTATTTTTACTCCAGACAGGGATGTACAATTGCTGAAGTTCATCCATGTGATCTTTAAATGTTCGCCATTGTTTATCCACCGTCAATCCTTTAAGTATCCTTTGCCAGTCTATTCTAGCCAATTCACGCCTCATACCGTCGAAGTTACCTTTCCTTAAGTTCAGGACCCTAGTTTCCGAATTAACTGTGTCATTCTCCATCTTCATAAAGAATTCTACCATATTATGTTCACTCTTCCCCAAGAGGCCTCACACAACAAGATTGCGAATTAGTCCCTTCTCATTACACATCACCCAGTCTAGGATGGCCAGCTCTCTAGTTGGTTCCTCGACATATTGGTCGAGAAAACCATCTCTAATACACTCCAGGAAATCCTCCTCCACCGCATTGCTACCAGTTTGGTTAGCCCAATTAATATGTAGATTAAAGTCACCCATGATAACTACTGTACCTTTATTGCACATATCCCTTATTTCTTGTTTGATGCTGTCCCCAACCTCACTACTACTGTTTGGTGGTCTGTACACAACTCCCACTAACGTTTTCTGCCCTTTGGTATTCCGCAGCTCCACCCATACTGATTCCACATCATCCAGGCTAATGTCCTTCCTTACTATTGCATTAATTTCCTCTTTAACCAGCAACGCCACCCTGCCTCCTTTTCCTCTCTGCCTATCCTTCCTAAATGTTGAATACCCCTAGATGTTGAGTTCCCAGCCTTGGTCACCCTGGAGCCATGTCTCCATGATATCAATTACATCATATGCGTTAACTGCTGTCTGCGCAGTTAATTCGTCCACCTTATTCCGAATACTCCTTGCATTGAGGCACAGAGCCTTCAGGCTTGTTTAGAATTTTGCTGTAATGTGGCCCTTTTTGTTTTTTGCCTTGGGTTTCTCTGCCCTCCACTTTCACTATTCTCCCTTCTATCTTTTGCTTCTGCCTCCATTTTATTTCCCTCTGTCTCCCTGCATAGGTTCCCATCCCCCTGCCATGTTAGTTTAACTCCTCCCCAACAGCACTAGCAAACACTCCCCAGAGGACATTGTTTCCGGTCCTGCCCAGGTGCAGACCGTCCGGTTTGTACTGGTCCCACCTCCCGCAGAACTGGTTCCAATGTCCCAGGAATTTGAATCCCTCCCTTCTGCACCACTCCTCAAGCCATGTATTCATCTGAGCTATCCTGAAATTCCTACTCTGACCAGCACGTGGCACTGGTAGCAATCCTGAGATTACTACTTTTGAGGTCCTACTTTTTAATTTAGCTCCTAGCTCCCTAAATTCGTCTCGTAGGACCTCATCCCATTTTTCTACCTATATCGTTGGTACCTATATACACCACGACAACTGTCTGTTCACCCTCCCTTTTCAGAATGTCCTGCACCCGCTCCGAGACATCCTTGACCCTTGCACCAGGGAGGCAACATACCATCCTGGAGTCTCGGTTGCGGTCGCAGAAACACCTATCTATTCCCCTTACAATCGAATCCCCGATTACTATCGCTCTCCCACTCTTTTTCCTGCCCTCCTGTGCAGCAGAGCCACCCACGGTGCCATGAACTTGGCTGCTGCTGCCCTCCCCTAATGAGTCATCCCCCTCAACAGTACCCAAAGCGGTGAATCTATTTTGCAGGGGGATGACACAGGGGACCCCTGCACTACCTTCCTTGCACTGCTCTTCCTGTTGGTCACCAATTTACTATCTGGTTGTGTACCCTTTACATGCGGTAAAACCAACTCGCTAAACGTGCTATTCCAGTAAAACTCATCTGCACTCTCCAAGGCCTTGACATCCTTTCTAAAGTGTGGTACCCAGAATTGGGCACCAATTATCACTCAGAATTTGGAGGGCAAGTGCAGGTAATCACCCCACATTTACCATCCAACTGGCCTTGACAGCCGCAGCATGATGCCATCTATTAAGGTCAGGAGATAAGTGAACTTAAAAATGAAACCCTTTCCAATAAAGTGAATGAGATCCCTTTGAGATACTATTCAACTACATTTCCTACAGTGACTATACGTCAAAAGTACTTCAATGGCTTTTAAGCGATTTGGGGCGTCCTGAGATTGTGGAAGGTGCTATATAAAAGTCTTTCTTTTTGCAAGCAATTTCTAGAGAATTTATATGTTTATTATTACAAAATTTATTGTGCAGTTTTAAGCGTCATTTTTTTTTTAGCCCTAATGGTCGTAGTAGTCATAATGCTGCAGAATTAGAACTGCCCACCAACCTCAACATGATAAGGACACACAGGCCTACCTGTGAGCCAGAAATTAAAAAAAAATTTTTTTTTTTTTAAATCGTAGCCAACCTTTCCAATTCTTTGTCAGATCACAAATGCCAGAGGTCACCTTGCACACATCAAGGATCACCCTGCACTAATGCTCTTAGCCAAAAGGCCTAGAGCCCAAGCACCGTTCCTGGAAGTACTGCAATACCAGGTTCGTGCCATGGAGGTGGATGGGTCAGCAACCCCACACACCTCCGTGGAGGTGGATGGGTCAATCCACCCCACCCCCTGTGAGCCAGAAATAGTCCATCCTAAGCTGGCTGCAGGGGTTGGGTGGTGTGGGGCGGCGGGGGTGGGGTGGGGTAGGGCGGGTGGGTGCCTGAATCACTTACTCGTGTTTATCAGAGTGGGCAGCAATCAGTAAAAATCCAGCCTTACTAACACAACATATCCCCACCAACATTATACCATTACAGGGTATGTGGGCACATAGCTAAGTGCGGCACTGCTATCTGTTCTATCCAATACCTTTATCAATGATGTGTTGGGTGACATTGTAAGGGACAGTCTTGGTGTGTCCACCCCACCATTTCTGAAGGAATTGCAGCGTTCTTTGTCACAGATGATATTTGGTTGTTGGTGGGCTGTCCTAGGGAGCTTGAGCAGTAGCTGATCAATATATTGGTGGGTACCCTCACCTGTGGTATTATGGCTTTCCACAGCACAAGAGGAGATCTCAAGGTATTGAGTGGAAGAAACAAGAGCCACCTATCCCAATTGTTGATCTTTTCCAAGCACTCTGTTGTGGTAGGCTGCGATCACATGGAATCATCAGTTTAACTATTCGACCTATTTAACTATTTAACTACTTTGCTCTACATGGCTGACAAGCAGATAGAGCTTCACTTTTAAACCTTGCCATTTAGATCCCACAAATCTTATGTATTTGCTGAGAACATATTAAAATAAAGAGCCCCTTAAAAATGTAGACATCAGTTTTGTTTCATATTAAGAGAACAAGCTTTTCAATATTATCATGTTTTATTTATGCATCAGTATGAATGTTAGAGATAGCAATTTTGGGGGGAATAAAGAATGGGTAAGAGCTAATTGAATCAAGGAAGGGATTATATTGAAGGACAGCTCCCAGCTTTCTATCACATTCACCCATCTAAAATATATTTCAGCTTTCCTGCATTCAGCCAGGGCAGACATAGTCAATTGATCCATAAATTCGAATGCTTAAAAAATGTTGGAGTGAATTTTTAGGTTTTTCACCCGGCAGAAGAGGGGTGGTAGCACCCCGAAAATGGCGGGCAATGACGTACTGCCCCATTGCCCCCATCGATGTGGCCAAGCTGATGATCCTCCCAGCTTAACCCACTGGCCGGAGCAGCCCTGTGCATCAGGCGGCAGGCCCATCTAAATGGCTAATCAGAGTCCTTTAATGTATATACGCCAATTTTGGCCTGAGCTGGGCGGAGCGTGCACCATGCGTGTTCTGACCAGTATCAGCAGGTGACCTGACTGAAGAGGCTCCCGACGCTCTCAAATCCACTTTATTTGCATGGAGCCAGAAGGAGCAGGTTGCGCCCCCCCCCCCCCCCCCGCCCTCGCACATTCTTCCCAAGATCGCGCCCTCTCCCACCGCCTCCATCTCTCGTCTTACCTACCTCCTGGCGCCCGGAGGCTGGCCAAGCCACCCAATATTGAGGGCTGCCCTGAGGTGCTCAATCTCCCGCCGCACCTGCTAGCCCCATATTAGTGAGGCTCGGCCCTCAAAATGGACCAGGCCCCTTACCTACACCATTGGCACTGCCGACAACAATGGGGAAAGACCACCCTGTATTTTAGCAGCTCATTATTTTAATAAGTACTGAAGTATTTAATAATAGATAGTGGGGTTGGGAACTATAAATATCAATTAGTAAAGCCATTGAAAAATAAATGTTGCTTATTACTGTCAAATTCCAGACCAAAGCAGTCTGTGACTTATAGTAAGCACAGATGAACTTTCACAGGTGCGATGATTGTCGGTCTAAATGATTAATATTACATTTACTGTGATAAGCAACAACAGTGATAAATTACAATTTTATAGCACCTTTAATGTAGTCAAATATTCCAAGGCACTTCACAGAGGAGTAATCAGACAAGAATCCATCATAGACAGCCCCTCGAAGCGAGGATGACCCTCTTCCACGCCAAAAAAGGGATGAGTTCACAGGTGTTTCAATGAAGGACCTAATATTCCGGATCCCAAACTACATCTTGAAGGGTGGAGGATGCCTGTGCGTGGATTTTTTTAACATGTGGTGGCCGTTGCACACCAGCCACCACACGGGCTTGACAGAGCGAGGTCTTGGTAGAAGCCGAGCCAAAGGAAATATTAGGAAGGGTTGCACAGAATTGACATCAAGGCAGCATTTGACCGAGTGTGGCATCCAGGAGCCCTAGAAAAACTGAAGTCAACGAGAGTCAGAGGAAAAACTCTCCACTGGCTTCAGTCATACCTAGCACAAAGGAAGATGGTTGTGGTGGTTGGGGGTCAATCATCACCCTCCCAGGACATCGCTGCAGGAGTTCCTCAGGCCCAACCATCTTCAGTTGCTTCATCAATGACCTTCTCTCCATCATAAGGACAGAAGTGGGGATGTTCGCTGATGATTGCACAGTGTTCAGTGCCATTTGCAACTCCTCAGCAAATGGAGCAGTCCATGCCTGCATGCAGCAAGACCTGGACAACATTCAGGCTTGGGCTGATAAGTGACAAGTAACATTCGCGCCACACAAGTGCCAGGCAATGGTCATCTCCAACAAGCGAGAGTCTAACCACCTCCCCTTGACATTTAATAGCATTACCATCGCCGAATCCCCCACCATCAACATCCTGAGTGAGACTTGGTGCAGGATAAAATATTTTGCTAAATTGAAGTTTAGAGAGCGAGAAAATGGGAAATTGGCCAGGATAGCATTGGAATAGTTAAGGCTGGAAGTCACAACGGCATGGATGAGGGTTTCAGTGGCAGATGGGCTGAGGCAGGGGCAAGGTGGGTGATGTGATGGAGGCGGAAATCTTTGGTATGGGGTCGGCAGCTCAGCTCCGAGTCGAATTGAATGTCATGATTGCGAACAGTCAGATTTTAACAGAACACAATAAACGACTTACTTTAGAATAAATTAACAAGACACACACCATCGTAACTTGGACATATATTGCTGTTCCTTCACCTAACAGCACTGTGGGAGCACCTTCACCACACGGACTGCAGCGGTTCAAGATGGCGGCTCACAAGCACCTTCTCGAGGGCAATTAGGGATGGGCAATAAATGCTGGCTTTGCTATGATGCCCAAGTCCCAAGAATTACATTTTAAAAAGCAGGAAAAAAATGACTACTTTGAAACAAAAGAACCTAACATGGTTAGAGGACGAAATGTTCATGCTAAATAAAAACAGAAAATCTGGAAGATTAAAGACTTTCTAATGTTTTGGATGATATGTCAACGGGTCTCCACCCAGAGTGTTAATCTGCCTTTTTTTTTTAACACCCCCTC
This sequence comes from Pristiophorus japonicus, assembly GCF_044704955.1. Lineage (NCBI taxonomy): Eukaryota > Metazoa > Chordata > Chondrichthyes > Pristiophoridae > Pristiophorus > Pristiophorus japonicus. The sequence continues at coordinate 194,427,596 of NC_091988.1, forward strand.
TTTTTTTTTCTCTTTTCCACGGCAACTGGTGATGGTTCTGCCATTCACAGCCCATCTAGACTCGTCTTTTGTTTTGTAACTTGTGCCATTACCATCTCATTTTTGCCCATCATCCCTTTTGTCTTTTAAATCTCTTTCACCTTCCACCCTATCACAGACCTTCCCTTTTGTTCTTTCCTCCCCTCCCCCCTTTCACTGCCCCCCTACACTTCCTTAAGAATCTGTTACATCCCGAACTTTTCCAGTTCTGACAAAGGGTCACAGACCCGAAAAGTTAACTCTGTTTCCCTCCACTGTGTGCTGAGATTTCCAGCATTTTTCTGTTTTTATTTCAGATTCCGACATCCGCAGTATTTTGCTTTTGTATTGTTAATCTGTCTTTTTTGTTTCAGATGTTGGTGGTGCTATTGTGTGTTTCCTGTTACCGTTTCAGATTTCTGGAAGGTACAGTTTCATTCTCCGTTCATGTTTCTTTTTTGATTTCCACTGGGTGCAAAAACTATCCATTTGAAGGTTTATATATTGACCATATCACACTTCGCAACCACACGGAGATTTCCCTGCACCGGAATCGCACTGCTATAAGTTACACTCTCAACACATTGAAGTCTGCAGACTTAATTTCTTCTACTCTCCCCTCCCCAGCATAACATGCTTCCACTGCTTTGCCAGTTGAGAATTAATCTACTCCCCTTTTCTCTGGTAACATAGCAGAGGACAAGGTAGCCATATTGCTCACTTAAGCAGCCTTTTGGCATCATGATTTATATTTGTTTGCAGCCTGGAAATTTGACACCCATAAATTGATTGTACTGTCATACAGGGTCCATTAAGCAAGCCCTCAAAGCCAGCATAACTCCTTCATTCTATTCTGCAATGAGGGCACTTAATTAGGTCATAATAACTCTGCTGGATTAATGCCGTAAGACTATATGAGCAGTTAAATGACAAGCTATTTTTATTGTGGCCCACAAATTTTATTGCATATATATTGGAGGCAGTTTTTATATTAAACACACATGACATGGTTGGCAAGAGCAACATTGAACACAATGTTGTAAAAATGTTAAAAATATACTTTACTCGCACACAATAAAGATAAATATTACTGGGCGTAGGTGTAGGATGAGGGCAAGCAGTTTAACTTTTTTAAAGGACTAAAGTACTTTTGAGGTACACTGATTCTCGCATTTTAAGGATGCTAGACTGTAGAAAATAATGCCGAATGTTGCACAGTGCATTAAGAAGATGGCCTACTTAAAGCTTACAAGACTTTGGATTGAATCCTGTGCTGCCTTTGGATTGTAGAGAAACCTGCTTGTCCACAGCGCAAGTTAAAAAGAGCTGAGAAGATGTAAATGATCCATAGACAATGAAACCACCTTAACTGGTGTATTGAAAAGCTCCCTTTCGCAGCCAGGTCTAATCTCACCCAGGCTGTTGAGGAGGGGAAATATTCAGGGGGGACAAGTAACACAGTGTTTCATGCATGTACTGACCACCAGGTTTTCTGTGGAACTGCAAAGGGGTCAATTGCATGCCCTATGGTATGTGGTATGGCTATGGTACGAGGATAATCTAAGAAATGGGAGAAAAAGTGATTTCCGCCTAAAAGAAACCTATCGTTACTTAGTTGCTTATTTGATTTCTATCATACTCTTTGTGCTTTTGCAGTCAGAAATGTATGGGCAATCTGTGCCATTTTTTCTTCAGCTCTTAAGTATTATGGTGTGCTATTGCCTTTGAATGACTTGCTTGTACTGCTGATTTTGGAAGATCCTTAAATAAGAGGTTGGAGCAAAAATAAAATACTATGCTATTCAGTTATGTTGTTAATTGATGTGAAGGAGTTCCGAGTAGAGCTCTACTCGGAACTCCTTCACGGCAAATGAGCCAAAGGTGGGCAGCGGAAACGCTACAAGGACACCCTCAAAGCCTCCCTAATAAAGTGCGACATCCTCACTGACACCTGGGAGTCCCTGGCCAAAGACCGCCCTAAATGGAGGAAGTGCATCCGGGAGGGCGCTGAGCACCTCGAGTCTCATCGCCGAGAGCGTGCAGAAATCAAGCACAGGCAGCGGAAGGAGCATGTGGCAAACCAGTCCCACCCACCCTTACCCTCAACGACTGTCTGTCCCACCTGTGACAGGGACTGCGGTTCTCGTATTGGACTGTTCAGCCACCTAAGAACTCATGTTAAGAGTGGAAGCAAGTATTCCTCGATTCCGAGGGACTGCCTATGATGATGATGATAATTGATGTGGGTCTGGGCAGCGGTCAGAGGGCTAAAATTGGTGCTCCTTGATTAAGGAGGGGAATAATTATCCAAGGTTTTGACTCTTGATTGATCTGCAGTGATCTATGCTGGAAAGTACTTGGAGCATTGTGGAATGAGGGAAAAGAAAGAAATAATTGCATTTTATCGAGCGCCTTACACAGCCACCCGACGTCTTAAAGCGCTTTACAGCCAATGAAGTACTTTTTTCAAGTGTAATCACTTATGTAATGTAGGAAATGCAGCAGCCAATGTGCACACAGCAAGCTCCCACAAACAGCAATGTGACAATGACCAGATAATCTGTTTTAGTGATGTTAATTGAGGGATAAATATTGGCCAGGACACCGGGGATAACTCCCCTGCTCTTCTTCGACATAGTGCCATGGGATCTTTGACATCCACCTGAGAGAGCAGACAGGGCCTCGGTTTAACATCTTATCCAAAAGACAGCACCGCACTGGAGTGTCAGCATAGACTTATGTGCTCAAGTCTCTGGAGTGGGACTTGAACCCACAACCTTCTGACTCTAAGGACAAGAGTGCTACCCACTGAGCCACAGCTGACACAATTGAGATCAGGATTGAGCTCAGCTGTTATGCCCTCCAAGGTTGAATAGCCTGCCAGCTCACGTATGAAAATGACGGACAGGAAATGACCATCTGGTCCATCAAGCCTGCCCCGCATGGTCGTGATGTGTGCAGCATCACGATTGCACATACCCTACAGACCAGCAGGCATTTAATTTCCTGGGAGAGGCAAAACAGAACAAATAAAAACCCAAGGGAACACATCTGGAAAATTCCTCTCCAACCCCTTTAGGCAGTTGAAAACTAGTCCAGGAGACCATGACGTACAGTCACTTGGATAAGGTATCATCAGTAAGCTGTGGTACCCAATGAGAACAGACCCAGCAAGAATAAGTGCCTTCCGGAGAGATAGAGAGAAAATACAGAAAATAAATACTGCACTTGAAGTAATTACTCTGCATCATTAACAACTGTAATTTGGGGTCTATTATTCTGTCTGTTAAATGTTGTAACAATGGAATGCTATGTGGAATCTCACTATTAGCCACCATTTTGCTAGTATCACAGAAATGTAACGATAAAATTCAGTTTATTGGTACAGTTCAGCACTAATGCAAACGTTGATTTGCATCTGAGGACAGCGTCCATGTCTGGTCACCGAGATACAAGGCAGATACTCAAGCACTGGAGGCAGTATAAAGAAGAGGCACAAGGCTGATCCCCAGTATTGCAGGACTGAATTCTGAGGAAAAACTGATGAACTGGGAGGCAATTATAACCCTACTCGCTCAGCAGAAACCTGGCATGTGGGCAGTTAAAATCACCCTGGCTCTTAACTGCCCGAAAGCCGCCATGATCGCAACGTCTGCAATTTTAACCTGCTCTCCTGAGCGGGCAGCAAGGACACCCGTCCGAAGCCAACAGGGTCCTTCTTTGCATATTCATATTGTGGCCCGATGATATCATTGAGACCTGACTGTAATTTTAACTCAGGTCTTGTAATGTATTTGCTTCATGAGTTCTTGCTTAAGAATTCATAACAACACATTGCTATTAAGAACTAGTTGGTTTATTAGCAAAAGTTTAACAATCACACGACACATTACCAGTTCATCCACCAGGCTCACAACCACCTGCCTCATCGTGAATCCCCCAAACCCAACTGACTGGGGTTTTATTGAGTCTTGTGAACATCACGTGACTGGCTAAGCCATTCCCAACTCAAAAGCTCTACAACTATTTTCGTGCAAAACAATAAATCAAGTGCCCCTGTATTAAAGGGCTCTAAAACCAACAAATTAAACTTTTAATATAAATGGATCAAATTAAAATTTGGTTGCCGGGGGGTGATGGTGCACTCCAGTCCCTCCGGCGCTCACCTCTCGCGAAAGTTTAAATTTCCACAGCTACTATTGCAGGACTTGAACTCATATCTCTGGTTTATTAGGCCAGGCCTCTTAATTACTAGGCCAGTAACATAGCCACTATACTACCTACACTCATTTGCTAGTGTGCCCCCATTTCAACAGCTCTACAACTATTTTGTTGAACCTATGATCAACAGCTCTGCAACTCTTTTTGATTGTAAACAAAATAAACATTAACTCAAATGACCCCTGATTAAAAGGGGGGGACACTCCAAACACTTTTCAAGTGCCCTTTTTTTTGTTGTTTTTTTTGCTTTTTTTTTAGGGCAGTAAAATACACAAATTATACAAGTGCCCCCTGGCTAAAAGGGGGGGGGGCACTAAAACCAGCACAATAAACAAAATAAACTTGAGACAAACATCAAATTAAAATTTGGTTGCCGGGGGTGATGATGCACTCCAGTCCCTCCGGCGCCCACCTCTCGCGGAAGGCCGTGAGTGTACGGGTGGACACTGCATGCTCCATCTCCAGGAATACCCTGGCTTGGATATAACCGCGGAAGAGAGGCAGGCAGTCGGGCTGAATGATCCCCTCGACCGCCCACTGCCTGGACCGGCTGATGGACCCCTTGGCCATGCCCAGGAGCAGTCCTAGGAGGAGGCCCTCGGACCTGCCCACTCCCCTCCGCACAGGGTGCCCAAAGATCAGGAGTGTGGGACTGAAGTGCAACCAGAATTTGAGGAGCAGCCCCTTCAGATATTGGAATAGGGGCTGCAACCTCGCACATTCCATAAAAATGTTGAACACGGACTCTTCCAGACCGCAGAAATTGCAGGCGAGCTGGGAGCCCGTGAACCGACTTAAAAATTTATTGCACGAGACTGCTCCATACACCACCCTCCAGGCCAAGTCCCCAATAAATAGAGGGAGGACTCCAGCATAGAGTGTACTCCATTGGGGACCCCCGCCTCCTCCGGACGGCAACATGGTACGCCATGGCGTGTCCGGACGGCAGACAAGGATGGCAAGGTGGAGAGTGTGCAGGAGCAAAATTTAAATTTCCACAGCTGCCGTTACAGGATTTGAATTCATGTCTCTGGATTATTAGCCTAGGTCTCTTAATTACTAATCCACTAACATAACCACGATGCTACCTACACTCATTTGCTACTGCATCCTCATTTCAACAGCTCTACAACTATTTTGTTGAACCTATGACCAACAGCTCGATAACTCTTTTAGTTGAAGACAAGATAAACAATTAAATCAAGAAATCAAGTGCCCCCTGATTAAAGGGGGGGGGGGAGAGGGGACACTCCAAACACTTTTGAAGTGCCCTTTTTTTTTGTTATTTGGGGTTTTTTTTTGAGGACACTAAAAAACACACATTTTACAAGTGCCCCCTGGCTAAAAGGGGGGGCACTAAAACCGGCAATTAAACAAATTAAACTTTAAACAATAATAATCAAACTAAAATTTGGTTGCCAGGAGTGATGATGCACTCCAGTCACTCCGGCGCCCACCTCTCGTGGAAGGTCATGAGCGTACCGGTGGACACCGTGTGCTCCATCTCTAGGGACACCCTGGCTTGGATGTAACGGCAGAAGAGAGGCAGGCACTCGGGCCAAATGACCCCCTCGACCGCCCGCTGCCTGGACCGGCTGATGGCCCCCTTGGCCGTGCCCAGGAGCAGTCCTAGGAGGAGGCCCTCGGACCTACCCGCTCCGCTCCGCACAGGGTGCCCAAAGATCAGGAGTGTGGGACTGAAGTGCAACCAGAATTTGAGGAGCAGCCCCTTCAAATAATGGAATAGGGGCTGCAACCTCGCACACTCCATAAAAACATGGAACACGGACTCCTCCAGATCACAGAAATTGCAGGTGGCCTGGGAGCCCGTGAATCGGCGTAAAAATTTATTGCACGGGACTGCTCCGTGCACCACCCTCCAGGCCAAGTCCCCAATAAATAGTGGGAGGACTCCCACGTAGAGTGCACTCCATTGGGGACCCCCGCCTCCTCCGGACAGCAAGCTGGTGCGCCACGGAGTGTCCGGACGGCAGACGAGGATGGAAAGGTGGAGAGTGTGCAGGAGCAAAATTTAAATTTCCACAGCTGCCATTGCAGAATTTGAACTCGTGTTCTCTGGATTATTAGCGCAGGCCTCTTAATTACTAATCCAGTAACATAACCACTATGCTACCGTACCCTCAGTTGCTACCATTCCCTCATTTCAACAGCTTTACAACTATTTTGTTGAACCTATGACCAACAGCTCTGCAAACCTGTGAGCATACTCACAGGTACATACATTACAGTCCTGAGTGGGGAATCCACCTGGAGTTAAAATCAGGGCCAAACTGTCTGGAAGGTACAGCAGGCGGTAAAGAAGGCAAATGGTATGTTGGACTTCATAGCTAGGGGATTTGAATATAGAAGCAGGGAGGTCTTACTAATGAAGCCTCACCTGGAATATTGTGTTCAGTTTTGGTCCCCTAATCTGAGGAAGGACGGTCTTGCTATTGAGGGAGTGCAGCGAAGGTTAACCAGAGATGGCTGGGCTGTCATATGAGGAGAGACTGGATCAACTGGGCCTTTATTCACTGGAGTTTAGAAGGATGAGAGGGGATCTCATAGAAATGTATAAGATTCTGACGGGACTGGACAGGTTAGATGCGGGAAGAATGTTCCCGATGTTGGGGTAAGCCATTTAGGACTGAGATGAGGAGAAACTTCTTCACTCAGAGAGTTGTTAACCTGTGGAATTCCCTGCCGCAGAGAGTTGTTGATGCCAGTTCACTGGATATATTCAAGAGGGAGTTAGATATGGCCCTTACGGTTAAGGGGATCAAGGGGTATGGAGAGAAAGCAGGAAAGGGGTACTGAAGGATTGATCAGTCATGATCTTATTGAATGGCCTACTCCTGCACCTATTTTTCTATGTTTCTATGTTTCTATGAAAGGAGAGGGAATCTTACAAATGTATATGAGATAGTAACGTGAGCGAAAAAGGTGAATCTAAAATATTGATTTCAATTAAATTCTGAGAGCATGACAAGTTCAAAATTGTCAAAAGTAACTTTAGAACTGATATCAGAAGATTCTTCTTCATGCAGACAGCGATTTAAGTATCAGCCAGTGGCTCAGTGGGTAGCACCCTCACCTCTAAGTCATGGTCATGGATTCAAGCCCCACTCCAGAGTCTTAAGTGCAAAAATCTAGGCTGACACTCCAGTACAGTACCCAGGGGGTGCTGTACTCTCTTTCGGATGAGACATTAAATCGAGGGACTATTTCGAAGCAGAGCAGAACTGTTATCCCCAGTGTCCTGGTCAATATTTATCCCTCAACCAACATCACTAAAGCAAATTATCTGGTCATTATCACATTGCTGTTAGAGGGAGCTTGCTGTGCGTAAATTGTCTGCCGCATTTCTGATATTACCAACAAGTGACTACACTCCAAAAAGTACTTTATTGACTGTAAAGCACTTTAGGACATCCAGTGCGTGTGAAAGGCGCTATATAAATGCAAGACTTTCTTTCTAACACTTGGAATGGGCTTCCAGGCAGAGTGATGAAGGTGCAAACCTGGGGATCACTTAAGAAACAAACAATTAGATGCAGCAATGGGGTGGGGAAAGTAGGGGCGTTCTGCATGGATGAGTTAAGATGGGCCAAATGGCTTCCCACTGAAGTAATTAACTTCTGATCTCAAATAGACTAAATGAGTATCATAACATACAGCCCATACCATATCCTATATGAACTTATGATGGCTTCTAATGTAACTATGCTAACCTAAATATGCTTAGGTTAGTTCTATCCATTGTGAAATACTGTACACTAGTTTTGATAGATTAGAAGCTATCAACTTAGTAGTATGAATATAAAACACTGTACTCTAGTCTGGTTACTTGGTGCACATGGTTGTGATAGAATATTACTATTTGTTTTCTACTAGACATGGACATTAAGCAATTACGCACTGTGACCGCTATTTCCTATTTTTCATGATCGCCAAATACATAACATCTTCTCCACAATGCCCCGCTGACAGTAACCACAACAGAATCAATGCAGAGAAGGAATGAGTGAGAAAATCCACACAGGATCAAGCTGCAGAAAGACATTTCGAGTCTGTTAACATTCTCCGTTTAAATTGAGTTCCCACATAAATTGTGCCAGCTTGTATTTCTTCAGCGACTGCTTATTAATTGGCTGATATAAAGAAAAACATTTATATTTCCCTGGCACTGCACTTTCTTAAAACTGTTAAATTTCTAACTTCTTCCAGTTCTGATGAAAGATCATTGACCTGAAACATTAACTCTGTTTCAGTCTACAACAGATGATGTCTGGACAGCTGAGTTTCTCCAGCATTTTCTGTTTTTGCTTTATAATTAGTATTTTACGAATGGATAAAAATATAGGCGGCGGGGGGGAAATTAAGCTGCGCCTCATTTGGGGCAGTAACCCAAGCTGAGCGGTAATTTTAACACCTTGAAAAAGTTTGCACCCTCCGCTCAGAAATTCGTCACATTCGGACGAAGAGCTGACAGGGGCGGTAAATCAGCCGTTACACACCAGAGTTGGGGGCAGGGGGCCATAACTAAAGTTCAGTCGGTAAATTTGGCGGGCCCACTGCTCATGCGTTGAACTCCGAGTCAGACCCCGGGAAAAGCTGAGTCTTAAAGGTGCGGCATAGTACCGCACCCATTAAAGTTTTCAAAATCACTTGTTTTCAAGCTGTACTGTTATGTCTGTCTGCCGCTGCAAACTGGGAGGCTCACGCACCGTGCTCTGTGTGTAAACGTTGCACTGACTGTGACCTCCCAGGGAAGCGCTTCCTCATCCCTTTAAGTAGCCACCAGTGAACGACTCTGCAAGTCTGGACCCACTGTTTTTCCAAATGTTGTTCTTGGCGGCTGCTCAATGAGTTGGCCACGCCTCGTTTTCCGACTGGGGCACAAGCGTGGGCGTTGCATCAGGAATACGTCATGATTGGAGTGATCGTCAGTAGCCGGGCGCTGCTGGTTTGCATCCCCGGTGAGCCTCTAATGAATTTTCGGTCAGGGCGCTAAACACTGTGCTCACGGTCGGTAACCTCTTACGCTCCCATTAACGCCCCCTCTGGCCGCTAACTGAGACGTTAGGCAACTGAAAATCCAGCCCATAGAGTATTCTTTTCATTTTGTTTCTCAGCATACCTAACTGCGTTCTTTTTTTAACTCCCGTTTAATTTAGTTAATTATTATGGTGGAGATCAGATTTCCCTGAGGCTTTTACCGACACTGAAAATGAAAGTCTGGTGTCTGACACAAGGACACTCTGTACAGACAGAAGGTTGTTTGATGTGCTGCTTAGTAACAGGTGCATTTGGCAGGGCTTTGAAACTTACCAGTCTGCTTTTTATTTAAAACGCAGTTGCATAATAAATATTCAAATAAGATGAAATATAGATGGTCAATATGTTAAAATGCACCGGGGTTGAGTTTTCCAGTCAAGTCTATGTGGGGCTTTAATAAGAATTGTTTGTGAAATACAGCAATAGTGTGATACCCACTCTTTGCGAAATTAAGGCACCTTATCAGTGTTCAGCCACAGTTATCACAATGTAACACCTTGACAAGCAGAAAATGGGCCTCTTGACCTATATGCTTCCAGCTTTGCTTCTATTTCCTTTCTCAGCTGCCACCTCAAGCCTAGCCTGGAGGTTTAGAGCCTTTGCATGTTGCTCAACTCCATGCAGAGTTTTCACTCAACATCGGAATTATCACCAAGCTCACTTTATTATATCTCCATCAACATCATCAAGCTCCATGCCTACTTCTTGCCCATTTCTATCAAAATCCTTGTGGCCGTACTTCTTACTTCTGCCATTCTGAAACGACGAGCCAACCAGAATGCCATGGTCTATGTCCTCACCCACACTATGCTCCACCTCCCCTTTACCCCTGTTCTTGCAAAGCTCTGATGGCTATTCCTGGTCCCAGAAAATTTCCCTTACAATTCCCATCCTCACCTGCAAATCAGTCCTCAACCTTGTCCTTACTTCTCGTCATGGAGTCCAACAGCCCTAAGTTCCAGCACACACCTTCCAGCCCTGCAACACCAGCCTACTTCTCGTTCTCAACTGCTTCTGATCCACCATCATTGTCCACCCTTCAATACTATTGCCACTGCCCTCAGAAACTGCCTCCCTCAGTATTTCAACCTTGCTGCCTCCCTCCTTGCCTTTACAAACCTCTTTAAGCCCTTACTCTTCAAATATACTTTTGCCTCCTCCTCACAGCATTCCTCTTCCCTCTGTTCCTCCTCCCCTTCCCATTTACTGTCCTGTAAAGAGCTCTAAGCTTTTACATAATGGGCACTATCGAAATGTAAGTTGTGGTTGATGAGACATATACGAATTTAATTGTTTCCCAATTCAAATTGTTTGTGAGACTCCAAGCCATGGACTTAAAATGATAAAAACATAAGAATTAGAAGCAAGAGTAGGCCATCTGACCCTTGGAGCCTGCTCCACCATTCAATAAGATTATTGTTGATCTGCAACCTCAACTCCATTTTCCCGCCCGATCCCCATATCCCTTGATTTCCCTAGACTCCAAAACTCTATCGATCTCAGCCTTGAATATATTCAATGACTCAGCATCCACAGCCCTTTGGGGCAGAGAATTCCAAAGATTCACAACTCTCTGAGGGAAGAAATTCCTCCTCATCTCAGTCTTCAATGCCTGACCCCTTACCCTGAGACTGTGTCCCCTAGTTCTAGACTCTCCAGCCAGGGGTAACGACCTCACAGCGTCTACCCTGTTAATCTCCCTCACAATCTTATATATTTCAATGAGATCACCTCTCATTCTTCTAAACTTCAGAGAGTATAGGCCCAACAGACTAAAAAAAATGATTAAGAGTGGAAAGACAGATTATGAAAGTAAACTAGCACAAAATATAAAAACAGATAGCAAGAGTTTCTACAGCTACATAAAAAGGAAAAGAGTGGCTAAAATAAATGTTAGTCCCCTGGAGGATGAGACTGGGGAACTAATAATGGAGAACAGGGAAATGGCAGAGACGTTGAACAAATATTTTGTATTAGTCTTCACGGTAGAAGACAATAAAAACATCCCAATAGTGGATAATCAAGGGGCTTTAGGTAGGGAGGAACTTAATACAATCACTATCAGTAATTAAGTAGTACTGGGTAAAATAATGGGACTAAAGGCAGACAAGTCCCCTGGACCTGATGCCTTACATCCTAGGGTCTTAAAAGAAGTGGCTGCAGAGATAGTGGATGCATTGCTGGTAACCTACCAAAATTCCCTGGGTTCTGGGGTGGTCCCAGCAGATTGGGAAACCGCAAATGTAACTCCCTTATTTAAAAAAGGAGGCAGACAAAAAGCAGGAAACTATAGACCAGTTAGCCTAACATCTGTCGTTGGGAAAATGCTGGAGTCCATTATTAAGGAAGCAGTAGTGGGACATTTGGAAAAGCATGATTCAATCAAGCAGAGTCAGCATGGTTTTATGAAAGGGAAATCATGATTGACAAATTTGCTAGAGTTCTTTGAGGATGTAACAAGCAGGGTGGATAAGGGGGATCCAGTGGATGTGGTGTATTTGGATTTTCAGAAGGCATTCGATAAGATGCCACATAAGAGGTTACTGCACAAGATAAAAGCTTACGGGGTTGGGGGTAATATATTAGCATGGATAGAGGATTGGCTAACTAACAGAAAACAGAGAGTCTGGGTAAATAGGTCATTTTCCGGTTGGCAAACAGTGGCTAGTTGAGCGCCACAGGGATCGGTGCTGGGTCCTGAACTATTTACAATCTATATTAATGACTTGGATGAAGGGACCGAGTGTAATGTAGCCAAGTTTGCTGATGATACAAAGATGGGTGGGAAAGCAAATTGTGAGAAGGACACAAAAAAATCTGCAAAGGGATATAGACAGGCTCAGTGAGTGGGCACAAACTTGTCAGATGCAGTATAGAGGTCACGTTTCGGGCCACGCCTAGAACGGCGCAGCCCCGACATCGATGCCCGTTTTTCGCGTCTCAAAGCGCGACAAACGTGTACCTTGCAATTCTTGGGCTCCCTGCAGGTCCCTCGGAGCTCAGCGCGGCACGCAGACGAAGGGCAGAGCCACAGAGTGGCGCCGATTCTGCAAGTGCAGGGGGGGCGGGGCTAAGTTAAATGGGAGGACGTCGTGCCGGCAGCCCTGCACGTGCACGTTGGAGCGCGCGCGCATGCGCTGTAGGCCATGAACATTGGCACTCGGCCATTTTTAAAGGAACTTGAAGAAAAGTGCTGATTTGTTTCGTGGACCTCTGGAAAGACTTGGGATTGAATCTTGGTGATTTTTTTGTGCCTGAAGAAGTTCTTTTAGCAGCACTGTTGAAGAAATCACCTGCTGAAATCAGTGAGTGCTGCTTTTTGCTGCTAAACTTCCAAAACAGGTGCTGCATTGGTGCATGCAGAATAAGGACTGTGTGTTTCGAAAAATAAGAGTGTCAATTCAATACAGCAATGGAACAACGTCCACCAAGAACAAAGAATTTCTTGCATGAGGAAGTCCAGATATTAGTCAACGTCATTGAGCAGAGATGGCAGGAGCTAGATACCACTAACAGAGGTCGCATAAAAGTGCCACCTAAAGAAATGAAGAAACGGTGGAACCAAGTTGCAGAAGATTACTGCGCAGTGGTGCATACCATGAGATCTGGAAGCCAGTGTAAAAAGAAATGGCATAACCTTTGTCAAGTAGTTAGTATAAGTAATATTTTCATTTTTTAATGTAATCGTAATTGTAATGTGACTATCTGTATGTCCCACCCTGCAGAAAGACGCACTCTGTAACAAGTTATATTTTATTCTTTGCAGAAGAAATTGGCCCACAACAAAAGGGAAGCAACTCGAACAGGAAGAGGCACGCCCAATCTGCATCCACTGACACCCCTGGAACAAGGGGTAGCTACTATGATGAGTCATACATAGAGAAAAGCAATCAATACAGCACAAGCTAGGGCTGCATACGAGGAAGAGGGTAAGTCCTGAAAATGCATCGTGGCCCTTCAAATCAACCTGCTACTTGGCCTGCTATGTGTGAGAGTACTCATGACACCCATCCTGCCCCCTTCCTTGCTGTTAAACATTTGACTGTTCTGATATATTTTGCAGAACATGATGATGATGATGATGCTGCCAACCCTGAGGACCCTGAAGATCCAGAACAAGAACCAGTAGAACCAGATGCGGACGATCCAGACTGGATGCTGGCGGCGATGACTGAAATGTCTACAGGGGAGATCTTCCAAATTAATGTTTATGAACCCACATTAAGGGGCATCAGAGTTTCAACCCCTTGCATAGGTTCTGGTTCCACCTTCCATGGTTTTGATTCCGACGTTGCAGGTCCCAGTGATGCCGGTGATATCATGGAGCAGTTTACAACCATTCACCCACCATCCCAGCCCACGGCTCGCACTTGAGTACTGCCGTCTGGAACACCGAGCGTCCCACCGTCCCAGCCCACGCCTCTCACTCTAGTACTGCCGTTTGGAACACCGAGCGCCCCAACGTCCCTGCACGCGCCTTCCATTGTAGCGGTGCCTCGAGGCAGACCAAAGCAGAGGAGAAGGAGATTGGAGACACGCTCTCCTGAGATGCAGCGTGCAACAGATGCGGCTCAGGTTGTGGCATTGGGTATGGAGACCAGTGAGCTTATCCGATCACTCATCGGTGGCGTCAGTGCAGTGGGTGAAGAGGTGACGGTCCTAACAGGAGAAATAGCAGTAATGACACGGGAACTTAGGGAGGGAATGTCTGAGGAAGTGCAATCGACGGCACAGGCTGTCAGGGAGGGCATGCAAACGATGGAACAGGCCATCATGGAGATAGCTGCTGCAATAAGGACACACAGCCCCACCATGAAGAAGTGAACATTCACTGAGATGTGGATGAGAGATGGTTGCAGCCTTTCTTTGCTGCTTTTGTTCTTGTTCTTGATGTAGCTATAGTAGCGTTTTTCAAATTGAAATTGTTTTGTAAGTTTTGTAACGTTACAACTTATAAGTGATCTTAGGGTATTTTAGTGATCTTATAGTGTAAATGCTCTCTCATTTTGTATCTTATTTAATTTTGCACCTAAAAAGTGATCCTGAAGTTTAAGTGATCTTAAGAGAGTGTAAGATTTTTCACATTGAAATTGTTTTGTAACTTTTGTAACTTTACAAGTTTATAAGTGATCTTAAAGTTTTTAAGTGATCTTCAAGAGTCATATTAAAAAGTAAAGTTTGATACAACAAATATTTTATTACAGTGACGTTAACTTTTCAATAAAATATTTTTTCATTAAAACTGAATCATGTTCCATTAACACAACACAACGTCGGAACAACTGCAAAGAATAAACATGCCCATGCGCAACAGTGGTCGCAGAGCCCTCAGGCATCAGTAATTGAAGCGTTCACGGATGAGTTGCTGGCGCAGGGCTCGAGCAATCATTAAAGGAGCACGATGGACGGCCCTCCTCCGACCTCGTGCTCCGGCATCAGGCACTTGCATGCTTTCCTGATCGTTGTCATCATCCTCATCCTGCTCTTCCAAATTACTATCATCAGGCACTGGCCCCTCATGTGGGTCTTTTGGTTCCACTACCAGCTCCTGCTGTCTCATGATGGCTAAGTTATGGAGCATGCAGCACACAACAGTGAAGTGACCGTCAATCTGAGGAGAGTATTGCAAGTGGCCTCCGGAATGATGCAGGCATCAGAAACGCTGTTTCAATATGCCAATGGTCCTCTCAATGATGCTGCGCGTCGCAATGTGCGCCATGTTGTATTGATGGTCAGCTTCCGTCCGTGTCGTCGTAGGGGCATCATGAGCCAGGTGGCCAGGCCGTACCCTTTGTCTCCCAGTAGCCAGCTCTGCCCTCCTGGCTGCTGCTCAAACATGTCAGATATAACACTATCGCGTAGGATGAACGCATCATGAGTGCTGCCAGGGTATCTCGCATCGACTGACATGATGCGCTGCTTGTCATCACACACGAGCTGCACATTGGTGGAGTGAAAACCTTTTCTATTCCTGTACTGCTTGGAATCCTCCACAGGTGCTCGCAAGGCTTTGTGGGTACAATCAATGTAGCCCTCTACCTTTGGGAAGCCGGCAATCCTAAAGAAGCCCACAGCCCTCTCATGGATCGCTTGTGCGGCCATTGGGAACTTGATGAAGTCATTCCTTCACACATACAGTGCAGCCGTGACCTGGTAAACGCAGGCATGTATTGCACGTTGAGAAATGGCGCACACACCTCCAGTTGTAGCCTGAAACGATCCCGAGGCATAGAAGGCAAGTGCAGCTGTTAACTTCACTTCAACAGACAAGGCAGTCGGCGTTCTGCTTCTGGGCTGCAAATCTGCTCTCAGCATATCGCAGAATTCAACGACAACTTCTCTGTGGAAACGCAGCCCTTTGACACATATGCGCCTGGCTCGATATTGCCGACGTGGGTAAGATCTCATGCCCATCAGCCTACGGGCTACGACGTTCCTGGTGCGGTGAGCTCTAATCAATTCTCTCCTATGCAGTGAATTGCTGGCGAACCACTGCATAATCCGTGGTGTTGACAATGTAGCACCCATTCTGTAATTACAAATTTAAGTTTCAAACTGGCTATCTGGCTGCCTCTCCCTCCCGGTGCTTTGCACGCCTACCCTGTCCCCTGACTGAATGGCCTCAGCTTCCCTCGCAGCTCGAAGGCTGCTTGCTGTTTCTTCGGCTGCCGTCGAGCCACTGATGCCGTCCCTGTCTCCTACATGGAAGTCCTGCCTGAAGCCCCGCAGCTCGAAGGCTGCTGCTGCTTCACACAGGTAGGAATATTCAATATTTTATATTTGCTTTGTTTATAATTTTTTATTCAGGATGGCTCTTTATTTGTATAAGTAAGACTGTTGAATGCTTGTAGAATTTAATTACTTCCCTTACCGCCCCCTCTCATTCCCTACGCCTGATTTCTAAAGTGTAGGCTAGGTTTTTCTGAGCGTACAAAAATCTACACTTACTCCATTCTAAGTTAGTTTGGAGTACGTTTTCGGTGCCTAAACTTTCAAAACAGGCGTAAGTGGCCGGACACGCCCCCTTTTGAAAAAAAAAATCTGTTTCAAAATGAAACTGTTCTAACTGACTAGAACTGGAGCAAACTAAATGCCAAGAATTGCAATTTCTAAGATACTCCATTCTAAACCATTTGCTCCAAAAGAATAGGAGCAACTCAGGCCGAAACTTGACCCCATAATGTGGGCAAATGTGAGGTTATCCACTTTGGCAGAAATTATAGAAAAGCAAATTATAATTTAAATGGAGAAAAATTGCAAAGTGCTGCTGTACAGAGAGACCTGGGGGTCCTTGTGCATGAAACACAAAAAGTTAGTATGCAGGTACAGCAAATAATCAGGAAGGCAAATGGAATGTTGGCCTTTATTGCAAGGGGGTTAGAGTATAAAAGCTGAGAAGTCCTGCTACAATTGGACAGGGTATTGGTGAGGCCACACCTGGGAGTACTGCATACTGCTTTGCTCTCCGTATTTAAGCAAGGATATACTTATATTGGAGGTTGTTCAGAGAAGGTTCACTTCGTTGATTCCAGAGATGAGTGCATTGACTTATGAGCTTAGATTGAGTAGGTTTGGGCCTATTTTAATTGGAGTTCAGAAGAATGAGAGGTGATCTTATTGAAACTTATAAGATAATGAGGGGGCTTGACAAGGTGAATGCAGAGAAGAAAGTTCCACTCATCGGGGAAACTAATACTAGGGGACATAGTCTTAGAATAAGGGGCCGCCCATTTAAAACTGAGATGAGGAGAAATTTCTTCTCTCAGAGGGTTGTAAATCTATGGAATTCTCTGCCCCAGAGAGCTGTGGCGGCTGGGTCATTGAATATATTTAAAGTGGAGATAGACAGATTTTTGAGTGATAAGGGAATAAATGGTTATGGGGAGCGGGCAGGGAATGGAACTGAGTCCATGATCAGATTAGCCATGATCTTATTGAATGGCGGAGCAGGCTCAAGGGGCGAAATGGCCTACTCCTGCTCCTATTTCTTATGTTCTTATGCTCTGATGTATGAAGAAGAATCCTGTTGTCTCCGGGTCTGTGTCTTTGCTGCCTGCTCAAATGTTGTAATCATGCCGGATTTCGGACAGTTAAGAGTCAGGGCAATTTCAACTGTTACATCGAAACATAGAAACATAGATAATAGGTGCAGGAGTAGGCCATTCGGCCCTTCGAGTCTGCACTACCATTCAATATGATCATGGCTGATTATGCAACTTTAGTACCCCATTTCTGCTTTCTCTTCATACCACTTGATCCCTTTAGCCGTAAGGGCCACATCTAAATCCCTTTTGAATATATCTAACGAACTGGCCTCAACAACTTTCTGTGGTAGAGAATTCCACAGGTTCACAATTTTCTGAGTGAAGAAATTTCTCCTCATCTCGGTCCTAAATGGCTTACCCCTTATCCTTAGACTGTGACCCCTGGTTCTGGACTTCCCCAACATTGGGAATATTCTTCCTGCATCTAACCTGTCCAATCCCGTCAGAATTTTATATGTTTCTATGAGATCCCCTCACATTCTTCTAAATTCCAGTGAATATAAGCCTAGTCGATCCAGTCTTTCTTCATATGTCAGTCCTGCCATCCCAGGAGTCAGTCTGGTGAACCTTCGCTGCACTCCCTCAACAGCAAGAATGTACTTCCTCAGATTAGGAGACCAAAACTGTACACAATATTCAAGGTGTGGCCTCACCAAGGCCCTGTACAACTGCAGCAAGACCTCCCTGCTCCTATACTCAAATCCTCTCGCTATGAAGGCCAACATGCCATTTGCCTTCTTCACCGCCTGCTGTACCTGCATGCCAACTTTCAATGACTGATGTGTCATGACACCCAGGTCTCATTGCACCTCCCCTTTTCCTAATCTGTCACCATTCAGATAATATTCTGCCTTTGTTATATCTCTTAATTTCCAATGAAATACGAACTCCGATTGTAGTTTTAATGTAACTTTATTCTGGCAGCAGCAACAAGCTCCTGGCTTTAAGCCAGGCCTTTGTCCTTCTGAGACTACATGGCCAAAATGGCTGTTTTTATACCTGGTTCAATTTTACAGAAAAGAACTCGCCTTCTTTGACCTTATTGGCTCATTTGATAGTCTGTTATCCTTTAATTGGCTCGCTACCCAAGGTCCTAAAATGAATGTAGTCTGTGTTTTTTCAAAACTGCAGCCAGGCTGCAGAGCTTGAATTCTCTATCAATCCCCCCTTTGATTCTTTCACAAACTGAATCATAAAACATCAGGTATCACTGGTTAAACATTCTAAAAAATAATTTCATACATGTTAATAGAGTTTCCTTCTAAAATTTGTTGATGTGTTTCGCCACATGTCCGGACTAGTAACTTCCACACAAATTTACATCAACCTGAGATCCATCGTGGCCACAATGGAAGTCTGGTTTTAGTAGGTTGATTAACCTTATTCCAATTTGATTCAGATCAATATCTTTATTCAACCAGTAAACAACCTTCCCTTAAGCATAACATACTGATAGAGAATGCAAACAGGCTGCATTTAGACAGGCTGTGAAAATTCACAGACAACAAGTCAGAGATGCTACGTGAGTGTTAGCATGTTGCATTAAGTCATCAATCAACTTGACATTTTAGGACCTTGGGTAGCGAGCCAATTAAAAGGTTAAAAGACTATTAATTGAGCCAATAAGGTCAAAGAAGGCAAGTTATTTTCTGTAAATTGATCCAGGTATAAGTACATCCATTTTGACCATGTGGTACCAGAAGAACAAAGACCTGGCTTAAAGCCAAGAACTTGTTATTGCTCTCTGCCAAAAATAAAGAAGTTAAAACTACAATCGGAGTTCATATTTCATTGGAAATTAAGAGATCTAACAACTTTGGCGTCACGAACAGGATCGCTGAGGAAAGAAACTGAATTTTGGACATCGGACCTACATATTGAGGTAAGGACACCTCTTTTTAAAAAGTCCTCGGTCAAAAGTCTAAATTCGCCTCTCCTTCTACGCGATTCCAAAAGCCTCCAGTTTGCGAACCCTCCGGTTGGTAGTCGGCTCAAGGTCCCATAGACGTCTAAACTTCGGCGGTGTGTTAGTTAATTAATCACCGACCTATTGATCGGCTAGAAAGCCTACGACTCGAGACCCCAGTAAAGAAATTATGGCAGCAGGAGATAAGAGCAAAGAATTGCCCACAACTGTTAAAGGTGGGCAGGCACCACCTGAAGTTTCGCTAGATTTAATTCTCGAACAGTTGAAAGAATACTTAGAGCAACAATTCAACTTATCTAAAGCCTGTATTAAGATCGAACAAAAGTACGGAACCTCCAAAGGACAATGGTCCTTGGACGAGATTAAAAGGGTCTGGGGAAAAACGACCCGTATGAACAATAAAGAGCGAACTAGATGGCCCCCAGCGGTTATGGGCCAGATTCGAAAGCGGAATGAAATTACAATGCGTTCCCAACATGATCGAGAACTGACCAGTACAAATAATCAATTGCAAGCAGTTTGTGTGCAGCTAAGACAGAAAAAGCTTGAACTTGAAAAGCTGGAAGCGGAAGTTAAAGATCTTAAAGGTGAAATTAAAGAATGGAAAAAATCATTAGGTCAAGAGACAGTAATAGGAAAAGGAAAATGTATTGATCAATTCCCAGGGTACCCATGTTTGGATAAATTAAAAGCGCAAACCCGAAGACACGACCGAGGAATAGATACGGATTCTGAATCCTCCGACAATACAGTGTCGGAGGATGATGAAGAATTAGGGGTACGCTTTGCCCCGTTTAAAAAAAGACGAGTTGTCGTCAAATCAGAAGAGACTGCGGAAGAGAGCGGAACCAAAAAAACGAAGAAAAGGGTGTACGAAAAATACTTAGTTCATGATCCGGCAGACCCAGAGAAAATTGATAAATGGTCCAAGGAATTGCCCAATCCAAAGAAAGGGGGAGTAAAAACGTGGGACCAATTTGACCGCTTAAGAAATATATATCAACTTCATCCCTGGGACGGAGTGCAAATTTTGACCATAATGGTGCCAAAAGCACAGGGAAGAAAATTGCACGACAAGGTAGATGAAGCTTTGGGGCACGATGAGCAAGATTTAGATGCAGAATGGGAGGTGATTAAACACTGGCTGCAAGCCTTCAGTCCAGCTAAGACAGACTGGGGAAAGATTGCAGCCTGCCAACAGAAAGGAACAGAGGAGGTCCTGGAGTATGACGAGCGATTTAGATGCACGTGGCTAGAATATTCGGGTATGAATAATACGGATGAGGAAATGGATGAACAAGTGTTTGGACCCCTGAAAGCAGCTTTCGTGGCAGGTCTAAAGCCAGAACTGTCCAAAATGCTTAAGGTAGTGTTACCAGACTGGGAAGGTAGAGGAACTACCTTTGCAGCATTGGTGGATCGATGTAACCAATTAGATCGGGATATGGGAGCTAAAGTCCGAGCTGTACAGGCTATGGGATGGAAATCCCAGGATTCTAATAAACAGTTATTAGGAAAATTACCCGGAAAATGTCATTATTGTGGGAAAGAAGGTCACTGGGCCAAGACGTGCAGGGCAAAACAGAAAGGTCGTGGCTGGGGAAGAGGACGCAACCAGGGATACAATTCAGCCAACAAGCCAGGCTTGTCACAAGATAACGACCTCATAGAAGCATTTAAGTGACTGACAATACAACAACAGAAGGAGTTACTTGGGATAGCAAAAAACGATTAGAGCCCACCCTGGCCCCCCTCCTCGCACTAATACAACAAAGGGGAGATAGGCTATATATAACTGTGAGGGTGGGCGATAAGGATGTGGACTGTCTTTTAGACACAGGGGCGGAATTAACATGCTTACCCCTACAATATGGAGACTTTTTGCCGTTGGATGGTAGAGCACGTACAGCCTATGGAGTTGGGGGCCATAAAATGGAAATTAAAAGGACAACACCGGTACCTATAGGGCTGGGTCCACATGAACTAACCACGCTGGTCTGGATAGGCCCAGTAGATCAACCCCTTTTGGGAATGGACGTTCTAATCCAAGTAGATTCATCGTTGCATTTTGAGGATGGTCGGGTGACATGGTCAATTAGAACTTTGAAGAAAGAAGAATTGAAGGAACACCCGATATGGGCTAAAGATAAGAACGATTGTGGCCTACTCCAGATGGAGCCTGCGTCATTTACCGGGACCAAGCCTCCATGCACTAAACAGTATCCCATCAGTCCAACTACCATCGCGGGAATCTTACCGGTTATTCAGCAATTGGAGAAACAAGGGGTGCTTATTAAAACGCATAGCTCCTCCAATAGCCCCGTGTGGCTGGTACAGAAATCTAATGAGACTTGGCATTTGACTGTCGATTATAGGAAAGCTAACCAGTGTAATGATCAAAAAGCTCCTTTGGTCGCAGATCCCGCCACCATTTTTAATGCCCTCAAACCGGAACATAAATATTTCTCGGTTATAGATATGGCCAACGGATTTTGGTCGGTGCCTCTGGCACCGGAGGTTGGACAGTGGTTTGCTTTCACGGTCCAAGGACATCAGTATACTTGGACCCGGTTACCGCAGGGTTCCACAACAGCCCTACGGTATTCCACATGGCTTTACAAAGCCATTTGCGAGAATTACCTCCCCTGTCATCCACAGTCATCCAATATGTAGACGATATCTTGCTAGCTTCAAACATGGAGGAACAGCATGAACAAGATTTACGAGCTTTGCTGGACTACCTTTGGCTGAAAGGACATAAAGCCAGCATCGACAAAGCACAAATATCCCAAGAAGAGGTTGTATACCTGGGACAAAAGATTTCACAAGGAAAGAGAGAACTTACCCAGGATAGAACTGCAGCCATTCGGGCTGCTAAAAACCCCACCACTATTCAGGAACTAAGGTCTTTTTTGGGATTGTGTAACTTTAACAGAAATTGGATTGACTCCTTCACACAGCTTGCTCAGACACTGAATGATATTTTAAAGGGGAAACGTGCCTCTAAAGAAGCCATCACCCTCACTAAAGAACAGCAAGAGGCCTTCCTGAGTTTGAAAAAGGCTTTGTGTTCGGCACCGGCTCTGGGAATCCCCGACAGTGGTAAGCCATTTACCCTGTTTGTCCATGAGAAAGAAGGATATATGACAGCTATACTGACACAAGAACATGGGGATCGGCAAAGACCTATTGGCTATTATTCGGCAAAACTGGATGCGATAGCCCTCGGATGGGGAAGTTGCCTAAGGGCCATGGAAGCTACATGTCGAGTGGTAATGACCACTGCGGGTCTAGTCCTCGACCAAAAGCTGATTGTCAAGTGTCCCCACACTGTACACGCTTTGCTGTCTATGAATAGAATGTCTCAGGTGACAGCAGCAAGATGGACCCGCTGCACAGCAGTTTTGGAAGCTCCTAATCTCCATATCGTCCGGGCCAGCCCGGTTAATCCCGCAACTATGCTCCCGATGTCAGAATCGAGGGAGGAAGAGTGGGGAGAATGTGAAGAGCATGACTGCATGGAGATTTTAAAAGAAACAGAAGAAGCAGCCTTAGCAGTAGAGGAGCCTCTGCACAACCCAGACCTCATCCTGTTTACAGATGGTTCCTCCTTTGTTGACAATGGTACCAGAAAAGCAGGATGGGCTGTTACAACCTTATATGAGGTAGTGGCAAAAGGATGTTTACCCTCAGGAACGTCAGCACAACAGGTCGAGTTACGGGCCCTGTCAGAAGCATGTCAAATAGCAGAAGGACAGACAGCTAATGTCTACACAGATTCGCGTTATGCTTTTGGAGTCGCTCACGACTTTGGTATGTTATGGCGGAAAAGAGAATTCCTCACTGCTGTTGGTACATCTATCCGAAATGGAAAAGAAGTCCGAGACTTACTGGAGGCCATACAATTACCTCAGGAAGTGTCCATCCTGAAGTGTAAGGCCCATACCAAGGAAAATACCATGGAAGCACAGGGAAATGCCCTAGCCGACCAGGCAGCTAAAGTTGCCGCCTCACAGGGCGTTCCCCTAGAAGAACCAACACAGATGTGCAGATTGAAAGCACTCATTACATTCCCCGATGGGGAGTCCCGAGTAGCATTGACTCAGATCAGGGAACACACTTCACAGGTGCTGTCTGCCAAGAAGCCTGTAGGTTACTGAACATTACGTGGGATTTACGCTGTCCTTATCATCCACAATCATCAGGACAAGTAGAACGAATTAATCGAACTCTGAAACAACAGCTTGCCAAATATCACCAAGAACGAACACCATGGCCCCAGGCACTACCAATAGTGCTATGTAGCATTAGGGCAACCCTGAACAGAACTACAGGTCTAAGCCCATTTGAAATTATAACAGGAAGACCCATGTCGCTGCCAGGAACTATCGATTTACGGAAAGCTGATGTTCACTTAATGAGTGACACTTTGTTATCATACTGTCAGAACTTAACCAATGCTATTAGTTCTGTTTCCCGACAGGTATCGGCAGCTTGGGGTAATCCACCCAAAGGAGGACACGACATCATCCCGGGAGTCTGGGTGTATGTGAAAAAGTTGCATAAAGAACCTTTGGGTGCCAAGTGGGAGGGACCTTATCAAGTGTCATTGACCACCCAGGCAGCTGTTAAAGTCCAAGGAAAGAAAGCCTGGATCCACGCTTCACACGTTAAACAAGCACCCGTAACTGAAGCTGAAATCTAATAAGGATAATTACTTTTTGCGAAAATGTATAAATTTACTGTATTATTGATTGTAGGTATTCTAGGCATAGGCCTTCTTCTTACTAGCCGACCTTCTGCACCAAAGGCAAATAGAGGGTAGCAAGGGAATTACATGTAAATACCTTTTTATATATGTCATACATTTATGCCAAACAAGGTAACATTTCTAGTTGTTGGGTGTGTGCGCATATTCCTATTCACTCAAAGGGAGGGATTCCCTTGAGGCCAGTTCCCTTGAATATCTCGGAAATGGCTGAGTGGATAATTAATCAAAACAAAACAGGCAATGCGTTTCAGGATACGGAAAACTGGGCACGTAAATGGAAGTCAGCAGGTTACAATCTGACTACCTTTGAAGGGGGATACCAACCGTGCTACAATAATTCCAAACGGCCCCCATTTTTTGTTATCAATAATACAACGGGAATAGGAAGACCGGGGGAATCGGTCTGTCTGATTAGAAACATCAAAAGAGGCCAAAATATGGGGTATAGTAACTGCTCCCGGAATTATAATATAATCAAGCCACGGAACCGTCCAAACTGGGCCGATGTGGGAATTTTTAATGTAACGGGGATTCTGAATACAACAGATGGAAAAGCCTGGACAGGCCCCGTAGTGTTGCTGACAAAGAAACAGCTAACATTCATTGCCTATAATGGCACCTATTGGGTGTGTGGCCACAAGGCCTACCCTTGGCTGCCCCAGAATTGGACGGGATCCTGCTATTTAGCCTACATTGTGCCTTATATGTATCATATAAAGTCACTGTCGGAACATTTACACCGTCCTAAGAGAGCTATCACAGAAACAGAGAGGTTCTTTGCCATTCTGATCCCTGGGTATGGGACCGCCAAACTGGCAAGGGAATCCATTAACATGGCATCCGTTGTGGAACGAGTAGCCAATGATACTTCAGAGGCCCTAGTTAAAATCAATGCAGAAATATATCCCAGATAGCTCTGAAGAAATTACCCATTTAGCGGAGCATATCCAAAAGGAGGTAGAAAAACTTAAGCACAGTAGCCCTACAGAATAGACTGGCCCTTGATTACATCCTGGCTGAAAAGGGAGGTACTTGTGCCCTACTCGGAACTGAGTGTTGCACATATATTCCAGATAGCTCCGAAGAAATTACCCACTTAGCGGAGCATATCCAAAAGGAGGTAGAAAAACTTAAGCAACCCCCATCATTCACTTTGTGGAGTGGAGCCACTGAATGGCTAGGTTCAATAGGAACTTCATTGGTGGAAGGTTTAATTCTATTTGTTGTAATTGTTTTACTTTTATATTGTTTGTTTATGTTGATTAAATGTTGTTGTGACCAGGCGGCTGCAGCTGCTGTCCCGCAGGTGAGACACCTTGCAGGTCCCAGCAGACCGTCTGTACGTGGCACAGGGGTATGTTATGCTTAACGGAAGGTTGTTTACTGGTTGAACTAAGATATTGATTTGGATTAAATTGGAACAAGGTTAATTAACCTACTAAAACCAGACTTCCATTGTGGCCACGATGGAACTCGGGTTGGTGTAAATTTGTGTGGAAGCTACTAGTCCGGACATGTGGCGAAACACATCAACAAATTTTAGAAGGAAACTCTATTAACATGTATGAAATTATTTTTTAGAATGTTTAACCAGTGATACCTGATGTTTTATGATTCAGTTTGTGAAAGAATCAAAGGGGGGATTGATAGAGAATGCAAACAGGCTGCATTTAGACAGGCTGTGAAAATTCACAGACAACAAGTCAGAGATGCTACGTGAGTGTTAGCATGTTGCATTAAGTCATCAATCAACTTGACATTTTAGGACCTTGGGTAGCGAGCCAATTAAAAGGTTAAAAGACTATTAATTGAGCCAATAAGGTCAAAGAAGGCGAGTTATTTTCTGTAAATTGATCCAGGTATAAGTTTTGACCATGTGGTACCAGAAGAACAAAGACCTGGCTTAAAGCCAAGAACTTGTTATTGCTCTCTGCCAAAAATAAAGAAGTTAAAACTACAATCAGAGTTCGTATTTCATTGGAAATTAAGAGATCTAACACATACCCCTGTGCCACGTACAGACGGTCTGCTGGGACCTGCAAGGTGTCTCACCTGCGGGACAGCAGCTGCAGCCGCCTGGTCGCAATAACGTTTAATCAACATAAACAAACAATATAAAAGTAAAATAATTACAATGAATAGAATTAAACCTTCCACCAATGAAGTTCCTCTTGAACCTAGCCATTCAGTGGCTCCGCTCCACAAAGTGAATGATGGGGGTTGCTTAAGTTTTTCTACCTCCTTTTGGATATGCTCCGCTAAGTGGATAATTTCTTCGGAGCTATCTGGGATATATGTGCAACACTCAGTTCCAAGTAGGGTGCAAGTACCTCCCTTTTCAGAATTCCGGGAGCAGTTACTATAATTCCCTTGCTACCCTACTATTTCCCTTTGGTGCAGAGGGTCAGCTAGTAAGAAGTAGGCCTATGCCTAGAATACCTACAATCAGTAATACAATAAATTTATACATTTTGGCAAAAAGTAATTGTCCTTATTAGATTTCAGCTTCAGTTACGGGTGCTTGTTTAACGTGTGAAGCGTGGATCCAGGCTTTCTTTCCTTGGACTTTAACAGCTGCCTGGGTGGTCAATTTCACTTGATAAGGTCCCTCCCACTTGGCACCCAAAGGTTCTTTATGCAACTTTTTCACATACACCCAGACTCCCGGGATGATGTTGTGTCCTCCTTTGGGTGGATTACCCCAAGCTGCCGATACCTGTCGGGAAACAGAACTAATAGCATTGGTTAGGTTCTGACATTATGATAACAAAGTGTCACTCATTAAGTGAACATCAGCTTTCCTTAAATCAATAGTTCCTGGCAGCGACATGGGTCTTCCTGTTATAATTTCAAATGGGCTTAGACCTGTAGTTCTGTTCAGGGTTGCCCTAATGCTACATAGCACTATTGGTAGTGCCTGGGGCCATGGTGTTCCTTCTTGGTGATATTTGGCAAGCTGTTGTTTCAGAGTTCGATTCATTCGCTCTACTTGTCCTGATGATTGTGGATGATAAGGACAGTGTAAATCCCACGTAATGTTCAGTAACCTACAGACTTCTTGGCAGACAGCACCTGTGAAGTGTGTTCCCTGATCTGAGTCAATGCTACTCGGGACTCCCCATCGGGGAATGTAATTCTTACACAAGACCTTTGCAGTGTGATTGGCTGTGGCTCTTTTAGTTGGGACAGCTTCTACCCATCTAGAGAATCTGTCGACCATGACAAGAATGTTAGTGTATCCTTGGCATGAAGGAAGAGATATATAATCAACCTGCAGATGCTGGAATGCTCCGACAGGGGCAGGGGGCATTACCGTGATGGGTCCAGAATTATTTTTCTGGCAGACCACACAACGGTCTGCTACCAGCTGGGCATGTTTTTTAAATCCCCAACCCCACCAGCTTTTCTGAAACCATGCCGTCATCTGTTGTGAGGCCAAGTGTCCCCACGAGTGGATCTGTTGGGCTAAAAAAGGCATAAGCGCTTGTGGCGCGACTGGCTTGTCGGTAACTCTTTGTCTCCAGACACCATCTTCACATAGCTTAATTCCTACCTCAATCCATGTCCATTTTTCCTCGGGAGCACTCGCCTTGCATTGTTTGAAGGTCTCGTGTCAGAGTCCTGAGTGCTTTCAATCTGCACATCTGTGTTGGTTCTTCTGGGGGAACGCCCTGTGAGGCGGCATCTTTAGCTGCCTGGTCGGCTAGGGCATTGCCGTATGCTTCCGTGGTATTTTCCTTGTATTGGGCCTTACACTTCAGGATGGACACTTCCTGAGGTAATTGTATGGCCTCTAGTAAGTCTCGGACTTCTTTTCCATTTCGGATAGGTGTACCAGCAGCAGTGAGGTATCCCCTTTTCCACCATAACAGATCAAAGTCGTGAGCGACTCCAAAAGCATAACGCGAATCTGTGTAGACATTAGCTGTCTGTCCTTCTGCTATTCGACATGCTTCTGACAGGGCCCGTAACTCGGCCTGTTGTGCTGACGTTCCTGAGGGTAAACATCCTTTTGCCACTACCTCATATAAGGTTGTAACTGCCCATCCTGCTTTTCTGGTACCATTGTCAACAAAGGAGGAACCATCTGTAAACAGGATGAGGTCTGGGTTGTGCAGAGGCTCCTCTACTGCTAAGGCTGCTTCTTCTGTTTCTTTTAAAATCTCCATGCAGTCATGCTCTTCACATTCTCCCCCCTCTTGCTCCCTTGATTCTGACATCAGGAGCATAGTTGCGGGATTAACCGGGCTGGCCCGGACGATATGGAGATTAGGAGCTTCCAAAACTGCTGTGCAGCGGGTCCATCTTGCTGCCGTCACCTGAGACATTCTATTCATAGACAGCAAAGCGTGTACGGTGTGGGGACACTTGACAATCAGCTTTTGGTCGAGGACTAGACCCCCAGTGATCATTATCGCTCGACATGTAGCTTCCATGGCCCTTAGGCAACTTCCCCATCCGAGGGCTACCGCTTCCAGTTTTGCCGAATAATAGCCAATAGGTCTTTGCCGATCCCCATTTTCTTGTGTCAGTATAGCTGTCATATATCCTTCTTTCTCATGGACAAACAGGGTAAATGGCTTACCACTGTCGGGGATTCCAAGAGCCGGTGCCGAACACAAAGCCTTTTTCAAACTCAGGAAGGCCTCTTGCTGTTCCTTAGTGAGGGTGATGGCTTCTTTAGAGGCACGTTTCCCCTTTAAAATATCATTCAATGGCTGAGCAAGCTGTGTGAAGGAGTCAATCCAATTTCTGTTAAAGTTACACAATCCCAAAAATGACCTTAGTTCCTGAATAGTGGTGGGGTTTTTAGCAGCCCGAATGGCTGCAGTTCTATCCTGGGTAAGTTCTCTCTTTCCTTGTGAAATCTTTTGTCCCAGGTATACAACCTCTTCTTGGGATATTTGTGCTTTGTCGATGCTGGCTTTATGTCCTTTCAGCCAAAGGTGGTCCAGCAAAGCTCGTAAATCTTGTTCATGCTGTTTCTTCCGTGTTTGACGCTAGCAGGATATCGTCTACATATTGGATGACTGTGGATGACAGGGGAGGTAATTGTCGCAAATGGCTTTGTAAAGCCATGTGGAATACCGTAGGGCTGTTGTGGAAATCCTGCGGTAACCGGGTCCAAGTATACTGTTGTCCTTGGACCGTGAAAGCAAACCACTGTCCAACCTCCGGTGCCAGAGGCACCGACCAAAATCCGTTGGCCATATCTATAACCGAGAAATATTTATGTTCTGGTTTGAGGGCATTAAAAATGGTGGCGGGATCTGCGACCAAAGGAGCTTTTTGATCAATACACTGGTTAGCTTTCCTATAATCGACAGTCAAACGCCAAGTCTCATTAGATTTCTGTACCGCCCACATGGGGCTATTGGAGGAGCTATGTGTTTTAATAAGCACCCCTTGTTTCTCCAGTTGCTGAATAACCGGTAAGATTCCCGCGATGGCAGTTGGACTGATGGTATACTGTTTAGTGCATGGAGACTTGGTCCCGGTAAATGACGCAGGCTCCATCTGGAGTAGGCCACAATCGTTCTTATCTTTAGCCCATATCGGGTGTTCCTTCAATTCTCCTTTCTTCAAAGTTCTAATTGACCATGTCACCCGACCATCCTCGAAATGCAACGATGAATCTACTTGGATTAGAACGTCCATTCCCAAAAGGGGTTGATCTACTGGGCCTATCCAGACCGGCGTGGTTAGTTCATGTGGACCCAGCCCTATAAGTACCGGTGTTGTCCTTTTAATTTCCATTTTATGGCCCCCAACTCCATAGGCTGTACGTGCCCTACCATCCAACGGCAAAAAGTCTCCATATTGTAGGGGTAAGCATGTTAATTCCGCCCCTGTGTCTAAAAGACAGTCCACATCCTTATCGCCCACCCTCACAGTTATATATAGCACATCTCCCCTTTGTTGTATTAGTGCGAGGAGGGGGGCCAGGGTGGGCTCTAATCGTTTTTTGCTATCCCAAGTAACTCCTTCTGTTGTTGTATTGTCAGTTGCTTAAATGCTTCTATGTGGTTGTTATCTTGTGACAAGCCTGGCTTGTTGGCTGAATTGTATCCCTGGCTGCGTCCTCTTCCCCGGCCGTGACCTTTCTGTTTTGCCCTGCACGTCTTGGCCCAGTGACCGTCTTTCCCACAATAATGACATTTTCCGGGTAATTTTCCTAATAACTGTTTATCAGAATCCTGGGATTTCCATCCCATAGCCTGTACAGCTCGGACTTTAGCTCCCATATCCCGATCTAATTGGTTACATCGATCCACCAATGCTGCAAAGGTAGTTCCTCTACCGTCCCAGTCTAGTAACACTACCTTAAGCATTTTGGACAGTTCTGGCTTTAGACCTGCCACGAAAGCTGCTTTCATGGGTCCAAACATTTGTTCATCCATTTCCTCATCCGTATTATTAATACCCGAATGTTCTAGCCACGTGCATCTAAACCGCTCGCCATACTCCAGGACCTCCTCTGTTCCTTTCTGTTGGCAGGCTGCAATTTGTCCCCAGCCTGTCTTAGCTGGACTGAAGGCTTGCAGCCAGTGTTTAATCGCCTTCCATCCTGCGTTTAATTCTTGCTCATCCTGCTCCAAATCTTCTTCTACCTTGTCATGCAATTTTCTTCCTTGTGTTATAGAAACATAGAAACATAGAAAATAGGTGCAGGAGTAGGCCATTCGGCCCTTCTAGCCTGCACCGCCATTCAATGAGTTCATGGCTGAACATGCAACTTCAGTACCCCATTCCTGCTTTCACCCCTTGATTCCCCTAGTAGTAAGGACTTCATCTAACTCCTTTTTGAATATATTTAGTGAATTGGCCTCAACAACTTTCTGTGGTAGAGAATTCCACAGGTTCACCACTCTCTGGGTGAAGAAATTCCTCCTCATCTCGGTCCTAAATGGCTTCCCCCTTATCCTTAGACTGTGTCCCCTGGTTCTGGACTTCCCCAACATTGGGAACATTCTTCCTGCATCTAACCTGTCTAACCCCGTCAGAATTTTAAACGTTTCTATGAGGTCCCCTCTCATTCTTCTGAACTCCAGTGAATACAAGCCCAGTTGATCCAGTCTTTCTTGATAGGTCAGTCCCGCCATCCCGGGAATCAGTCTGGTGAACCTTCGCTGCACTCCCTCAATAGCAAGAATGTCCTTCCTCAGGTTAGGAGACCAAAACTGTACACAATACTCCAGGTGTGGCCTCACCAAGGCCCTGTACAATTGTAGCAACACCTCCCTGCCCTTGTACTCAAATCCCCTCGCTATGAAGGCCAACATGCCATTTGCTTTCTTAACCGCCTGCTGTACCTGCATGCCAACCTTTATGGTCAAAATCTGCACTCCGTCCCAGGGATGAAGTTGATATATATTTCTGAAGCGGTCCAATTGGTCCCACGTTTTTACTCCCCTTTTCTTTGGATTGGGCAATTCCTTGGACCATTTATCAATTTTCTCTGGGTCTGCCGGATCATGAACTAAGTATTCTGCATACACCCTTTTCTTCGTTTTTTTAGTTCCGCCCTCATCCGCAGTCTCTTCTGATTTGACTACAACTCGTCTTTTTTTAAACGGGGCAAAGCGCACCCCTAATTCTTCATCCTCCGACCCTGTATCGTCAGAGGATTCAGAATCAGTATCTATTCCTCGGTCGTGTCTTCGGGTTTGCGCTTTTAATTTATCCAAATATGGGTACCCTGGGAATTGATCGATACATTTTCCTTTTCCTATTACTGTCTCTTGACCTAATGATTTTTTCCATTCTTTAATTTCACCTTTAAGATCTTTAACTTCTGATTCCGACTTTTCAAGTTCAAGTCTTTTCTGTCGCAGCTGTGCACAAACAGCTTGCAATTGGTCCTTTGTACTGGTCAGTTCTCGATCATGTTGGGAACGCATTATAATTTAATTCCGCTTTCGGACCTGTCCCATAACGGCTAGGGACCACCTAGTTCGCTCTTTATTGTTCATACGGGTCGTTTTTCCCCAGACCCTTTTAATCTCGTCCAAGGACCATTGTCCTTTGGAGGTTCCGTACTTTTTTTCGATCTTAATACAGGTTTTAGATAAGTTGAATTGTTGCTCTATGTATTCTTTCAATTGTTCGAGGTTTTCATCTATCGAAACTTCAGGTGGTGCCTGCCCACCTTTAACAGTTGTAGGCAATTCTTTGCTCTTATCTCCTGCTGCCATAATACTGATTTCTTTACTGGGATCTCGAGTCGTTGGCTTTCCAGCCGATCAGTGGGTCTGTGATTAATTACCTAACACACCGCCGAAGTTTAGACGTCTATGGGACCTCGAGCCGACTACCAACCGGAGGCTTTCGGAATCGCGTAGAAGGAGAGGCGAATTTAGACTTTTGACTGAGGACTTTTATAAAGAGGAGTCCTTACCTCAGTATGTAGGTTGATGTCCAAAATTCAGTTTCTTCCCTCAGCGATCCTGTTCGTGACGCCAAAATTGTTAGATCTCTTAATTTCCAATGAAATACGAACTCCGATTGTAGTTTTAATGTAACTTTATTCTGGCAGCAGCAACAAGCTCTTGGCTTTAAGCCAGGCCTTTGTCCTTCTGAGACCACATGGTCAAAATGGCTGTTTTTATACCTGGTTCAATTTACAGAAAAGAACTCGCCTTCTTTGACCTTATTGGCTCATTTGATAGTCTGTTAACCTTTAATTGGCTCGCTACCCAAGGTCCTAAAATGTCAAGTTGATTGATGACTTAATGCAATGTGGTCTGTGTTTTTTCAAAACTGCAACCAGGCTGCAGAGCTTGAATTCTCTATCAGCCTTCCTGTTTTTGCCACCAAAGTGGATAACCTCACATTTATCTACATTATACTGTGCAAGTGGGGGTTAAAAGTCTATTTGCTGCTTTCTTTAAGGTAAATCTTGACATAAATTATGACAAGTGATCTTATTTCTGATGTTATGGCTCCCTGTTTCTGCAAGTTTCTTCTTATCGATCCTGACCCATGGACTATCTACAGTCAAAGAAAGTGGCCTTCTCCCAAGTTTCCACCTACGCCACTCTGAGTAATTGTAAGGAAGTGGACTAGTGTGGGCTGTGGGTGCCTGTAGCTAATTTCCATCCTATCCTGTGAAACAAAATGTCTGATCTCCACCTGGCACCTATCTACAATATCAGCAACTCAGTAATGTGGAGGGCGTTCAGGCACTGGTCCAATTCCCACCACTCTGTGCCACCACGCATTGGTTTTCCTGGGGATTGCACCACTGTGTTGCATTTTGTATCCTTGCATTGAATGTGCCTCTTGATAAAATTTGTTCAAAAGATTGAATCCTAAATAGGTATGGTTACAGGTTTACTGGTCGACTTGCATTGCTCTCCCTGGTCTGAATGGACTGCTCCACTAATGATGTAATCAGATGAATCTGTTCCATACTCCCCACATTATCCATTCAGCACATCATCAATCACTTGCATAGTTTATACAAATGGTAATCAAATTTAGGGTACTTCTTCAAGATTGTAAAGTGTTGAACGCTAAGACTTAACAAGAATCTGTCAGCTGTATATTAAAAATGTGCTGTTAATTCAGAGAGTTGACTTTAACTAACTGCTGTGGGCCAGCTGACTCTCATAGAAAGGTCCAAATTTGTGCCGACAGTCAGATAATATTTATTTAAATTCTTCGAATTTTATTCAGCTATACTTAAATCAGTGTTATTTATTTCATGTACATCCAGATAAGAACATACATAAGAACACAAGAACATAAGAAATATGAGCAGGAGTAGGCCATACGGCCCCTCGAGGCTGCTCCGCCATTCAATACGATCATGGTTGATCCGATCATGGACTCAGGTCAGATGCTATTATAATTTCCATATTTTGAATACATTCAGAGAAAATATAGAATACTCTACGCTACATAGTTAGTTATTATAGCCCCAAGTTTCCACATGATTTGCTCCTGATTTTTAGGAGCAACTGGTGTAGAACGGAGTATCTTAGAAATCGGATTTCTCGTCATTTAGTTTGCTCCAGTTCTAGTCAGTTAGAACAATTTCACTTTGGAACAGAATTTTTTTTTCAAAAGGGGGCACGTCCGGCCACTTACGCCTGTTTT
The DNA here is from genome assembly GCF_044704955.1 of Pristiophorus japonicus. Classification (NCBI taxonomy): domain Eukaryota; kingdom Metazoa; phylum Chordata; class Chondrichthyes; family Pristiophoridae; genus Pristiophorus; species Pristiophorus japonicus. The sequence continues at coordinate 194,461,737 of NC_091988.1, forward strand.
CAAAGTTTCGGCAGTGAAAACTTATTCCAAACTAACTTAGAATGGAGTAAGTAAAGATTTTTGTACGCTCGAAAAAACCTTGTCTACACTTTAGAAAATCAGGCGTAGGTTACAAATCAGGCGTAGGGAATGGTGGGGGCGGGGGGGGGGGTTTAAAGGGAAGTTTACAAACATTAAACACTTCAGTGTTACAAATAAAGAGCCATCATCAATAATAAATGATAAATATATCAATAAATCAACCAATAAATCAATCAAAAAAAATTAATAAGGAATAATTTTTTTTTAAATCAATAAATAAAACATTTTCTACTTACCAACTGCAGCACCGGGAGCCCTCCAACAGCGTGCTGAGACACCCCCCCCCCCCCACTCCCAGTGTGTCTCTGTCAGTGTCTCTATCTCTCTGTCTGTCTGTCTGTGTGTGTCTCTCACTCTCTGTCTGTCAGTGTCTGTGTTTCTGACAGCAAGGGGAGGGGGAGGAGGGGAGTAGAGGGAGCGAGGGGGGGAGCAGAGGGAGCGAAGGGGAAGGGATGGGGAAGAAGGGGGAGGGATGGGGGAGGGATGGGGAGAAGGGGGAGGGGGGAGAAGGGGGAAGGGGGGAGAAGGGGGAGAAGGGGATAAAGGGGAGAAGGGGAGAAAGGAGATGGGGGGTAGGAGATGGGGGGGAAAGGAGATGGGGGTGAAGGAGATGGGGGGGAAGGAGATGGGGGCGGGGGAAGGAGATGGGGGGAAGGAGATGGGGGGAAGGAGATTGGGGGGAAGGAGATTGGGGGGGGAAGGAGATGGGGGGGAAGGAGATGGGGCGGGGGGAAGGAGATTGGGGGAGGGAAGGAGATTGTGGGGGGGGAAAGGAGAAGGGGGAGGGAGGCTGAACGGGCTGGACCCAAGACTTCGGGCAGGGCCTGTCCCCAGCACCAGATTTACAGGTAGGTGGCGTTGGGTCGGGTCGGGGGGGGTGGTGGGAGGGAGGTCGGTTCGGTTCGGGTCGGGGGGAGGGAGGGAGAGGGAGGTCAGGTTGGGGGGAGGGAGGTCAGGTCGGATCCAGTCTGGGGGCAGGGAGCGGGAGTCGGGTCGGGTCCAGTCCAGTCGGGGGGGGGGGTAGCGGCAGTCGGGTCGGGTCCAGTCGGGTAGGGGGGGAGCGGGAGTCGGGTCGGGTCCAGTCGGGTAGGGGGGGAGCGGGAGTCGGGTCGGGTCCAGTCCGGGGGGTCGGGTCGGGTCTGGTCCGGGGGCGGGGGGGGAAGCAGGAGTCAGGTCGGTGTCGGGTCCGGTCCGGGGGCGGTGGGTGGGGGGGGGTTGTGTCTGGTCCGTGAGTGGCGGGAAGCGGGAGTCAGGTCGGTGTCGGGTCCGGTCCGGAGGCGGGAAGCGGGAGTCGAGTCGAGTCGGGAGGAAGCAGGAGCTGGCCGTGGGAGGAGCCTTATTCACGCAGCCCCAGTGAGGCCATTGGGCCAGGGCTAGGGGCTGCGTGCTTCGGGCCCCTCCCACACAGTTTTGGGCGCCTGGAGCTACTGAACATGCGTGCCCACTGTAGCGCGCATGTGCAGAGGTCCCGGCACTGTTTTCAGCGCAGGGACCTGGCTCCGCCCCCTACAGCTTGTGCTGCGCCGCGACGAGGGCCAGAGGACCTGCAGGGAGCTGGAGAATCTGGAGGGTTTTTTTAGGCGCACTTTGTGGCGCGAAAAACAGGCATCCAGGTCGGGACTGCGCCGTTCTAGGCGCGGCTCGAAACTTGGGCCCATTATTTGCCCAGGAGTTGCTCCGTTTTTTTTGGAGCAACTTGATTTTTCTGGAGTATCTTTAAAATCCCCATTCTGCACATTTAATTTGCGCCAGTGTAAATGAGTTAGTTAGGATTTTTTTTAAGTTTAGTTTTATTTTTCAAAACGGGGCGTTACCAGTCACCTACGCCCGTTTTGGCCATTTAAGCCAGTTTGGACAGCTAATAGTTGCTCCAGACTAACTTAGACCAGTGTATGTCGCCACTTGTGGCCGCACAGAAAACCCTTGCGGAGAGTTAATAAATCAGCGCAGGTAGCCAGAGATTGGGAGGGGGAAGGGAAGCGGAAGGGGCCTTGCAAAACACTAAACACCTTCACAACAACATTCAAGAAGCATAAAAACCATCAATAATAAATAAAAAATAAAACTTAAGTCCTACCTTCATAACTCGGCCCGGGAAGTCAGCGGGCCGGCCTGTGCGAGAGGCCACTCGGCTGGGGATAGCTGCGAGTGGGTGGGACGCCCGGGCGGGAGAGAGAGCACAGCGAACTGGCCACACACAGCACACAGCAGGCTGGGCTCGCAGAACACAGAGGCTGCAGGAAGCAGCTTAAAGGGGGGCTGGGCTCGGCAGAACATACAGGCTGCAGGAATGAACCAGGCTGCAACAGGCTGGGGGTGGGCGGGGGGGGGGGCGTGGGGGCGGCGGGTTGGTGGACGAGGAGGGAGAGAGAAGTCACATGACTGAAGGGGGGAGGGGGAGAGAACAAAAGACCTTTAGGTGTGGTCCATATACATACCTTGGGGGGAGGGAGAAGTGGAAAACACTGCTCTGCTGCTTGCTTTGCAGCCATTTTTCACTTTCTTTGACCTTTGAAAGTTTAATTTTTATTTAAGTATGGGTGCAGTAATATCAATGCCACGAATTGTGCAACGGTTCGGCATCATTGTGCTACATAGGAGAGAATTGATTAGAGCTCATCACATCAGGAACATCAGAGCCCGTAGGTTGCTGGGCAGGAGGCCTTGCCCACGTCAGCAATTTCGAGTCAGGCATTCGTACCTGGACCTGAATGAGGCAGATTGTGTCAGAAGGCTGTGTTTCCGCAGAGAAGTTGTCCGTGAGATCTCTGAGTTGCTGAGACCAGATTTACAGCCAAGAAGCGACAGGTGGGTTCATTGTCTGTTGAAGTGAAGGTTACAGCTGCACTTTCCTTCTATGCCTCAGGATCGTTTCAAGCTACAACTGGAGATGTGTGCGCCATCTCTCAACATGGGATACATGTCTCCATTCGCCAGGTCACGGCTGCACTGTATGCGCGGAGGAATGGCTTCATCAAGTTCCTAACGACTGCCCAAGCAATCCATGACAGGGCTGTGGGCTTCTCTAGGATTGCTGGCTTCCCAAAAATACAGGGCTGCATTGCTTGTACCCACATCCCCTTGCAGTTCAGGAATAGAAAAGGCTTCTGTTGTGTATGGAGAAAGAGTCAGACTGAACACTGTGAGCTCAAAGTAAAGTGTGACCTTAGTCTTTTATTGCAGGTCTCCAGAGTGCCTCTCCAACCTGTGAAGCCTCCTTAAATACCTGTGCTCCCAAGGGATTATGGGATCCTTTGGGACTCCGGGAGATAAGCCCTCTGGTGGCTGTACAGAGTACATACAAGTCCACATATATAACAACACTCCCCCACAAAGTCAACAGTGTAACTATTTACAATGTGAGTTGATCTGGGGCCCTTCTTGCCCTGGTTGATCGTCTCGGTGTGAAAGCTGGTGTTGTTGAATCATTTGTTGGGGTCTCGCTGGGCTGTTGTGCACCTGGTCTTGCTGGGCTGCCTGGTGTGTTGGGCCCTGCTGGGCTGCTGTGGATGATGGGTTCTGCTTCGTGGTCAACCATGGTGCCGGTTGCCACTGGTGTGTATGTTGGGGGAATCAAAAAAGGTAGGGTCCAAGGTGGGTTGCTCAGGATAGTCCGTGAACCTGAGTTTGATTTGGTCCAAGTGTTTCTGGTGAATGAGTCCATTTGAAAGTTTGACCCGAAACAACCTGCTCCCCTCTTTGGCCACGACAGTGCCGGGAAGCCACTTGGGACCTTGTCCATAATTTAATACAAATACAGGATCATTGATTTCAATCTCGCCTGACACATTTGCGTTATCATGGTCTGCACTTTGGTGAAGCCTGCTCTCTACCTGTTCATGTCGATCAGGGTGAACTAACGAGAGCCTTGTCTTAAGTGCTCTTTTCATGAGCAGTTCAGCAGGTGAGATCCCAGTGAGTGAGTGGGGTCTCATGCGGTAGCTAAGCAGGACTCGGGATAAGCAAGTCTGCAGTGAGCCTTCAGTTACCCTCTTCAAGCCTTGCTTGATGGTTTACCCTGCTCTCTCTGCCTGACCATTGGACGCTGGTTTAAACAGGGCAGATGTGACATGTTTGATCCCGTTACGGGTCATGAATTCTTTAAACTCAGCACTGGTAAAACATGGCCCGTTGTCGCTCACCAGGACATCGGGTAAACCGTGTCGCAGGCTTTCAGTAGTAGCAATGGACGTGCTAGCTGACATTATCTCACATTCAATCCACTTGGAGTACACGTCTACAACCACAAGGAACATTTTACCCAAGAACGGGCCTGCATAGTCGACGTGTACCCTAGACCACAGTTTGGAGGGCCAAGACCATAAACTTAGCAGTGCCTCCCTGGGTACATTGCTTAACTGCGAGCATGTATTACATCAGTGAACGCAGGACTCTAAGTCACCACACGTGGGATCTGGCTATCGCTTTCATCATTACGATGCCTGGGTGGGTACTGTGCAGGTTATTGTTGAAGGTGTCTCTGCCCTTCTTGGGGACCACTACTCGATTGCCCCACAGAAGGCAGTCTGCCTGTATAGACATTTCAGCTTTGCACCGCTGGAACAGCTTTATCTCTTCCTGCATTTCCACTGGGACATTGGACCAGCTCCCGTGAAGCACACAGCATTTGACTTGAGATAATAAGGGGTCCTGACTTGTCCAGGTTTTGATCTGCTGGGCAGTGACGGGTGATTACTCACTCTCAAATGCTTCCATAACCATGGCTAGATCTGCGGGCTGCGCCATTTCCACCTCCGTGGTGGGCAATGGCAGTCTACTGAGAGCATCGGCGCAGTTTTCTGTGCCTGGCCTGTGGCGGATGGTATAGTTGTATGTGGACAACGTGAGTGGCCATCTCTGGATGCGGGCCGATGCGTTGGTATTTATCCCTTTACTCTCAGTAAACAGGGGTATAAGTGGCTAATGGTCAGTTTCCAATTCAAATTTTAGCCCAAACAGGTATTGATGCATTTTCTTTACCCCATAGACACACACTAACGCTTCTTTTTCAATCATGCTGTAGGCTCTCTCAGCCTTAGACAGACTCCTGGATGCATAAGCAACCGGTTGCAGTTTCCCGAAATCATTAGCTTGTTGCAATACACACCTGACGCCATATGACACACATCACATGCTAGTACCAAACGCTTACATGGATCATACAACAGAAGCAATTTGTTTGTGCATAACAATTTTCTCGCTTTTACAAAGGCATTTTCTTGGCTTTTGCTCTAAACCCATTCGCCCCCTTTTCGTAGTAAGACATGCAGTGCTGAGACCCGGTAAGAAGTTACCAAAGTAGTTCAAGAGTCCCAGGAACGACCGCAGCTCCGTCACGTTCTGTGGCCTCGGTGCATTCTCGATTGCCTCCGTCTTCGCGTTGGTGGACCTGATGCCGTCTGCCTCAATCCTCCGTCCCAAGAACTCCACTTCAGGCACCAGGAAAACGCACTTCGTGCGTTTTAACCTGAGCTCCACATGGTTGAGTCGACTAAGAACCTCCTCCAGGTTCTGCAGGTGCTCGGCGGTGTTCCGATCTGTGACGAAGATGTCGTCATGGTGTGCGGGACCGATTTTAGCAAACTTTCCATGTTTCTCTGGTATATCGCTGCCACTGATCGGATTCCGAATGGGCATCTGTTATAAACAAAAAGACCTTTGTACGTGTTGATGCAGGTGAGGGCCTTCGATGATTCCTCCAGTTCCTGCGTCATGTAGGCTGAAGTCAGATCCAGTTTCCTCCCACCAGCATTGCAAAGAGGTCGTCGGCCTTTGGTAGTGGGTATTGGTCCTGCAGGGAGAAACGATTGATAGTTACTTTGTAATCGCCACAGATTCTGTCGGTGCCATTTCCCTTGAGGACTGGGACAATAAGAAAGACCCATTCGCTGAACTCGATCGGTGAAATGATGCCCACTCTTTGCAGCCGGTCTAGCTCAATCTCTACCCTTTCTCTCATCATGTACGGTACTGCTCTCACCTTGTGACGGATGGGTCGCGCCCCCGGAATTAGGTGGATCTGCACTTTTGTTCCTCGGAATTTCCCGATGCCTGGTTCGAACAGTGAAGGAAATTTGTTTAAGACCTGGGTACACGAAGTGTCGTCAGCGGGCGATAGCGCTCGGATGTCATCCCAATTCCAGCGTATCTTTCCCAGCCAGCTCCTGCCGAGCAGCGTGGGACCATCGCCCGGTACCACCCAGAGTGGTAGCTTGTGCACCGCTCCATCGTAGGAGACCTTTACGGTAGCACTGCCGATTACAGGAATCAGTTCTTTCATGTAAGTTCTTAGTTTCGTGCGAACTGAAGTTAAGACTGGCCTTGAGGCCTTGTTACACCACAACCTTTCGAAAGTCTTTTTACCCACGAATGACTGGCTCGCGCCCGTGTCCAGCTCCATTGACACCAGGAGTCCATTTAGTTCAACATTAAGCATTATCGGGGGACAATTCGTGGTGAATGTGTGCACCCCATGTACCTCTGCCTCCTCTATCTGAGGCTCTGGTTTGTTGTGGTCCTCCGTGGATCTGTCCTCCTCTGCAACATGGTGGTTTGCAGGCTTAACAGGCATTGCAGCTCACCTGCACATTCATTGGAGGTGTCCCATTGTTCCGCAGCCCTTGCAAATGTACTCTTTGAATCGGCATAAATGGAAATGATGATCACCCCCGCAGTGCCAACAGGGTGTTAATGGCCTTGCATTCATCAACCTTGATGGTGGACTCTGAGTCATCTGCGGACGTGCAGCTGCAGGTATGTGTGACCTGTCCTGAACGTTACGATTCGAAAACAACATCATTTTGTTCACAGTACTTGTAGCAGCACTTGTGTACTGAGAGATTTGCTTTGTATTGTCACTGGTGGCAATGAACGCCTGGGCTATCACTATGGCCTTACTCAAGGTTGGGGTCTCTACAGTCAAAAGTTTGTGAAGTATGGTCGTGGCCAATGCCAAGTATGAAAAAGTCTCTGAGCATGTGCTCCAAATGTCCTTCAAATTCGCAATGTCCTGCAAGGCGTCTTAGCTCGGTGAAATAACTCGCCACTTCCTGGCCTTTTGTAGGTGTAGAACCAGTACCTCTCCATCAGAACGCTTTCCTTCAGGTTCAAATGCTCTCAGACCAGTGTGCACAAATCACCATACAATTTCTCTGTGGGTTTCGCTGGAGTGAGCACATTTTTCATGAGGCCATACGTTGGTGCCCCACAGACGGTGAGGAGGATCGCCCTTCGTTTGGCAGCGCTCTCTTCCCCATCTAGCTCATTGGTCACAAAGTATTGGTCGAGTCGCTCCACAAAAGTTTCCCAATCATCTCCCACCGAAAATTTCTCCAGGATGCCCACTGTTCTCTGCATCTTTGGGATTGCTATCTGTATCTCGTCGCCAGTTGTTGTGTATGGAGAAAGGGTCAGACTGAACACTGTGAGCTCAAAGTAAAGTGTGACTTTAGTCTTTTATTGCAGGTCTCCAGAGTGCCTCTCCAACCAGTGAAGCCTCCTTAAATACCTGTGCTCCCAAGGGATTATGGGATCCCTTGGGACTCCAGGGGATGAGCCCTCTGGTGGCTGTACAGAGTAAATACAAGCCAACATATATAACAGCTTCCACTCCTTTAATGTGCAGCTCGTGTGTGACAACATGCATCACATCATGTCAGTCGATGCACGATACCCTGGCAACACCCATGATGCGTTCATCCTACGCGACAACGTTATATCTGACATGTTTGAGCAGCCGCCAGAAGGATAGAGCTGGCCACTGGGAGACAAAGGGTACGGACTCGCCACCTGGCTCGTGATGCCCCTACACGTAACACGGACGGAAACTGACCATCAATACAACATGTCACACATTACGACATGCAGCATCATAGAGAGGACCATTGGCATCTTGAAACAGGGTTTCCGATGCCTGGACCATTCCGGAGGCTACTTGCAATATTCCCCTGAGATTGGCAGTCAGTTCACTGTTGTGTGCTGCATGCTGCATAATTAGCCATCTTGAGGCAGCAGCAGCTGGTAGTGGAAGAAGAATACCCACCTGCGGGTGAGAGTGGCTGATGATAATGATGTGGAAGATGCAGGTGACGAGCAGGAGGAGGAGGAGGAGGAGGTGGAGGAGGATGATGACGATCAGGAAACCATTCAAGTGCCTGAGGTCGGAGCACGACGTCAGAGGAGGGCGGGCCATCGTGCTCCTTTAACGATTGCTCGAGCCTTGTGCCAGCAGCTCATCCGTGAACGCTTTACTGATGCCTGAGGGCTCAGCGGCAACTATTCTGCATGGGCATGTTTATTTTTTGCAGTTGTCCCTAAATATTGTGTTGTGTTAATGGAACATGATTCAGTTTTAATGTAAAATATATTTTATTGAAAAGTTTACAATGTACTTTACTTTAGTTAATAAAATAATTCTTGTATCAAACTTTATTTTAATATGACTCTTTAAGATCATTTAAAAACTTTAAGATCACTTATAAACTTGTAAAGTTACAAAATTTACAAAAAACTTTCAATTTGAAAACAGTTACAACAGTAACATCAACAACAACAACAACAACAACAACAGCAGCAAAGAAAGACTGCACCCATCTCTCATCCACATCTCGGTGAATGTGCACTTCTTCATGGGGGGGTGGGGGGGGGGCAGCGGCGGGTGGCGCAGGAGGGATAGGTGTTGATGTGGAGGGCCCAGCTTGGGTCTCTTCAGAGGCTGGTGCGGGGATTGCAATGGGAGTGGCAGTTGATTGTCAATGGCGCAAGGCCTGGCTGTGTTCCCTTATTGCAGTAGCTACTTCACACATGCCCTCCCTGATGGCCTGTGCCGTCGTTTCCGCTGCCTCTGACATTCCCTCCCTCAGGGACACTATTCCTTCACTGATGTTCCCGGAAATCGTTCCCAGTTCCCGTGCCATTATTGTTATTTCTCTCAACAGTCCTGTTACCTCATTACCCACCCCACTGAAGGTGTGCACGAGTGATTGGGTAAGGTCATTGCTCTCCACACCCAATGCCATGATCTGAACCACATCTGTTGCATCCTGCATCGCAGGAGAGCGTAGTCGATTTCTCCTTCCCTTCACCCTGGGTCTGACTCGCAGCACCCCCCACCCCTCCCCCCCCCAAGGGAGGCGCAGGCTGGGACGGTGGGGCCCTGGGTATTCCATGCTGCATCCCACCAGCACTGGGAGGCGCAAGCTGGGACCATGGGGCACTGAGTGTTCCATGCTGCATCCCAGCAGCACTGGGACCCGCAACCTCGGAACTTGGGAAACCATGGAATGTCACATCAGAACTTAAAGCACGGATGGGGATAAGCTGAAATCAAAGAATGTCGCACCAGAACTCATGGACGTATTTGGAAACGCGAAGTCCGTTACCGTGGCCTCAACCATATTTATTACAACATTGTCCCCTTCATACATCTCCATCCCCACCCCCTCCCCCCCCCCTCCCCCCACAAGTTGGTCTGCAGGGTTAGGCTCGTACGTGTCTAAATCTTCTTCTGGATCTTCAGGATTGGCATCAGGTTCTGCAAAATATAACCAAACAGTCAAATGGTTAGCAGCACAGGAGGGAGCAGGATAGGTGGCATGAATAGGCTCACACATAGCAGGCCAGGCAGGAGGTTGATTTGAAGGGCCATGATGAATTTTCAGCACTTTCAGCCCTCTCCCTCGCGTGTGGGCCCAGCTTGTGCAGTACTGATTGTTTTTCTCCAGGTGGGACCCATCAAAGCAGGGGTGAGTGGGTGCAGATTTGGCGGGCCTCCTCCTGTTCAAGTTCTTTCCCTTTTGTTGTGGGTCAATTTCTTCTGCAAAGATGAAAATGCAACTTTTTGCTGGGTGGGACATATACAGCTGGTCACATTTACAATTGCAATTGCATTGAATAAATGAAAATATTACTTACACTAAATACTTGACCAAGGTCTTGCCATTTCTTTTTGCACTGACTTCCAGATCTCTGGGTGTTCACCACTGCGCAGTAATCTTTTGCAATTTGGTTCCAGCATTTCTTCATTTCTTTGGGTGGTACTTTTGTGCGTCCTCTGTTGCTGGTATCCAGCTCCTGCCATCTGTTCTCAATGACATTAACCAGTATCTCCACTTCATCATGCAAGAAATTCTTCATTCTTGGTTCAAGTTGTTACATTGCTGTATTGAATTGACACTCAGTGATTTTTCAAAACACACAGTCCTTATTTTGCATGTAGCAATGATTTTCACCTATGCAGCACTCCTTCTGGAACTTTAGCAGCAACACAGAGCACTCACTGATTCTAGCAGCTGATTTCTTCCACAGCACTCTTCACAGCACTCCTTCAGGCACCAAAAATCAATCAAAAGCCTTTCTATTTAACAATGGCTGATTGCCAATGTTATTCCCTACTGCGCATGCGCGAACGCTCCAATGCGCATGTGCAACGTTGCCGGCACTCTTACACGTGCTGGGCCCTAGCGCCGCCCCCCTGCCGGCACTCTTTCAGCCGCATGACCCTAGCTCCGCCCACCAATGGAATTGTCATGCCACGCCAAGCACAAGGACAGCCGACAGAGCGGGGAGAATACGGGGATATCTTTTTGCCGCCATTTTGAGCGTAGGAAATCGGCGCATCTCACGTGAGTGCGCTGAAAAAACGAGAGGGCCAAATTTTTGCATAATGGTGTTTGTGATGAATTAAATAAATGACACTTTTAAGGAAAAGAGGTGTAAAACTGAGGATGTCATTCTTCGTGGTCGGTTTTTGAACTTTCGCACGGGGCTTCTGTTCTTCTCTGGGTTCCTGACTGTTGGCAGTTTATAAAATAAATTTACATCTTCAGTGTTTTAGTAAAGGCCACTTGGTAACAAATGAGCCTGCAGCCAGGATTAACGTGTTAACCTTTTGTCTGTCAACCTGTCACTAAAATATTTATGTTACTTTTGACCGCTTACATTAAAAACCCATTAACCTAGGATTAGTTTCTACCCAGTGAGTGTGATGTCGCAATATAACAAGTTGCACCCAGCGCAGTCACTCTTTGTATGGTAAATAAGCAAATACGAAAATGGGGACATTACATGTTTATATATCACGTGTCTTTCTGCAGTTGCTAAAGAATCTACTTAAATTAAGATAGACACCAAGGTTCCAAAATACAACAAATGGGAACTATTTTATGATTAAGTTACCATAATAATTGTATTCAAGATCTATTTCACCATTATTGTTCAAGAGGGTTGCACACATTTACTTGAGGACCTTGGGACTAAGTTAATGGGCATTGAACACTTCCTGAGGGGCTATTGGCAAAGGTCTTTGCTGGATTTTTGTATTTACTGCCAGGATCTTAGTCATTCACTACAATAAGGGGGCAAAAGGTGAACTGAATCTGAGCCAGTAATGCTGATCTTTCAAATAGGGAATTCAGAAGAAAGGTTTTTACCCAGAGAGTGGTGAGAATGTGGAACTCGCTACCATAAGGAATAGTTGAGACGAGTAGAATACATGCATTTAAGGGGAGGCTAGATAAGCTTGTGAGGGGGAATGGAAGAGAAGGTTATGCTGATAGAGTTAGATGAGGAAAGATGGGAGGAGGCTCGAGTGGAGCATAAACGACGGCATGGACTGGTTGGGCCGAATGGCCCGCTCCTGTGCCGTATATCCTGTGTAATCCTATGCAACCAGATTGAGTGGACTTTGTGATGACCATATTTACTGACTACTTATTTTATAAACTGCTACAGTTAGAAACCAAGAGAAGAACAGAAGGCATGTGCAACAGTTCAAAAACTGACTACCAAAAATGACAACCTGTTTTTAATTTTGTTTCTTAAAAATGTGTCGTTTGTTTCATTTATTACCAACAGCATTCTGCAAAAATAACAGAACTAAATAGTGCAAGATATTTCTTTATCCACTCTGAATGTAGTCAAAACATAGAATTTATAATATCTGGATGAAAATAATAAACAACATTTTGATTCAACAAAATGGTAAATTACATTTCTCAAGTGTTCAGCTCTGAAATGTTTGTTCTGAATTTGGTGTTATGAATGTACAACCAAACAGTTAAAACTCATCCATGGTTAGAAAGAAAGACTTGCATTTATATAGCACCTTTCATGGCCACCAGACGTTTCAAAGCACTTTACAGCCAATTAAATACTTTTGAAGTGTAGTCACTGTTGTACTGTTGTAAACGCGGCAGCCAGCTCCCACAAACAGCAATGTGATAATGACCAGATAATCTGTTTTTGTTATGTTGATTGAGGGATAAATAGAAGCCAGGACACCGGGGATAACTCCCCTGCTCTTCGTTGAAATAGTGCCATGGGATCTTTTACATCCACCTGAGAGAGAGCAGACAGGGCCTCGGTTTAACATCTCATCCAAAAGACTGCACCTCCGACAATGCGGCGCACACTCGGTACTGAACTGGAGTGTCAGCCTTGATTTTTGTGCTTTAGTATCTGGATTGGGAGTGGTAACTCACAACCTTCTGACCCAGAGGCAAGAGCGCTACCCACTGAGCCACAGCTGACACTGTGAACACTGATGGATTTATTTTTAACGTATTTCTAACTAGTTAAAGCTGATGATGAAGAATTAAACTTTCAGCTGGAATTTCTGCAGCAGCCACCTCTTTGACTTGTGACGAGTAATTTAGAATTACAGCAGTAGAGACAGATCACGAAACGTGTCACTTATAGGACAGCCATTTGCAGGCCGTTTTAAAAGTTAAATGTCACATGGTGCATAGTGACTCTTTTTGTATCAACCGTCGCGGGGAGCTTTTAACTTTTAAAATATATAGCTTGTTGCATATAACACCTTCAAACCTTAAGCGGAAATATTGATGGAGGATGAAAAAAGAAATGTGAAATATCCTGAAGTTTTGGAGGTGGAGGGAGAAATCGAGAATTGAAGATCAAGGGGAAACATATGAGATTTAGGGTTAAGGGAGAGAGTCACGCTGAAGAGCCTTGCTTTGAATATTCCGAAAGTTGAAAAGAACAAGTAGACTAGTACAGCCTTGATTTTATCCCCCTTTGAAAAATATCCTCAAGCTATGCATATCTGCAGTATTTGTTTATAAGAATTCATATAACATTATTGACCTCATCATTGAACCAAGTGAAAGTTTAGGATAGAAATGACTGTTGCTGAAGTTATTCTATGAATGCTTAACATCACATGCCAAATTCTTTCCACTATGTTAATGGAGGCCAACCCATTTAAAGTAATAGGTAAAAGCTTCCATTAAAGTAACAGAGAGAAGAATGGGAATTGAACACGTTGGACATTCATACAAAACGTTGGCAACAATCATTTGTACCCTTTTCTTTTTGCAATTGTTCTTCTGAAGGTCGGGACTCATGCTGTGTCTTCTTCTTAGGCGGTCCCTCGAATCGAGGATGACTTGCTTCCACACCAAAAAGGGATGAGTTCAATGAATTCACAGGTGTTTCAATGAAGGACCTAATATTCCAGATCCCGAACTACATATTGAAGGGTGGAAGTTGCCTGTGCGTGGATTTTTTTAACGTGTGGTGACCATTGCACACCAGCCACCACACGGGCTCGACAGAGCTAGGTCTTGGTCCAGTGGCACGGATTAACCAAGACGATTGGAGACCTGCTCTGCTGCACGGACCTAGTGTGGGCTGGCCTATGCTGCCCCTGGGCCCTCGCCTCTTCTGGGGCCCGAACTCACGCCTCTCCTGGGCCCTGATCACATCGCTCTGCAATCACTCGCTACTCCTTCGCCCCGACCTCGCCGCTCCTGCTGTACCTGCTGTGCATGGTTGCAGGACAGCAGTGGCCTGGTCAGCTACCTCAGAGATAGGCCAATTGAGCTTGAGGCCTTCCTAGTGGCACCGCACTATGTATATTTCTCCCAGAGTCATCCAGTCATCTACAAGCTTTTGAATTAATGATGTTCTTTGAATATTGTTTAAATTTCAATTTTGCTCCCCATGCATACATTTGTTAGCGCCAGCCTTGACTATTCCAATGTTCTCCTGGCCGGCTTTCAATCTTCCAAACTGCATAAACTTGAGCTCATCCAAAACCCTGCTGCCCGTGCCCGAACTCGCACCAATTTCCATTCACCCATCACTCCTGTGCTCGCTGACCCATGATGGCTCCCCATCCACCTAGAAACATAGAAATTTACAGTGCAGAAGGAGGCCAGTTCGGCCCATCATGTCAGCGCCGGCCGACAAAGAACCACACGGCCCTCGGTCAGCAGCCCTGAAGGTTACATATAAACCTATGAACAATGAACAATGGCAGACAGGTAAAGAGCATCCAGCCCAACCAGTCTGCCCCACACAACTGTGATATCCCACATATGGCAACATTTTACACTCCACCCCACCCGGAGCCATGCGATCTCCTGGGAGAGGCAAAAAAAACAGATAAAAACCCAGGCTAATCGGGGAAAATAATCTGGGAAAATTCCTCTCTGACCCATCCAAGCGGTCGAAACTAGTCCAGTAGATCACTTTGGTGTATTAGATTCCATGAAGCACTTACCATCGTATCTGCGCCAGCCAACAAGAGGTTATCCAGTCTAATCCCACTTACCAGCTCTAGGTCCGTAACCCTACGGCATTTCAAATGCCCATCCAAGCATCTTTTAAATGTTTCTACCACCTTTCCAGGCAGTGAGTTCCAGACACCCACAACCCTCTACGTGAAGACGCCTCCCCTCAAATCCCCTCTAAACCTTCCATCGACCACCTTAAATTTATGCCCTCTCATAATTGCCCCCTCGTAATTGACCCCTCCACCAAGGGAAATAGGCTCTTGCTATCCACTATATCCAGGCCCCTCAAAATTTTATACACCTCAATGAGGTCTCCACTCAGCCTCATTTGTTCCATGGAGAACAAACCCAGCCTATCCACTCTGTCCACATAGCTAAGATTCTCCATTCCAGGCAGCATCCTCATAAATCTCCTCTGCACCCTCTCCAGTGCAATCATGTCCTTCCTATAAGACGGCAACCAGAACTGCATGCAATATTGCAGCTGTGGTCTAACCAGTGTATTATACAATTTATGCATAACCTCCCTGCTTTTGTATTCTATGCCTCGGCCAAAAAAGGCATGCATTCCGTATGCCTTCTTAACCACCTTATCCACCTGGCCTGCTACTTTCAGGGATCTGTGGACAAGCACTCCAAGGTCCCTTTGTTCATCTACACTTCTAAGTGGCCTACCATTTAATGTGTATACCCTTTCCCTATTTGCCCTCCCCAAGTGCATTATCTCACACGTCTCCGAATTAAATTCCATTTGCCACTGTTCTGCCCACCTGACCAGTAAATTGATATCCTCCTGCAGTCCATGACTTTCCTCTTCATTATCAACCACAAAGCTAATTTTAGTGTAATCTGCAAACTTTCTAATCAGACCCCCTATATTCAAATTTAGATAATTGATATATACCACAAAAAGCAAGGGACCCAGTACTGAGCCCTGAGAAACCCCACTGGAAATATCCTTCCAGTCACAAAAACATCCATCAACCATTACCTTTTGCTTCCTACCTCTGAGCTAATTTTGGATCCAACTTGCCACTTTGCCCTGGATCCCATGGGTTTTTACCTTCGTGACCAGTCTGCCATGTGGAACCTTATCAAAAGCGTTGCTAAAGTCCATATACACTACATTGTACGCACTACCTTCATTGATTCTCCTGGTTACCGCCTCGAAAAATTCAATCGGGTTAGTCAAACACAATCTTCCCTTAACAAATGCATGCTGACTGTCCCTAATTAATCCTTGGCTTTCTAAATGTAGATCTATCCTGTCCTTCAGGAATTTTTCCGATAATTTTCCCACCACTGAGGTTAGGCTGACAGGCCTGTAATTACTCAGCCTATCCCTTTCTCCCTTTTTAAACAAGGGTACCACATTAGCAGTCCTCCAGACCTGTGCCTCAATTTTAAAATTCTTATCCACGTGTTCAAATCCCTCGATGGCCTCGCCCCTCCCTATCTCCATAGCCTCCTCCAGCCCTACAGCACTCCGAGAACTCTACGTTCTTTAGTGGAGATTGTGCCTTCAGTTGTCTCGGCCCTACACTCTGGAATTCTGTCTCTAAACCTCTCCACCTCTCTCTCCTCCTTTAAGATGCTCCTTTGTCCAAGCTTTTAGTTCGCATCCTAATGTTCTTCTTTGGTTTGGTGACAACTTGTGTCATATTACGCTTCTGTGAAACACATTGATATGTTTTACTATGTTAAAGGCGCTATATAAATGCAAGTTGTTATTGTTAAACTATCGTTGCACTGTCAGCTGTGGCTCAGTGGGTATCACCCTCGCCTCTAAGTCAGAAGGTTGTGGGTTCAAGTCCCACTCCAGAGGTTTGAGTGCAGAAATCTAGCTTGACAGTTGGAAAGAACAAGTAGACTAGGCCAGCCTTGATTTCATCCTTTTTGGAAGATCTCCTAATTTCTGCAGTATTTCTAGATACATAACATTATTGACATAATCGCTGCTACCATTATTGATTTTACATCAGATGAAGCAATTGGCGACTTAAAAATAATGAACGTGAATGAAAGGGAAAGTTTCACAAGCCAATGTCTTGGGAGTGTCCAGTCATTATTTCCAGGTCAATTTCGTGAACCAATATTATGTCACAAAGGAGCTCGTTGGTGATCAAATTCCTAATAATATACTGAGAAAAGAAAAAATGGAGTGCGAATGTATAACGAGAATAAGTAATTCAATCCTATAAAGGACCAAAGAGAACGCTGTATGCTACAACCCTATTTATTTATTTTTACTTCAATTTTAGAGTGAAAAATATGCACAATATTTCAAAACATTAGTTATTTTACTAATAAGTAGGGTGAGTAATATCTAAAAGTTAGCTTATAAACTCACAGAAACACCTTGCAGTATTTCTGTAGAAACATCTCCATATTGACAGCAAAACATTTCAGTTTAAGTCCCCTTCAATGCATTATAGAAATATCCATTTTTAAGTAGGATGAACAGTTAAATATCCTACTTTAAAAAAATAATTTCCCCCTCTAGTCTCCCTGGGCCACACCGCTTTTTGGACAAGAGTTCATGTTGGAGTCCTATTCCAAACCTTTTCTCCTCTATAACCAGTCAGTTGGACACACAAAAAAATGACCTCGGGTAACCAGAGATTCAATTTCTCCACCCCACATCCACCCCCATATGAGAAAAGGTACTGTTATATATGCAGACTATAGATATATTCTCTGTGTAGTCACTGTATAGTTGCATAAGATGGAGACTTGTTTACCTGATGCACTAGCAATAAGATTTACACTGTGTATATACTATGCTGGCACCACTAGAGGGTGCAACTGGTGGAGACTGGGGTTTGCTGCCCTGGTGGCAGGGTAGCCACCATGCGGCTGCCTCACTCTGGAGTTATGAATAAAGGACCAAGGTCACTGCAGTTTGAGTACAACACATTGCTTCGTGCAGTCATTCATAAGTACATTACAGACTTAACAGGTACCACAAAGCTAAAGGAGAAATTCAGAACTGCAGGGAAGCATGGATGCTAGCCTACATCCTACAGCTCTGTAATGAAGCTCATTGGAGCCCAGATATGTTAAGATACAAGGCAGCCCTGTCTCATTTTTTTTTACCTGAACAGTAGAAGACAAGTCAGAGGGAGTTGTGATCAAACTGTGCTACTCTTTGAGTACCATGTCCAGTTCTGGTTGCTGAGAAACAAGAGAGACATTCAAGCACTGGAGACGATACAGAGAAAAGCCACAACGCTGATGGTTAAGGTTAGAGGTCTGGACAGACTTGGGCTTTTTAGCCTGGAAATTAGATGCCTGAGAGATAATCTAATAGAGATAATAAGATAGTAAATGGTATGGAAATGGTGCATTCAGAATACTATTTTAAATAAATAGGAGTCAGACAAAGAGACTTAGATTCAACTAGTAAAATGTAAATTTAGGACTGATGTAACAATGTTCTTCTTCATGGATGGATGAATAAAGGTGGAATGAATGGCCTTCCTCATCTTTAAGTATCTTGTAATCTTGACGATGGGCAGTTTTGAGTATAGTATCCATAAATTCCAGTCTAGGACAGATTCAAATCTTACAGATGAGAATAAGATCTGGTTAATTCAGTCCTATCAGCTTACTTTCAATCTGCAAAGTGATGGAAGGAGTCATCGGCAGTGGTATCAAGCGGCACTTATTCACCATTAACCTGCTCACTGATACTTAGTTTTGCTTCTGCCAGGACCACTCAGCAGGCTGTCCTCATTGCAGCCTTGGTCCAAATATGGACAAAAGAGCTGAATTCCAGAGGTGAGGTGAGAGAGACTGCCCTTGACATCAAGGCAGGATTTGCCCAAGTGTAGGCACTAAGGAGCCCTAGTAAAACTAAAGTCAATGGGGATCAGGGGGAACACTCTCCATTGGCTGGAGTCATACCTAACACAAAGGATGTTGGCAGCCAATCATCTCAGCCCCAGGACATCGCTGCAGGAGTTCCTCAGGGCAGTGTTATTGGGCTCAATTTTCCCCAATTATCGGCGCCCTTTTTTTGGCATGCACTGTTTTTTTTGGAGTAAATTCAAATCTCCAAATTTCCCCAAGGTTTATGTGCCAGCGTAATTCACTTAGGTGCGTTTTTTTTAGGCTACGATTTTTTTACCTTTTTGGGGGCGTAACCTGCCACCCGCGCCAATTCTGACTATTTATGCAAGTTTGGCCAACTAGGATTTTTCTTAAGATGGCGTATGTGTCTGTTCTGAAACACCTTCTGGGCAGTTAACAAAATCAGCACAGGTAAGGGAATCAGCACAGAAGATCCAGCTCCACGGCCCGGACAACAGCGGCAGAGAGGGAGAGAGAGTGGGTAATTATAACCTCTTTTATTTACGGGTTCTGTAGTACAACTCCATTACTGTAACAATCTCCTTTTTGTCTGTAATCTCAAATTCACTATAATCTGGGTCTTTTGGTCTGGTCTGTCCACCCCTTCGGCCTGGGCTAGGAGTGGCTCCGGGGGGGGCGGGGGGGGTGGGGGTGGAAGGGCTTTCGGCCTGGGCTCGGAGCGGCACCGGACGGTGGGGGGGGGTGTTGGGGGGGGGGGCCTTTCTACTTCAGTTTACAGGATAGACTTTTGACACAAAGACTCTTTAATATTTTCATGTTGGTAAGCTGCAATGTGTAAGGTGCTTGTGCAGGTTGCTGTGAGCTGGCCAGAATGTCTTGCACATTTCACTTTCCAGCCTCAGCCCGCAGTGTGCCCCTCGTTACCTTGGCAACCCGATCTTTTTGGCACACATCGTAGGTTCCACCCACAGAGCTTAAGGACAACGTACGCCGGACCACATTCACAAGTTGAAATGGGGAAACTTTCAATTTTTTTTTTGGCGTAGTTGGGCCCAATAACTCTTCAAATACGCCAAAAAACGGCATTGGGGAAAATTGAGCCCCTAGTCCCAACCATCTTCAGCTGCTTCATCAATGACCTTCCCTCCATCATAAGGGCAGAAGTGGGAATGTTCACTGATAATTGCACAGTCTCATTTGCAATTCCTCAGATAATGAAGCGGCCCTTACCACATGCAGCAAGACTTGGTCACCATCCCAGCTTGGCTGATAAGTGGCATGTAACATTTGCGTCAAATAAATGCCAGGTAATGACCATCTCCAATAAGAGGCAGTCTAACTACCTCCCCTTGAAATTCAATGGCATTACCGTCATTGAATTCCCCCAACATCGATATCCTGGGGGGGCCACCATTGACCAGAAACTTAACTGAACCAGTCACATAAATACTGTGGCTACAAGAGCAGGTCAGAGGCTGGGTATTCTGCGGTGAGTGACTCACCTCCTGACTCCCCAAAGCCTTTCCACCATCTACAAGGTGCAAGTTAGGAGTGTGATGGAATACTCTCCACTTGCCTGGATGAGTGCAGCTCTAACAACACTCAAAAAGCTTGGCACCATCCAGGATAAAGCAGTCCACTTGATCGGCACCCCATCCACCACCTTAAACATTCACTCCCTGCACCACCGGCACACTGTGGCTGCAGTGGACAAAGATGCAGTCCCCATAGCGGGAAAGGGGCACTGAGGTGAATGATCAGCCATGATCATATTGAATGGTGGTGCAGGCTCGAAGGGCCGAAAGGCCTATTCCTCCACCTATTTTCTATGTTTCCATGTTTCTACTTGCCCAAGGCTTCTTCAACAGCACATCCCAAACCCGCAACCTCTGCCACCTAGAAGGACAAGGGCAGCAGGCGCATGGGAACACCATTACCTGCAAGTTCCCCTCCAAGTCACACACCATCCTGACTGGAACATATATGCCATTCCTTCATCGTCGCTGGGTCAAGATCTTGCAACTCCATACATAACAGCATTGTGGGAGTACTTTCACCACATGGACTACAGCGGTTCAAGAAGCCACCTTCTCAAGGGCAACTAGCGATAGGCAATAAATGCTGGCCTTGCCAGTGATGCCCACATCCTTTGAATGAATAAGTAAAATTAAAAAGAGAACTATATTAGTTCCAGACTTGCATGGTCTCAGCTTTACATGTATAGCAACCTAGATGAATTGTAGACATTAGGACAATAAGAAAGGTAACATTGGAAATGCTACCGCAAGTATTTGAAATACCAGAATAGTTCGTTCGTTTATCAATGGAAAAATACCAGAGATTTTGTAGCTTGTGCGGCCAAAGCAAAAGCAATGCATTCCACAGTGTCACTAATATGTAATTTAGAAAATCACTGCACTATGATTGCTGAGAATTGAGTTTGGTTTACGTCTGCTGCCCCCTTGTTATGGGGGCGGACCTTGGATAAAATAGCTTGGGGAATATAACTATCTTCGGAATGCTAGAATTTGATTGACAAGCTATAGGACAGCATGATGGGTAAAACACAAATATAATTTAATGGAGTTTCAAATTTGAGTGACTTTTCCTGGGTCCTTATATCTTCCAGCAATCTGGTATGGCTTCATCAAGGAACTGGGCTATAATAAATCCTAAACAGAGAGAAAGAGGAAAGTATATATCTCAGTGCAGTGGGAAAGCCAGACAGGACAGCTTCAACTGAATCCTGATCCCACACACACACTACCTGCTACAAGATTGTGAGGATCTGGTCTCATCCAGAATAAGTGGCCGCCCATTTAAAACTGAGATGAGGTGGAATTTCTTCTCTCAGAGGGTTGTAAATCTATGGAATTCTCTGCCCCAGAGAGCTGTGGAGGATGGATCATTGAATATATTTAAGGCAGAGATAGATAGATTTTTGAGCGCTAAGGGAATAAAGGGTTATGGGGAGCGGGCAGGGAAGTGGAGCTGAGTCCATGATCAGATCAGCCATGACATTAAATAGCAGAGCAGACTCGAGGGGCCAAAATGGCCTAATCCTGCTCCTATTTCTTATGTTCTTATGTTAGTAGATTATGAGGGTGTTTAGAATTCAAAGCATCGAGCATATACTGTGTATAATTTAGATTGTATAAATAGTTATCTTGCTCAATTCATTTTGGATGATAAAGCCACTGACTACAGTCACTGTCTCCATCTACATCTGTCTCCATCTAGTAGTTAATTGGGATCTAATGTAACTTGCGCTGTGCAGCTCTGGGCTGGGAGAAGGCTTGAATTGCATCTGAGAATAATGACTGTACTGGTATGGATCAAACGGCTAGTTTATGGCAATGACGACTCTTACTGACAGATTAAAGACTGCGCCCTAGAAATTGGATATGGTCTGAAAACGGGTAGTGTCATAGCGCTATTTAGCTGCGCCAGGTCAAGGCAGCATTCAAAATTTGTGCTGAGTACTCATTTATACGAAGCGGAGCCTCTTAAATCACTGCTCCTCGTTTAAGCAGATGTAAGGGAAGTGCTCTCGGAAGACTGTAGGTGAGTGAGGTCTCCTATTGATAGCCCTCCTGGCCCTCCTCCTCCCTCTGCCCGCATCTTCCTCTCTTCTTCGCTGCCTCCGCTCGCGCTCCCGAAGATACTCGAGTGCGAGGAGATTGCCAGTAGAGCCCCCAGGAAAGTGAGCAAGTATTGTGAGCAGAATCCTTTAAACAAGAATCAAGGCGCTCTCCACTTGCCCCAATACTCGCTGCCACCTTAGGATCTTGAGAGAGGTTTAGAAAGCTGCTAGCGTTGCAGAAAGTTCCATAGAGCCAGTCAAATTGAACAAACATGTCGTCTGCAAGTTGTTGCTAAAGAACCCTTTATATGACGCTGCTGGAGCCTCCTTCCTGATTGTCAACGCTTGGTCAGCTGGTCGCAATTAACACAGTGCCGGTAAGTTGAGCAGCGCACTCCAAAATGGCAGATCGGGCGTCAGGTGAGCGTTGCACGTTCACTGACGTCGCGAGCTGCATACCCTCCCTATTGCTAGCGAGCACGGACATCGGCAGCACTGCTGCCCAGCCAAAAATGGCGGCTGCCGTGGGACCCGCTGGCAGCGAGCGGAAGTGCGGCAGCCGCCATTTCTTCCCCCGAAACAAGCCTTAACGACCAGCGCTAACACTAAAGGCTGGTGTATCAGAAATGGTGACCTATTGTGTGAAAAAAAGGACTGCACTGTTACAGATCAAGCAGCCTGTGTATGGGTATAAGAAATATAATGGTTTGGTTCAATTAATCTAAGTTTAGGAATAAGAACTGGCTAGATAGAGATCAAAGTGTATCAGCATCAAATAACATATATTGTTGCTTCAAAATTGTGAGGATCTGGGCTCATCTTCAGATATATTAGCTTCAGACAAAATAGATTGACCATTCCGTATAAGGAAATAAAGTCTATAGAACCTCAGGATGAGTGATCAGTGGGATTTTAATAACTTCCATGAATTAAAGTGTTAAAATCATTTTGATTTAGATTTAAACCCCAAAAAGTTGTAAGTTTGGTTTTCACATGTAGTGAAGAGGAAGGCCATTGAGAACAGTTGCTCAGTATGTTCCGAGTACAGTTAATTGTTAAGTATGAATTTGATTATTTTGGCATCGTCAGCAAGTTGAATTAACATTCCCTTTAGTAGTTAGCTTGTATGGATTCCAGCATGGTCCAAATGAAATGCACATTGGGGCAAATGAGAAAAAGGCTCAAACCCCTTGATTGACAGCTTCTTTCTGTTTTAGGGATTATGTCAGGATAGAAGAGGATTATGTCATTTACTTCAATTAACCCTTCTGTTTAACTTTGGCATTTTTAATGTGCTCAGTTGCAATGAAGCTAAGACCTTTCACCTCTTGAGGAATGATTACGTTTTTCTATTTACACATAATAAACAAAGGCATATTCACGATTTTTAAATGTTCAAACGTTGTACTTACTTTTTGAATTCTATTGCACTATTTCTGATAGTTTAACTCAGTCCTGGAGATGTGGACCCAGACAAGTCGTTACACAGGAAGACCTGCAATAGAACAGTTAAAGAAAATAACATCTGTTTTTCATTTGAGATCCAGTCAATGATGTTTTGACTGACTCTTCTTGGGGACTTTTTGTACTTCATAGTAGTTTGTTGTTGAATAACAAATGAGTTTTAAATCAAGTCTTCCAACTTTGCCCCCACATAGCGTAGAGGGTGGGGGTGGGGATGGAGCGAGGTGGATGGCCATGCTGATAGATGGTTTGATTTAATGATCTTACTGCAACGCTGGTGAAACACTGAGACAGATTGTCACCAATTCTCATATTGCTGATGGATTAGCACATATACCGGAATCAATAAAATACTGGAATTCATTTTGGTGATAGGCTATTATTTCTCTTGGTAATAGGAGCAGAGTTACATGGATTTAGGTACTGGTAACCACAGGAATCAATGCCACTAACAGATTTTGCACCGATTCTAATGCTGCACCAATTCTGGTGCTAGTTACAGATGCAATATATTGAAATATTAGCAACAGACCCTGATACAGATTCTGGTATTTGGTAATAGGCTGGTATTGATTCTGATATTAGCAAATAGTTGGGAATAGATCCTGGAAGTAGACTGGTACAATGTAATGGATGTGATATTGACTCTGGTATTGATAACACAACAGTGTTGATTACAATATTGGAAGTAAACATGCACTGATTCTAGTATTGGGAGTAGGTTGGTGCTAGTTATGGTATTGAATCGAACATCAGTAGCAGATTGGTATACAATCTGGTGTTACAAATTGATATGTAACAAATTCTGCTATTGGAAACAGACTGTAATTGATTGTGATATTGGATTTGTCTTAATTCTGAAAATGCTAACAGATTAATACCGCTCTGGTACAAATAATAGACTGGAATCAGCTCTGGTGTTAGTAACACACTAATGCCTATGGGCTCAATTTTCCCTAATGCTATTTTTTGGAGCACTGCAAGAGTTATGCCTGTTTTTTTTGGCCCCACTACTCCAAAAAAATAACTAGCAAGTTTCCCTGTTCTATTTTTTTAATTTGGCATCACGCAGCCTGTCCTTTAGCTTCGGGGGGTGGAGCCTAATGTCTGTGCATGTGCGGAATAAAAAGGACGTATTTGACGTGATTGCTATGGGTGCACATGCCCAGTACAGCTCCCGGTCTGCAATTGGCCATTTTTAAAGAGTCAGTTGTGTGTGAGAACTTTAATTCTGATTGGAAAAATCGGAGCTGCAATACAAGATGCAACACGGATCAAAGACCAAGAATTTCTCACAGGATGAAGTACAGGCACTGGTTACTATAATTGAGGCCAGATGACCAGTAGAGGTCACATAAAAGTTTCACCAAAAGAAATGAAGAAACGCTGGAACCAACTTGCAGAAGATTACTGTGCACTGGTGACCACCCCGAGGTCTGGAGGCCAGTGCAAAAAGAAGTGGCAGGACCTTGGTCAAGCAGTTAGTGTCAGTAATATTTTCATTTATTCACTGGAATTGCAATTGTAAATGTGACCATCTGTATATGTCCCACCCAACAGAAAGACACCCTCTCTAAAAAGTTATATTTTCTGCTTTGCAGAGGAAGGTGGCACACAACAAAAGGGAAAGAACTCGAATAGGAGGAGGCCCGGCAAATCTGCATCCACTGACACACTTGGAAGAAAGGGTCGCTGCTTTGATGGGTCCTGCCTGCCTGGAGAAAAACAACCACCACCGCACAAGCCGGACCCGCACTCGAGGGAGGGGGGTAAGTCCTGCAAATTTCACCGTCTGGCTTTCTTAAATGTTAAGTACTGCGCGGGCTAGCCATACTTTGGTTCGTGGGGATGTTTCCGTCAACTACGCTTCGGTTGATGCAATGTGCTATCATTCATCGTGGTCCTTCAAATCAGCCTGCTGCTTGCGCTGTGTGAGTCTACTCATACCACCCACCCTGCCCCCTCCTCTGTTGGTAACCATTTGTCTGTTCTGTTATATTTTGCAGAACTTGACGAGGCTGAAACCGATGCAGAAGATTCAGATGCGGATGAGCCTGAAGAGGAGAACATCTTCCAATCCCACCTTCCAGACCAAGAACATGGGGGTGAGGAGGAGGTGGAGGGGGAGGGGAGGGGATGGATGAAGCCAATACTGTTGTACTCACTCTGGAGGAGGTGCAGGTGCCACCCATTAAGGTGCCAGCCCCTTTCCTGAGTGGTTTGAGTGTTGGTGGAACATTTCATAGTTTCTCACAGTCCGAGGCTGCGGGTCCCAGTGGGATGCAGCGAGCCACACCCAGGATGAGGAGGGGAAGGAGAGCTCAACGGCGCTCTCCTGAGGTGCAGGATCTACCAGATGTGATATAGATGATGGCAATGAGCGTGGAGAGCATTGACGATCACTCCTGGACACAATCAGTGAGGTGAGTGATGAGGTATCGGGACTGTCGGGAGAAGTAACAACACTCTCACGAGAAATGGGAACACTGTCCGGGAACATGAGGGAGGGAATGTCGCAGGCAGCTGATACAATGTCGGTGCACATGAGGGAGAGAATGTCGCAGGTAGCTGATGCACTGTTGATGAACATGAGGGAGGGAATGTCACAGGTAGTTGACACACTGTTGGCCAACATGACGGAGGTAATGTCACAGGTAGCTGATAGACTGTTGGCAAACATAAGGGAGGGAATGTTGGAGGTAGTTGAGACACAGTCAGGGCACATGAGGGAGGGAATGTTGGAGTTAGCTGTTGCATTAAAGGAACACGCCCAGACCCCGCGCCCATTGACAAAATCAACTGCCACTCCCACTCCAATCCCCGGACCAGCAGCTGAAGAGGCCCAAACTGGGCCTTCCACATGCCTGCCCCCCGACCCCTTCTCCCCACCCCCCTCCTCCCCCTGCCCCCCCCCATCAAGAAGTGCACATATTCCAAGATGCTTGAAAAAATAAGCTTGGTACTAACCCAAGAAACACTGCGCCATCGCCTGCGGGCTGGGGTGGAATCAACAAGACCAAGCGCAGCGGGCAGTCTTAGAATAAGGTGGAGGAGAGATGGGTGCAGCCTTTCTTTGCTGCAGTTGATGTTATTATTATTATTGCTGTTACTGTTGTAACTGTTCTCAAATTAAAAGTTTTTGGTAAGTTATGTAAATTTACAAGTTTAAAAGTTTGTAAGTGATCTTAAAGTATGTAAGTGATCTTAACTGAAAACTTTAAAGTTTGATACAAGAATATTTTTATTAAAGTTAGGTTAAATACACACAAGTGTATAACTGAATCATTTCCATTATTTGTTCGGTTATTAACACAACTTTTTGAAGTAAAGAAGAATCATTTCCATTATTTGTTCCATTAACACAACACAACATTACGGAACAGGTCCAAACAGTAAACATGTGGAATAGTTGTCGCTGAGCCTTCAGGCAACAAAGCGTTCACGGGTGAGCTGCTGGCGCAAGGCTCGAGCAATCGTTAAAGGGGCATGACGGCCCGCCCTCCTCCGCCGTCCTGCTCCGGGTTCAGGTAGCTGCATGGCTTCCTCGTCCTCCTCCTCCTCCTCATCATCTGCATCTTCTTCATCATTATCATCAGCCACTCTCACCGCAGGTGGGTCTTCTACTATCAGCTGCTGCTGCCTCATGATGGCTAAGTTATGCAGCATGCAGCACACAACAGTGAACTGACCGACAATCTCAGGGGAGTATTGCAAGTAGCCTCCGGAATGGTCCAGACATCGGAAACGCTGTTTCAAGATGCCAATGGTCCTCTCTATTATGCTGCGCATCGCAATGCGCAATATGTTGCATTCCCGGTCAGTTTCTGGGTTACGCGTAGGGGCGTCATGGGCCAGGTGGCGAGGCCGTACCCTTTGTCCCCCAGCAGCCAGCTCTGCCCTTCTGGCTGCTGCAGAAACATGGCAGATATAGCGCTCTCTGTAGGATGAACGTATCATGAGTGCTCCCAGGGTATCAACTGACATGATGCGATGCATGTCATCACACACGAGCTACACATTAATGGAGTGGAAGCCTTTTCTGTTCCTGTACATCTCAGGATCCTCCAAAGGAGCTCACAAGGCAATGTGGGTACAGTCAATGCAGCCCTGTATCTTTGGGAAGCCAGCAATCCTGGAGAAGCCCACAGCCCTTTCACACATTGCCTGGGCGGTCATGGGGAACTTTATGTAGTCATTCCTCCGGGCATATAGTGCAGCAGTCACCTGCCGAATGCAGATATACGTTGAATGTTGAGAAATGGCACACGCATCCCCAGTTGTGGCCTGGAATGATGCAGATGCATAGAATGAAAGTGCAGCTGTAACCTTCATTTCAACTGACAAAGTAGTCCTCCTGACGCTGCTAGGTTGCAGGTCTGCTTTTACTAACTCACAGATCTCAGTTACAACTTCTTTGCAGAAACGCAGCCTTCTCACACAATCTGCATCACTCAGTTGCAGGTATGAATGCCTGTCTCGATATACCCGACGTGGGTAAGGCCTCCTGCCCATCATCCTACGTGCTCTGAGGTTCCTCATGCGATGTTGTCGAATCAATCGTCTCCCCCACAGCACCACCTTGCAGAAGGCTTGCACAAGGTGTGGCATTGTCAGTATTGCCCCATAATTAAATTGTACCTTTGCAAGAAGCTCAAAACAGCAGACAGGACAAGCTTCTTTGTTCTCTCTCTCCCCAAGTTTGACGACCTAGTACGGACCTCACCCAGGTCTGCGCATGCGCAATAGGCTTGCTTAGAACCAGAAGCTAGGCATTCAAATGAGGACATTTGGGGCAACCAAGTCTAATGCAATTCTTTAATTATAGATTTTTTTCAGAGTATCACCACCGACAAAACATCTCCTCACCGCGTTAGAGGGCCGGCCGGCAGAATCGTTCCCTCGCCCGGAAATAGGGGCTCGGTAAACCCCCCCCCCCCCCCCCCGCCCCCCCCAGGCTTCTTTTGATGCTGCTGCATAGAGTAAGGATTCTTATCCTTTCAGTTCAGCTTCCACACACCCCCCACCCCCCTGGGCTTCTTTTGAAGCTGAGTCCCAAGCCCCTATGTCCAGGCGAGGGACTGATTCTGTCGGCCGACGCTCCAACCTCAAGCCCAGTTTGGAGACATTTGGTGGTGGCGTGGTACTTTGAAAAAATTCCAAAATGAAAGAATTGCATTAACCTTCCATTTTCTGCATTTTAAGTTTGAAAAAATTAAGCTTCATGATGCATATTTAATGTGTTCTTGACTCCCCCCAAAACTTTGCCTTAAAACAATGGCATCTTTCTGAGCCAATTTTTTGATGTGCGCTGGTTTCTCTTAAGTGCCCAGAAGGTTTTTTGGGAGTGATCACATATGCCATCCTAGGAAAAATGTAAGTTGGCCAAACTTGCATAAATGTGAAAAACTGGCACTTACATCAGGTTACGCAAAAAAATACCAACCTAAAAAAAATCATAACTAACTGAGTTATGCTGGCGCACAATCTTTGGGGTAACTTGTATATTTTAATTTAGGCCAAAAAAGGCAGCGCACGTCAAAAAAACGGCGCAAATAACTGGGGAAAATTGAGCCCTATATTCTGGTAATAAAAGTGTATTGATTCTGCTGTTCAGTGTCGAAAGTTGGTAACATAATGATATTGAGCAAAGTAATTGAACTGCTGTATATTGGATTGGGTGAGTATTTCAGCAATCTTAAGGAAAGGGGAAAAGAAGGAGTTAATTTGAAGCCAGGCATAGCGTTTGTGATGTTGATCGATTGAATGAGAAATATACAAGGCCAAGTCTAATTTGGGGCATTAAAATGAAATATTCATACGTCCAAAATAATAGTAACAAGAGCTGGA
This sequence comes from Pristiophorus japonicus, assembly GCF_044704955.1. NCBI lineage: Eukaryota > Metazoa > Chordata > Chondrichthyes > Pristiophoridae > Pristiophorus > Pristiophorus japonicus. Next base: position 194,491,062 of record NC_091988.1, read on the forward strand.
AGGAGAGCAATTATTATTTATAAGTAAGCACTTTAGCAATTCTCTCTCGCTATCAATGACTTTTCAGAGCTGTTACAGATGAAAGAGAATTGCTTAATTCACCCTTTATACTGTTTTCAGCCCAAGCACAACCCTCCATGAACGCTGCTTTAGAAACAAAGAAACATTGAAAATAGGTGCAGGAGTAGGCCATTCGGCCCTTCGAGCCTGCACAACTATTCAATAAGATCATGGCTGATCATTCCCTCAGTACCCCTTTCCTGCTTTCTCTCCATACCCCTTGATCCCCCTAGCCGTAAGGGCCATATCTAACTCTCTCTTGAATATATCATTGCTGTACCTCCCAACCATTCGGGCAGACCTGCATATGAGATCAACTTCAGAACCACAATGTAACATTCAAACCATGCCAGCACAATCAAACTGATGGATTGAAAAAAATAAATAGGTGGTACAGTGATTGGCAAAGTAATTTCATTCTCATGCTGTGTTGGTCAGAGGCTGGTACTGTTTCCAGTAGTGATAATAGGTTGATATTGATTCTGATATTGCTAATGACCTAGTGTTGATAACTAGTATTGATTTCTGTGTGCATATTTGCCGAGTGTCAATTTAAGCATGGCTAAGAAGGTTGTTTAGATTTAATTTTCAATAGATTTCTTCCCTTTCAGATCACGCAGTAGCAAAATTCCTCTTCTAGCCATAGGGTGAGATGACCTGGAGCATTGATTAGCACACATGATCTTTGGACATTATACAGTATTTGTGTAAGAATTAACATCTTCCTAAGTTTCAGTATCTGTATCACTATCAATACAATTATCAAATACTGTGTCAGTACTGGTATTCTATCACCGCCGAGGCACACACCGCTTCCTGCCGGGGGAAAGCTGTCGGGGGAATCGGGCGGCGGTGGTGTAATTTCCCGCGGGGGTCGGAAAGGGGGTCGCTGTCGGTCAGAAGGGGCTCGGCGCGTGCCCGGCCCGGGGGCAATTTAGGATGGGTCGGCCCATACATCCGCCCCTGGTCGGTGAGGCCGATCCACTCCATTCGTAAAGAGGAGGGCAATTTCGGTCCCTGAGTGTTTGTCAGTATTGATCTGCACCACATCAGACAATGCGTAAATTGAACACGAGGGCAATATAACCTTTTGTATGCCCGTCAGAAAGGATCAGAAATTCCTAGACCACACGGATGCAGAAATTACGTTGAAATTTACACCTATTTCTACGGTGATCTTGCGTCAGGAACATATGCCCAAATTTCTGGCGGAGTTTTGCCTCATCGCTGTCTTCTGCCACGGCACATCACTCTCATGGCCTCCTGCCTCAAATGCTTCTCTTCCTCTTCCATTATTATACAGAACGGTGTTATGCCCATTGTGTCGTGTGCTTCTGAACGCATGGTGGGAGGCAGTGGTCTGTAAAGTTCCGGATGTACTGAGGCTGATGGCACTTTGGTTGAGTACAGTGCAGGTGTCAGTAAGAATTTTTTTTTTATTTTTTTTTAATCGCAGTCAAACTCCAGGATATCTCAAATAAAAACAGAAAATGGTGTAAACACTCAGCAGGTCAGGCAGCATCTGTGGAGAGAGAAGCAGAGTTAACGTTTCAGGGCGATGACCTTTCATCAGTCCGCCAGCAATCTCCGCTGCGCCGATATCAGGTGATAGCGAGCCATGCTGTGCCAGCGTAATGCTGGTGTAAGTGCAGGAAACTCAAGTCTATTGCATGGAGGACAGAGCTGCATTGGAGGCAGTTCAAAGGTTGATTCCTGAGATGAAGGGGTTGTCATATGAAGAAAGTGTTGTGTATCTGTAAAGCATGCACTCCCATGTTCCGCCACCAGGGAGCGTATCCCCTGAAGTCCCAAGGGATCCCAGCATCCCTTGGGAACACTGTATATAAGCCGGCCCCTAAGGCCTGTTACTCACTCTGGAGTATCTTCATAAAGACTGAGGTCGCTGCTACTTTAACCCTGTGTGCAGTCTCATCTGTGTTAGGAACACAATAACTGGCGACGAGTTTACGAATCCAACGCAAAGATGCAGCAAACTGTGGGCATCCTGGAAAAGTTCTCGGAGGGTGAGGACTGGGAAGCCTACGTCGAATGGCTAGACCAGTACTTTGTAGCCAACGAGCTGGATGGAGAAGGAAGCGCTGCAAAAAGGAGAGCGGTCCTCCTCACGGTCTGCGGGGCACCGACCTACAGCCTCATGAAGAATCTTCTGGCTCCGGTGAAACCCACAGATAAGTTGTATGAGGAACTGTGTACACTGGTTCAGGAGCATCGTAACCCGAGGGAGAGCGTGCTGATGGCGAGGTATCGGTTCTACACGTGCCAGCGATCTGAAGGTCTTGAAGTGGCGAGCTACGTCGCCGAGCTAAGGCGACTTGCAGGACAATGTGAGTTTGATGGCTACCTGGAGCAGATGCTCAGAGACTTTTTTGTACTGGGCATTGGCCATGAGACCATCCTACGAAAACTTTTGACTGTAGAGACACCGACCCTCAGTAAGGCTATTGCGATAACACAGGCGTTTATGTCCACCAGTGATAACACCAAACAAATCTCTCAGCACACAAGTGCTATCAATGTTCATAAATTAACTGGAACTGTATTTGCGAGCAGAAATGTACAGGGCAGAACTCACGAGTCTGCAACTGCCAGCAGGCCTCAGGTGACCCAGATGATTCAGAGTCCACAACAAAGGCAAGGCAATTCACACCTTGTTGGCGTTGTGGAGGCTATTCATGCCACTTCAAAGGGTATGTTTGCAAGAGCTGTGGAACAATGGGGCACCTCCAATGAGCTTGCAGATCAGCTGCAAGCTCTGCAAAACCTGCTAACCACCATGTGGCAGGGGAAGATCGGTCCATGGTGGGTCAAAGCAATTTCGAGCCTCAGAGAGAGGAGGCAGATGCTGAAATACACGGGGTGCACACATTTTTGATGAAATGTCCACTTATAATGCTAAGTGTAAAATTGAATGGCTTACCCATAGCCATGGAACTGGACACTGGTGCTAGCCAATCCATCATGAGTAAAAAGATGTTTGAGAGACTGTGGTGCAACAAGGCACTCAGACCAGCCCTAAGCCCCATCCACACGAAACTGAGAACGTGCACCAAAGAGCTTATCACTGTCCTGGGCAGCGCCATGGTCAAGGTCACTATGAGGGCACGGTGCACGAACTGCCACTCTGGATTGTCCCGGGCAATGGCCCCACACTGCTTGGATGGAGCTGGCTGGGCAAAATCCGCTGGAACTGGGATGACATCCGAGCGCTATCACATGTCGATGAGGCCTCATGTACCCAGGTTCTTAACAAATTTCCTTCCCTTTTTGAGCCAGGCATTGGAAACTTTTCTGGGGCGAAGGTGCGGATCCACTTGGTCCCAGAAGCACGACCCATTCACCACAAGGCGCGAGCAGTACCTCACATGATGAGGGAGAGAGTGGAAATCGAGCTGGACAAGCTGCAACGCGAGGGCATCATCTCCCCAATGGAATTCAGCGAGTGGGCCTGCCCGATTGTTCCACTACTCAAAAGTGATGACACGGTCAGGATTTGCGGCGATTATAAAGTAACTATTAATCGTTTTTCGCTACAGGACCAATACCCGCTACCTAAGCAGACGACCTATTTGCGACGCTGGCAAGAGGCAAGACGTTCACCAAGCTTGACCTGACTTCAGCCTACATGACGCAGGAGCTGGAGGAGTCTTCGAAGGGCCTCACCTGCATCTACACGCAAAAGGGACTGTTCATCTACAACAGATGCCCATTTGGAATTCAGTCGACTGCAGCGATCTTCCGGAGAAACATGGAGAGTCTACTCAAGTCGGTACCACACACGGTGGTCTTTCAGGATGACATATTGGTCATGGGTCAGGACACAGTCGAGCACCTACAAAGCCTGGAGGAGGTCATCCAGCGACTGGATCGCGTAGGGCTGCGGCTGAAGAGGTCAAACTGCGTCTTCATGGCAACAGAAGTGGAGTTTTTGGGGAGAAAGATCGCGGCAGATGGCATTCAGCCCACAGACGCCAAGACAGAGGCTATCAGGAACATGCCCAGGCCACAGAACATCACGGAGCTGCAGTCGTTCCTGGGACTCCTCAACTATTTTGGTAACTTCCTACTGGGATTAAGCACCCTCTTAGAGCCCCTACATGTGTTATTGCGTAAAGGTGAGAACTGGGTAAGGGGGAAAAAAACAAGTAATTGCTTTTGAGAAAGCCAGAAACATTTTATGCTCCAACAAGCTGCTTGTATTGTATAACCCGTGTAAAAGACTTGTGCTCGCATGTGATGCGTCGTCGTACGGAGTCGGGTGTGTATTACAACAAGCTAATGTTGCGGGGAAGTTGCAACCTGTCGCCTATGCCTCCAGGAGCTTGTCTAAGGCCGAGAGGGCCTACAGCATAATTGAGAAAGAGGCATTAGCGTGTGTGTTCGGGGTAAAGAAAATGCATCAGTTCCTGTTTGGCCTCAAATTTGAGCTGGAAGCCGATCACAAGCCCCTCATACCCCTGTTAGCTGAAAACAAGGGGATAAATACTCCTGCCTCAACCCGCATACAAAGGTGGACACTCACGCTATCAGCGTATAACTATACCATCCGCCACAGGCCAGGCACCGAGAACTGTGCGGATGCTCTCAGTCGGCTACCATTGCCCACCACGAGGGTGGAAATGGCGCAGCCTGCAAACTTGTTGATGGTGGCGCAGCCCGCATACTTGTTGATGGTCATGGAAGCGTTTGAAAATGAAAAATCACCTGTCACAGCCCGCCAGATTAGGACTTGGACCAGCCAAGATCCTTTGCAGTCCCTAGTAAAAAAACTGTGTACTGCATGGGAGCTGGGCCAGCATCCCCATTGAAATGCAAGAGCCAATCAAGCATTTCCAGCGGCGAAAGGACGAGCTGTCCATTCAGGCAGACTGCCTGTTGTGGGGTAACCATGTAGTGCTACCCAAAAAGGGCAGGGAGACGTTCATCTCGGATCTCCACAGCACACACCAGGGTATAGTAATGATGAAAGCGATAGCCAGATCCCACGTGTGGTGGCCCGGTATCGACTCTGACTTAGAGTCCTGTGTACGGCAATGCAGCGTGTGTGCTCAGTTGAGCAACACGCCCAGAAAGGCACCACTAAGTTTGTGGTCCTGGCCCTCCAGACCATGGTCGAGGATCCAGATCGACTATGCGGGCCCGTTTCTCGGTAAAATGTTCCTGGTGGTGGTGGATGCTTTTTCAAAATGGATTGAATGTGAAATAATGTCGGGAAGCACCGCCACTGTCACCATTGAAAGTCTGAGGGCCATGTTTGCCATCCACGGCCTGCCTGACATACTGGTCAGTGACAACGGGCCATGTTTCACCAGTGCCGAATTTAAAGAATTCATGACCCGCAATGGGATCAAACATGTCACCTCGGCCCCGTTTAAACCAGCCTCCAATGGGCAGGCAGAGCGGGCAGTACAAACCATCAAACAGAGCCTTAAACGAGTCACAGAAGGCTCCCTCCAAACCCGCCTGTCCCGAGTACTGCTCAGCTACCGCACGAGACCCCACTCGCTCACAGGGGTGCCCCCGGCTGAGCTACTCATGAAAAGGACACTTAAAACCAGACTCTCGCTGATTCACCCAAACCTGCATGATCAGGTAGAGAGCAGGCGGCAGCAACAAAATGTAAATGATGGTCGCGCCACTGTGTCACGGGAAATTGATCTTAATGACCCTATGTATGTGCTAAACTATGGATATGGTCGCAAGTGGATTGCGGGCACAGTGATAGCTAAAGAAGGGAGTAGGGTGTTTGTAGTCAAACTAGACAATGGACAAATTTGCAGAAAGCACCTGGACCAAACGAGGCTGCGGTTCACAGACTACCCTGAACAACCCCCAGCAGACACCAGCTTTTTCGAACCCACAACACACACCCAAAGGGTCAACGACACCACCCCGGATCAGGAAATTGAACCCATCACGCCCAGCAGCCCAGCAAGGCCAGACTCACCCAGCAGCCCTGCAGGGCCAACAACACGCCAGCCCAGCGAGGGCACAGCCAACACATCAGAACAGACATTTGTACCGAGGCAGTCCACCAGGGAACGAAAGGCTCCCGGCCTCCTCACCTTGTAAATAGTTTTCACTTTGACTTTGCGGGGGAGTGATGTTGTGTATCTGTAAAGCATGCACTCCCATGTTCCGCCACCAGGGAGCGCATCCCCTGAAGTACCAAGGGATCCCAGCATCCCTTGGGAGCACTGTATATAAGCCGGCCCCTGAGGCCTGTTCCTCACTCTGGAGTGTCTTAATAAAGACTGAGGTCACTGTTACTTTAACCTCCCTGTGTGGAGTCTCATCTGTGTTAGGAACACAATAGAAAGGTTGAACAGGCCGGGCCTATACTCATTGGAGTTTAGAAGACTGAGAGGTGATCTTATTGAACAATATCAGATTCTGAGGGGGCTTGTCAGGGATAGATGCAGAGAGAATGTTTCCTCTCATGGGGGAATCTAGAACTAGGGGGCATCGTCTCAGAATAAGGGATCACCCGTTTAAAATGGAAATGAGGAAGAATTTCTTCTTTCAGAGGGTCATGAATCTTTGGAATTCTCTACCCCAGAGAGCTGTGAATATATTTAAGGTGGAAATAGACAGATTTTTGAATGATTCGGGAGTCAACGGTTATGGGGAGCAGGCAGGGAAGTGGAGTTGAGGCCAAGATCAGATCAACCATGATCTTATTGAATGGCGGAGCAGGCTCAAGGGGCCAGATGGCCTACTCCTGCTCCTATTAAAAAAAAGTATGAAAATAGATGCAGAGGGTGAACATATCTCAGTAGAAACGCAAACGATCGATAAAATCTGAGTGATATGTGACGACTAGGTATCAGACTGAAAGTTCAGTGCGACACAGTCTCATCATAACTTGGAGATACACTCAACTTCCCATCGGTTTTGTAGCAGTGGTGAATTAAAAAAATGATTAAAGGACAATGCGAGTGTTGAAAGCTTGAGATTTATTTTCTAATGGGTCTGGGACATGCTACCTCCCAGAAAATTTTGAGTGACACTTTATTTGGTGCATTTTGTGGCATTTTGAAATTTACTGTTAATCTGCCTTCCACACCAAAAATAATTTTATCCTGAAAGGATTAGAGATAATTTAAATACGAAATAAAGGCACATCAATACAACTTTACAGGGTCTGTCTGGTTTCTTTCATTAGGATTCTAAACCCAGATGCATCATTTAATTTGCTAACTCGAACCTTTTATCAGCTGCAGCCTACTTTAATTCCAACTGGCAGCAAATTCTTTATTCACACGACAAAAGTGGATCACCGTTGCACCTGTCTTTATCCCAGAGTCCCATGGCAGCCCAGAGAGAGACAAAGGAATGCCTGAATTAAAAGTTTGCTGATTTAAAGAAAAACTTGCATTTATATAGCGCCATTCACGACCACTGGATGTCCAAAAGCGCTTTACAGCCAATGAAGTACTTTTGAAGTGTAGTCACCGTTGTAATGCAGGAAATGCAGCAGCCAATTTGCACACAGCAAGCTCCCACAAACAGCAAAATTATACTGAACAGTTCATCTGTTTTTTTTGTGATGTTGATTGAGGATTAAATATTGGCCAGGACACCGAGGATAACTCCCCTGCTCTTCTTTGAAATAGTGCCGTGGGATCTTTCACGTCCACCTGAGAGAGCAGACGGGGCTTCGGTTTAACATCTCATCCGAAAGACGGCACCTCCGACAGTGCAGCACACCCTCAGTGCTGCACTGGAACGTCAGCCTAGATTTTTGTGCTTGAGTCTCTGGAGTGAAACTTGAACCCACAACCTTCTGACTCAGAGGTGAGTATGTTACACACTGAGCCACGCCTAACATGTTTGACTATTTAAAATACATTTTTATTTTCTGTAACTTCAGCAAGTACAAAATCACACTGAAACATTAACCATGTTTTCCTTTTTTACATGATCAATCTCCTGTGGACGTCAAACATTATTAAAACCTTAAAGCACAAGGCTAGCAATTACTGATAATACTAATAGCGGAGGCATTACCTCATTCACGATAAGTGCGTATGTGCCTCTGTTAAAGAATCAGACTGAGGAACATCATGTGAATGTGTTAAATATTAATTTGCTGTTATTGCTGACAGCAATATCTAGCTTACATTGTGCTTTTGACCTTGTGAAAAAGATTTATTTTCTTGCATTGGAATAAAAATCATTACGCTGCAATCATTGAAAAAAGCAAATTCCACACAAAGATGTTTTTCAGCAACAAGCATGAGGAGCTGAATTTTGTGCTCTCTGGATAATCTTGACTGACTGCCTGCCTGCAGTCTAAGGTTTGCAATCCACTATATGCCACTCCCACATTTCTCCATGGACTAATATGGACAGAGAGAACCCGCTCCCTGATTGCTGCACAATGAAGAGAAGAAAGACTTGCATTTATATAGCGCCTTTCATGACCTCAGGACATCCCAAAGCGCTTTGCAACCAATGAAGTATTTTTTGAAGTGTAGTCACTGTTGTAATGTAGAAAACACGGCAGTCAATTTGCGCGCAGCAAGCTCCCACAAACAGCAATGAGGTAATGACCAGATAACTTGTTTTTTTAGTGATGTTATTTAAGGGATAAATATTGGCCAGAACACTGGAGAGAATTCCCCTGCCCTTCTTCGAAATAATGCCGTGAGATCTTTAACGTCCACCTGAGATGGCAGACGGGGCCTCAGTTTAACGTCTCATCCAAAAGATGGTTAATAAAGGGCCCTCCACCACATGCCATGTCCAAATTGAAATATATTTCAAAGTTACAGAACATAACAGAACAGCTCACCCATAAGCAGGCCAGTAGTAAGCATCCTACATCGCAGCTATACATTGCAGTAAAGTTTGAACTATGGGAATCTCTGTGATTTGTCTCAGGCAGGAGAACCCAGTACCGCTCAAACACTTTATTTATTTGCCAACTTTACTTCCTATTTTATTTTAAAATACTTCAATGCAACAAGCACAGACACGGAATGCTCAGCAAAGCCAATTAATGCATTCACGTCAGAGAATGTGCTTGCTATCTCAAAAAAACAGCAGGAATCAGTGTTGAATTAAGTACGGTTTCATATGAAACAATATTCCGCCATGTCTGCAAAAGTTTTTAATAGCTACATTTTTTCAGCTTATAATTTCTTTGGATGTATACATTCACAACTGTGACTCTCAGAAACCATCAGCTCATTGTAAAACATTTCTGCCGCAAGTTCGTACACAACCCACAGTGGGAGAAAGTAGCATCTGATTGGTTTTGACAGTCATCAGTCCCAGTCCTCAAGTTATCTGATTGGTTCTGCCAATCTCCAGGCCACCACTGATGAATCTGATTGGTTAGCACTGACAACCTCTAATCCTGGTGAAAAAGCTGCTTTTTGGAAATATATAGAATTTGACACGTAAGTTGAAGTGCTTAAAATGCTGATAGTTGTCATTTACACATTATAATAGTGGGACAGGGATACTCCCATTTTTAGTTAAGCAAGGAATTTCATCCCCACTACCATTAGTTCATTAATGTAAAGATGCCCGGGAAAAATAGAAACTATGGGCCCAAGTTTCCACACGATAAAAAACGGGTGCCCCTCCGAGCTGGGCGCCCGTTTTTCGCGGCCGAAAACGGTGCCAGAAAAAAAACGCGCGATTCTGGAGCGCCCTGCAGCTCCATGTCTGCTTGGCGCGGCGCCCAGGGGGCGGAGCCTACCACTCGTGCCGATTTTGTAAGTGGGAGGGGGCGGGTACCATTTAAATTAGTTTTTTTCCTGCCGGCAACCCTGCGCGTGCGCGTTGGAGCGTTCGCACACGCGCAGTGTGAAGGAAACATTGGCACTCGGCCATTTTTGTAGTTCTTTGTAGCTGTTTAATTTTTGAACATTTTTTAATAAAAGCACATTGCCATCAGCACATCAGCACTGAGGCTTCTTGCAGCAGTGAGAAGGCTGCAGGAAGCCTCAGAAAGTTGAGGCAGCCGTTTCCCCCCCCCCCCCCCCCCCCCCGCCCGCCGTCAGAACGAACGGCTTCCTCCTCCCCCCCCCCCGCGGGAACGGACGGCTTCCTCCCCCCCCCCCCCCCCCGCGGGAACGGACGGCTTCCTCCCCCCCCCCCCCCCCCCGCGGGAACGAACGGCTTCCTCCTCCCCCCCCCCCCCCCGCGGGAACGGACGGCTTCCTCCCCCCCCCCCCCCCCCCGCGGGAACGGACGGCTTCCTCCCCCCCCCCCCCCCCCGCGGGAACGAACGGCTTCCTCCTCCCTCCCCCCCCCCCCGCGGGAACGAACGGCTTCCTCCTCCCCCCCCCCCCCCCCCCGCGGGAACGAACGGCTTCCTCCTCCCCCCCCCCCCCCCCGCGGGAACGAACGGCTGCCTCCTCACCCCCCCCCCCCCGCGGGAACGAACGGCTTCCTCCTCCCCCCCCCCCCCCCCCGCGGGAACGAACGGCTTCCTCCTCCCCCCCCCCCCCCCCGCGGGAACGGACGGCTTCCTCCTCCCCCCCCCCCGCGGGAACGGACGGCTTCCCCCCTCCCCCCCCCCCCCACGGGAACGGACGGCTTCCTCCTCCCCCCCCCCGCGGGAACGGACGGCTTCCTCCTCCCCCCCCCCCCCCCGCGGGAACGGACGGCTTCCTCCTCCCCCCCCCCGCGGGAACGGACGGCTTCCTCCTCCCCCCCCCCCCCCCCGCGGGAACGGACGATGGCTGAAGCACTTTCACACAGGTAGGAAGATGGTTTATTTAATCTTTTCTTTGCTTATAAATGTTTATTCAGGTTGGATTTATTTGTATAATATTTGTATAAGTATAAATAAGGATTTATTGTAGAATTTAATGACTTCCCTTCCCCCCCCCTCGTTCTGGACGCTTAATTTGTAACCTGCGCCTGATTTTTTAATGTGTAGAACAGGTTTTTTCAGTTCTACAAAAATCTTCACTTGCTCCATTCTAAGTTAGTTTGGAGTACGTTTTCACTGTGGAAACTTTCAAATCAGGCGTCAGTGGCCGGACACGCCCCCTTTTGAAGAAAAAATTCTGTTCCAAAGTGAAACTGTTCTACCTGACTAGAACTGCAGAAAAAAAAAATGTGGAGAATTGCGATTTCTAAGATAGTCCGTTCTCCACCAGTTGCTCCTAAAAATCAGGCACAAATCATGTGGAAACTTGGGTCCATAGAAACATAGAAATTAGGTGCAGGAGCAGGACATTCAGCCCTTCGAGCCTGCACCGCCATTCAATAAGATCATGGCTGATCATTCAACCTCAGTACCCCTTTCCTGCTTTCTCTCCATACCCCTTGATCCCTTTGGCCGTAAGGGCCATATCTAACTCCCTTTTAAATATATCTAACGAATTGGCCTCAACAACTTTCCGCGGCAGAGAATTCCACAGGTTAACCACTCTCTGAGTGAAGAAGTTTCTCCTCATCTCTGTCCTAAATGGCTTACCTCTTATTCTTAGACTGTGACCCCTGGTTCTGGAACTCCCCAGCAACGGGAATATTCTTCCTGCCTCTAACCTGTCCAATCCCGTCAAAACTTTAAACTCCAGTGGATACAAGCCCAGTTGATCCAGTCTTTCCTCATATGTCAGTCCTGCCATCCCGGGAAGCAATCTGGTGAACCTTCGCTGTACTCCCTCAATAGCAAGAACATCCTTCCTCAGATTAGGAGACCAAAACTGAACACAATATTCCAGGTGTGGCCTCACCAAGGCTCTGTACAACTGCAGTAAGACCTCCCTGCTCCTATACTCAAATCCTCTAGCTATGAAGGCCAACATGCCATTTGCCTTCTTCACCGCCTGCTGTACCTGCATGCCAAACTTCAATGACTGATGTACCATGACACCCAGGTCTCGTTGCATCTCCCCTTTTCCTAATCTGTCACCATTCAGATAATATTCTGCCTCCCTGTTTTTGCCACCAAAGTGGATAACCTCACATTTATCCACATTATACTGCATCTGCCATGCTTTTGCCCACTCACCTAACCTGTCTAAGTCACCCTGCAGCCTCTTAGCATCCTCCTCACAGCTCACACCGCCACCCAGCTTAGTGTCATCTGCAAATTTGGAGATATTATATTCAATTCCTTCATCTAAATCATTGATGTATATTGTAAATAGCTGGGGTCTCAGCACTGAACCCTGCGGCACCCCACTGGTCACTGCCTGCCATTCTGAAAAGGACCCGTTTATCCCGACTCTCTGCTTCCTGTTTGCCAACCAGTTCTCTATCCATGTCAGTACATTACCCCCAATACCATGTGCTTTAATTTTGCACGTTAATCTCTTGTGTGGGACCTTGTCAAAAGCCTTTTGAAAGCCCAAATACACCACATCCACTGGTTTTCCCTTGTCCACTCTACTAGTTACATCCACAAAAAATTCTCGGAGATTTGTCAAGCATGTTTTCCCTTTCATAAATCCATGCTGACTAGGACCGATCCTGTCACTGCCAATGAGGCTGCAGATCTCAATGGAGCAATTATAACATAAGAACATAAGAGTTAGGAGGAAGAGTAGGTCATTCAGCCCCTTGAGCCTGCTCCGCCATTCAATAAGATCATGGCTGATCTTCTACCTCAACTCCACTTTCCTGCACTATCCCCAAATCCCTTGATTACCTTAATATTCAAAAATCTATCGATCTCTGTCTTGAATATACTCAATGACGGAGCCTCCACAGCCCTCTGGTGTAGAAAATTCCAAAGATTCACCACCCTCTGAGTGAAGAAATTTCTCCTCATCTAAGTCCTAAATGGCCGACCCCTTATTCTGAGACTGTGACCCCTGGTTCTAGACTCACCAGCTAGGGGTAACATCCTCCCTGCATCTACCCTGTCAAACCCTGTGAGGATTACAGACTGAAAGCTGAAAGGGACTGAAGGATGTGATCCAATCATCCTTGGTGGAAAGTGTTGACAAAAAGATTTGACTGACAGTCCACACCACTAGCTCATAATATGTTGCCTGGCCTTAAGAAGCTATTGAAGGATAAGTATGGGACCTGTTCAATTTCAATCATTGAAAAGGTTAACAGATGTAAAATGTTGTATTTGCATGAGTTTCGTTGTTTCAATTCAATTTAATCTTTTTTTTCTGCAATTGTTTGCTGAGTGGAGGCCAGTGCTAAACTGTTGCCATGTCTAATAAACTGTGTTTGTCTCACTCAACCATATCAAGTACTCCATTCAAAGTTGGTAACAGGAAGAGGATTTGACCGTGAGTCAAGTGGCATATATCACTGTCAGTATTACTAGCTGTCTCATTTTCAGCATTTGCATTTGTATCTTTCTTGGTATTATGGTGATACTTTTTCACTTTTAGAAACTTGGACATTAATCACACCATATTTTGCTTACTTTAATGGCAATCGGTAAAATGTTACTTCTTTCAATTTTTCCTTCGGTATGGTTGCTTTGTAGGATTTTTGTAACCTTGCTGGCAGAGACTCAGAACTCAACTGCTTTAATGCTCATTTTGTACCTCTCAAGCGGCTTAACAGCCACTTGACTAGGCAAGTAACAACCAAGGACACTAATCCAGCTCCAGAGAATAGGAAACCATAGGAAATTGAGCTGAGCAGTGAATTTCTGCTTTCAGATTCACTGTCTCAGCCATTTGAGTTTTGAAAGACAGATTTATAAGTCCATAGCATTAAAATCAGAATCTTTCTTCTTATCCGTGTAATTAGCTTCTTGAGTTTCAAAATTAGAAACAAAACATAGACAATGATTTTAAAATTGCGCAGAACATCTGCTTGTGTAATTCGTACTGAAAAAAAATCTTAATTCTGGTCTTTCTTCTACGTGAAATTGTTTGGTTGAACATACAAACCTTGAAATTTTTGATTTCCCATGAGGGAGAATGAAATATTCCGCAGAGCAGTGTATCGGCATTAATGTGGAGTTTGCTGATCATCTGCTTAAAGGGGCCGCGACCCAACTTCTGCACGGCTGATTGAAGTGCTAGTGAATGTAGTGTAGTAAACCGCTTAACAGCCAGATAGTTGAGGTGACTGTTCACTCTCCTTTGGAACCTGTATTCCTTAACAGTCCCTTACCATTAATGCCAACATTAATGATGATGGTAAGTACTGCAGGGAATCGAATACGGCCAAGGTGATCTCCTGGACTAGTTTCAATCAGCTGGATGGGTCGGAAAGGAATTTTCCCAGATTTCTTTTTCCCCAATTGGCCTGGGTTTTTAATCTGTTTTTTGCCTCTCCCAGGAGATCACATGGCTCCAGTTGGGGTGGAGTGTACAATGTTTCAGTGCAAGGGGTGTTGCAGTTGTGTGGGACGGACTGGTTGGGCCGGGTGCTCTTTGCCTTTCCGCCATTGTTCATTGTCCATAGGTTTATATGTAACCTTCAGGGTTGCTGACCAAGGGTCGTGTGACTCTTTGTCGGCTGGCGCGGACATGATGGGCCGAAATGGCCTCCTTCTGCGCTGTAGATTTCTATGTTTCTATATTTCTATCAAACCCGTTAACGTAACAATTGCAGCAAAATCCGTATTGCACAGGTACAAAGATTTTAGCTGCATTGAATTAAATGTGGATCAGCAGGTCAGATCATTTTTACCTGGCATTTAATTGCTTCCAGTGTAAAACGGTTATATCTTTCTCAAAGAGGTCATCAACATGGCCTTACTAATAAACAACGATTTTTCAACAAAATAAACTTATTTTTGTAAAAGTGGAAAGCAGAGTGATGCAGCAAAAGATAATACCGACTGTATAAGCATATAGTTTTAACAAATATATTTGTCATTGTTGCTATTAATATCCCTCATAATTAACATAGATGCTAGCATCTGAGCATGCAGTAATACTGCAGCTACCCTACTGATACTGGTGTCTGTAGAGTGTGATGCATAATCCAAAGACCCAAGTTATACTGCTGACTCTGTCTTGAATTGAGCTTAGCAACAACAGAGCTCTGAACATTTGCAGTCAGGCCCACTCTCTGAGTGAGTGCAGGTAGCGTCAACCACTTCTTCATGTGTATCTAAAGAAAAATATATTCCAGTGAGGAGGAAAGGGCGTAAGAGAAAAGATAGCCATCCGTGGCTAACTAAAGAAATAAAGGACGGTATCCAATTTAAAAACAAGGGCATACAATGTGGCCAAACCTAGTGGGAGGACAGAAGATTGGGAAGCGTTTAAAAGCCAACAAAGAATGACTAAAAAAATGATTAAGAAAGGGAAGGTAGACTATGAAAGTAAACTAGCAGGAAATATAAAAACAGATAGCAAGAGTTTCTATAGGTATATAAAAAGGAAAAGAGCAGCTAGAGTAAATGTTGGTCCCTGAGAGGACGAAACTGGAGAATTTGTAATGAGGAATATGGAGATAGCAGAAACTCTGAACAAATATTTTGTATCAGTCTTTACGGTAGAGGACATTAATAATATTCCAACAGTGGATAGTCAAGGGGCTATGTGGAGGGTGGGGGGGAGGGGTGGGGGAGAACTTAACACAATCACAATCACTAAGGAGGTGGTACTCAGTAAGATAATGGGACTAAAGGCAGATAAATCCCCTGGACTTGATGGCTTGCATCCTAGGGTCTTAAGAGAAGTAGCGGCAGGGATAGTAGATGCATTGGCTGTAATTTACCAAATTTCTCTGGATTCTGGGGAGGTCCCAGCAGATTGGAAAACTGCAAATGTAATGCCCCTATTTTAAAAAGGAGGCAAACAAAAAGCAGGAAGCTAGTTAGCCTAACATCTGTGGTTGGGAAAATGTTGGAGTCCATTATTAAAAAAGCAATAGCAGGACATTTGGAAAAGCAAAATTCGGTCAGGCAGAGTCAGCATGGATTTATGAAGGGGAAGTCATGTTTGACAAATTCACTAGAATTCTTTGAAGATGTAACGAACAGGATGGATAAAGGGGAACCAGTGGATGTGGTGTATTTGGACTTCCAGAAGGCATTTGACAAGGTGCCACATAAAAGGTTACTGCACAAGATAAAAGTTCACGGGGTTGGGGGTAATATATTAGCATGGATAGAGGATTGGTTAACGAACAGAAAACAGAGAGTAGGGATAAATGATTCATTCTTGGGTTGGCAATCAGTAATCAATGGGGTGCCGCAGGGATCAGTGCTGGGACCCCAACTATTTACAATCTATATTAACAACTTGAAGGAAGGGACCGAGTGTAATGTAGCCAAGTTTGCCGACAATACAAAGATGGGAGGAAAAGCAATGTGTGAGGAGGCCACAAAAAATCTACAAAAGGACATAGACAGGCTAAGTGAGTGGGCAAAAATTTGGCAGATGGAGTATAATGTTGGAAAGTGTGAGGTCATGCACTTTGGCAGAAAAAAATCAAAGAGCAAGTTATTATTTAAATGGAGAAAGATTGCAAAGTGCTACAGTACAGCGGGACCTGGGGGATACTTGTGCATGAAACACAAAAGGATAGTATGCAGGTACAGCAAGTGATCAGGAAGGCCAATGGAATCTTGGCCTTTATTGCAAAGGGGATGGAGTATAAAAGCAAGGAAGTCTTGCTACAGTTATACAGGGTATTGGTGAGGCCACACCTGGAAAACTGCGTGCAGTTTTGGTTTTCATATTTACGAAATGATATACTTGCTTTGGAGACAGTTCAGAGATGGTTCACAAGGTTGATTCCAGAGGTGAGGGGGTTGACTTATGAGGAAAGGTTGAGTAGGTTGGGCCTCTACTCATTGGAATTCAGAAGAATGAGAGGTGATCTTATCGAAATGTTTAAGATTATGAGGGGGCTTGACAGGGTGGATGCAGAGAGGATGTTTCCACTGATAGTGGAGACTAGAACTAGAGGGCATGATCTTAGAATAAGGGGTCATCCATTTAAAGCTGAGACGAGGAGAAATTTCTTCTCTCAGAAGGTTGTGGATCTGTGGAATTCACTGCCTCAGAGAGCTGTGGAAGCTGGGACATTGTGGAAGCAGGGGATAAGGGGTTATGGGGAGCGGGCAGGGAAGTGGTCTTGAGTCCATGATCAGGTCAGGCATGATTGTATTAAATGGTGGAGCAGGCTCGAGGGGCCGTATGGCCTACTCCTGCTCCTATTTCTTATGTTCTTATGTATCGTTGGGCCTGGATTTCACGGTGGGTAATGACCGTGAACTGTCAGCGTTCGGCGTCATTACCCCTCTGAAGCTGACCGCAACTTCAGGATTTAGCGCATGTGCACCTAAACATGGAAATCTTGAAGTTGTGGTCAGTCATTCACTGCTCCAACACTGACAGCGCTGTGGACCCCCACTGTGCCTCCCCCCTCCTCCCGTGGACCCCCCTGCATAGCTGGCAAACAGTGAAACAGCCAAAAACGTGGGTTTTTCTGTGCTAATATCGCTGTTATATACCCCATTAAATGTTACACTGTTCCAACGAAGCTCAACGCAAGTTCGAGGAATAGCACCTCATCTTTCGTTTAGAGACTTTACAGCCTTCTAGATTTAACATTGAGTTCAAAAATTTCAGAGTATAATCGCTGCCAATCTTTGGCTCCCTTACACCACCCCCGCGCGCCCCCCTCCCCCACCCCCTCAGATCCTGTTTCTTTTTTTTTCTCCTTGTTTCTAATGGCAGCTGGTCATTATCCCACCATTCACACCCTATCTTGACTAATGTTTTTCTAACTCCTCGCATTACCATTTGAATTCGGCCCATCATCCCTTTTGTCTCTCTAATCTCTCCTGTCTTCCAATCTATCACAGACCTTCCCTTTTGTTCTTTCTTCCCCTCCCCCTTTCAGTGCTGGTTAAGAATCTGTTCTTTCCGAACACTCTCCAGTCATCGACCTGAAACGTTAACTCTGCTTCCTCTCCACAGATGCTGCCTGACCCGCTGAGATTTCCAGCATTTTCCGTTTTTATCTCAGATTCCAGCATCCGCAGTATTTTGCTTTTGTATAAATGTTGAGCTTTATTCGAATAGATGCAACTGGGTTATTAACAGCATATTGACTGCTAAACAACCGTTCTGAGAATTCTTCGATTGGCTGCAGCACTTCGCTGAGAATTCCAGTACAGAGCGCTACAATTAATTGCACGTCAAGAAAGGCAAACCTCGCCGCAGAGATCGCGAGGTCTTTGTGGCAGCTTAATTCAAGGCCAACAACGAGTGCATTTGCTTCACTGGCCAATATCTGTGTTGATATCAGTATCTATCGAAATATATTTGCTAATATCTCCATTACTATTTGCATCTGAATCAGAATTTATGTCAATGATAGTATTCTTTTCGATATTGATTATTTTTATCAATATCTATTCTAGTATCAGTATTTGCATATCTCAGTATCGTATCAGTGCTCGTATCTGAGCCTATCCTAGCATTAATATTAGTATTTATATTGATATGAGTATCTATCTTGGTAACCCAATCTGTTTAGCTCTCATTATTTGTACTAGTTTCAGTATCTGTATCAGTATCTCAGTTTCTGTATAAATATATTTGAAATAAAAACAAAACTATGTGAAATGCTCTGACGTTAAGGTTATGGTAGCAAAGTGGTTATGTTACTGGACTAGTAATCCAGAGACTGGACTAATGATCTGGAGACATGGAGCTAGAATTTCAGTTAGTTTTACACCAAAATTACCATTTTCGCTGCGCTACCGTTTTTTTGGCCCGCTTTTCGGCCTTTAATTCTGCATTAGTAAAAACCGGCGTTGCACGAGGATTCACGGCGCAAACCGCGAATTTCGGCAACTTTAGTCCGGGGCCAGTAGCGCTGCGGGAGAGGCCTTGGGACGGGGGAGAAACTGCAACAAAAAATTGCAACAAAAAAAAACATTCGCAAAACCCTTACCTACTGAATCGCCGCAAAAAAATTTAAAAATAAAAAACGTTAACTTACCTTTTTTGTAGGTCTTCATACTTACCGCTGCTGGCAGGGCTGCACCACAGGTTTTTCCCTGTCGGTATTCTGGGCGCAGAACCTGGGTCCCGAGATAGCCAAAAATCGATCGCAAGCGCAATTTGGTATGTTGCTCCTCTCCCCGGCGGTATGTGGAAGTGCCACCGCAGAAATGTACCCCGAAGATCCCGCCGAACGGGTTTTCGCCGCAGAAGATCAAATTGCGGTGAAAATCTGGTCGCAAAGTTGTCGAAATTCTAGCCCAAGAGCTCAAATCTCACCATGGCAACTGGGGGATTTAAATTCAATGAATTAAATAAATCTGGAATAAAAAACTAGTGTCAGTAATGGTGACCATGAAACATAAAAACCCATCGGGTTCATTAATGTCCTTTAGAGAAGGAAATCTGCCGCCCTTACCTGGTCTGACCTACCTGTGACTCCAGTCCCACAGCAATGTG
The DNA here is from genome assembly GCF_044704955.1 of Pristiophorus japonicus. NCBI lineage: Eukaryota > Metazoa > Chordata > Chondrichthyes > Pristiophoridae > Pristiophorus > Pristiophorus japonicus. The sequence goes on from NC_091988.1 coordinate 194,510,465, forward strand.
GTTGACTCTTAACTGCCCTCTGAAATGACCTAGCGAGCCACACAGTTGTATCATATCACTACAAAGAAGTATACTCACTCTGGGAGTACCTTCACTTCACAGACTGCAACGGCTCAAGAAAGTGGCTCACCACCACCTTCTCAAGGTCAATTAGGGATGGGAAATAAATGCTGGCCTTGCCAGCGACGCCCACATCCCATGAACAATTTTTTTTTAAAGTTGTGTCAGTAAGAGAAAGAAAGGTTATATTTCAGGTGGCCCGGTTTTGGAGCAGCAGTGACTCTGTGAAAATACATACGGTTGGAGGAGATTAAAGAGTTAGAGAGGGGTGAAACCATGGAGGAATTTGAAGGCAATAACGAGGATCTTAAAGTTGCTTTTCTGGAAGACAGGAAGTCAATGATAATGGGAATGGAGGTGAGAACATAGGTCACAACACATTGGATAACTTGCATTTTATGGATGATGGAAGCAGATTGTTGAAGAAGTCTAAGCATGAAGTGATAAAGATGTGGATTAGGGTTTCACCAGCAACAGGGGAGTGGTAAGGGTGGAGGTGAGCAATATTTCAGAGGTGAAAGAAAGTGGTCTTTGTGACAGGTTGATTGTGGGAAAAGGAAGTTGTGTTCAGAGTCGAGCAGTATATCAATGTTTCATATTTTTTGGGTTTAACCTGATGTGGCAGCTGGCGAGGTAAATCGTATCGATACCAGAAGAACAGAGAATTTTGTGTGACTCAAACAAAATAAGTTCAGTTTTACTTGCATTAAGTGAGTGGCTGATCCAGGTCTAAATGTTAGATAGACAGCCATGGGATCAGTGGAGGAATATACTGTTACATAATGTGGAAATCATACTGTATTATAGACTCTGGAATAATGTACCATATAAACTAGGCAATATAGACCACAATATATGCTGTCCTAGAAAGGGTGACATAGTGTACCTCACACTCTGTTCAATAAACAAATGTCATTATATTGTTTAGGCTGTATTTGACACATCATCATCATAGGCAGTCCCTCGCAATCGAGGAAGACTTGCTTCATTTGACGCACTACACTACAAGCTGAGGGTGTCCAAACACTAACTCACAATGGGCTGAATGAAGGTCACTTCCTAAGTTTGCCTGGCTCGCAGAGGTCCATCTCTTAACTTGTTCTTTCTGCTCAACGCAGAGTCACAGATCATTTCTTCTTCTTGGGTAGTCCCCCGGAGTCAGGGATGACTTGCTTCCACACTAAGATCAGTTCTAAAGTGACTGATGAGACCAATGCGGGTCAGATCCCGAACTTCATTTTAAAGGGTGGAAGATTCCTGTGCGAGAATTATTTTAACGTGGGGTGACCATTGCACACCAGCCACACGGGCTTGGTCCAGTGGCAAGAGGGTCCGAGACAATTGGAGACCAGGCTCCACCGCAAGGGCCGAGCACACACACACACACACATTCCTAGTGACCCCCTCACTCCCTCCCTCAGGCCCTCTCTCCCTGGTTTTCAGAGATCGGAGTGTAAGTGAGCACATTAATCTTGGAGCAGCTTAGCATATTTGTCCATAGAATACTGACATTGTGCCCCAGGGCCCCTGGCTCCAACTCCAGCTCGCTGCTCTCCATGCGCAGGCTCTGCTGCATCTTTCCACTCTCTCTCCAACCGCTCACGCTTTGGTCGTTGGTCACCGCGCGTATTCTGGCCTCCTGTCCCGGCCTCACTGCCGGTCTCGTGTCCCGACCTCCCTGCTGGACCATGCTGTACCTCCTTCAAGGTCCCAACTTTGCTGCTGGCCCATGGTGAACCTTTCCTGGGTCAAGGAAAGGTTCACCACTGCACGAATAAATACCTATCAGCTACGATACTTGCTTTCCCTGTTTTGTCCTCGTTCTCCTGAAAGAATTGAAGTACAGTTCTATAGGACTAATTGTCCGCCTGAAGCTTGAGTTGCCTGTCAATATTTGCTTTCCAGACACTTGGACAAGGCAGTGGAGGACAATTAGCTCCACAGATAATGTGAGGCAGGGCATAGGAACATAGAAAACATAGAAAATAGGTGCAGGAGTAGGCCATTCGGCCCTTCGAGCCTGCACCACCATTCAATATGATCATGGCTCATCATGCAACTTCAGTACCCCATTCCTGCTTTCTCTCCATACCCCTTGATCCATTTAGCCATAAGCGCCACATCTAACTCCCTTTTGAATATATCTAATGAACTGGCCTCAACAACTTTCTGCGGTACAGAATTCCACAGGTTCACAATTCTCTGAGTGAAGAAGTTTCTCCTCATCTTGGTCCTAAATGGCTTACCCCTTATCGTTAGACTGTGACCCCTGGTTCTGGACTTCCCCAACATCGGGACCATTCTTCCTGTCAATCTGTCCAATCTCGTCAGAATTTTATATATTTCTATGAGATCCCCTCTCCTTCTAAATTTCAGTGACTATAAGCTTAGTCGATCCAATCTTTCTTCATATGTCAGTCCTGCCATCCCGGGAATCAGTCTGGTGAACCTTTGCTGCACTCACTCAATAACAAGGATGTCCTTCCTCAGATTAGGAGACCAAAACTGTACACAATATTCAAGATGTGGCCTCACCAAGGCCCTGTACAACTGCAGCAAGACATCCCTGCTTCTATACTCAAATCTTCTCGCTATGAAGACCAACATGCCATTTGCCTTCTTCACCGCCTGCTGTACCTGCATGCCAACTTTTAATGACTGGTGTACCATGACACCCAGGTCTCATTGCACCTACCCTTTTCCTAATCTGTCACCATTCAGATAATATTCTGCCTCCCTGTTTTTGCCACCAAAGTGGATAACCTCACATTTGTCCACATTATACTGCATCTGCCATGCATTTGCCCACTCACCTAACCTGCCCATGTCACCCTGCAGCCTCTTAGCGTGCTCCTCACAGCTCACACCACCACTCAGCTTAGTGTCATCTGCAAACTTGGAAATATTACATTCAATTCCTTTGTCTAAATCATTAATATATATTGTAGCTGGGGTCCCAGCACTGAACCTTGCGGTACCCCACTAGTCACTGCCCGCCATTCTGAAAAAGACCTGTTTATTCCTACTCTTTGCTTCCTGTCTGCCAACCAGTTCTCTATCCACGTCAATGCATTACCCCCAATACCATGTGCTTTAATTTTGCACACCAATTTCATTGCGAATGAAACCTTTGAAAAACCCCATCAGCAGAAGCAGCTGATCCGGCAGTAGAGTTGTGGGAATTTGAAAATTCAGGCAGATAATGATACTGGCTTACTCAGCAGAAGTTCAATGAGTTGATATGCAGCTTCTGGTCTCAGCAGTCCTGATCTATATCTTCGCTTTGGATCTGTAGTACTGCGGATTGCTGAGGCAAATCCTAACTGGAGGGGGAAAGGCAGTTAGGAATCAGAACTGCATGTTTGACCACACGGACTGCAGTGATTCAAGATGGCAGCTCACCACCACCTTCTCAAGGGCAATTAGGGATGGGCAATAAACGCCGGCCTTGTCAGCGACGTCCACATCTCATGAATGAAAAATAAATGTCAGGCCATTTGGACTCCCCTGAGAAAGCCAGCAGCAATTTCTGTCTGATTTTTTTTGCATTGCTATGACCCTGCTGGGAGATCAGTTGTTACTGCTGGCAGGATTTTCATAAGTGAACACTTTTCATTAATAGTGTTCACTTATCTGACTCTTTGTGTCAGGGAGAGAGGGAAGGATGTTCTCAATGTCTGGCCAGACTTAGAGCAATTGGCTCCTCCAACATATCCCTTAATAAGGTTCACTAGGTCAGTTACCAGCACCCCTCCCCTTTCAACAGACTGTGCCCTCCAACTCACGGAAGGACACAAGCCAGGAGACCCTCAGACCCTCTCTACCTCTGCTGATGATTGAGAGTAGACTGATGGGGTGGTAATTGACCGATTGGATTTGTCCAGCTTTTTGTGGACAAGACATATCTGGGCAATTTCCCACATTGTTGGAAAGATGCCAGTGTTGTAGCTGTACTGGAACAGCTGGGCTGGGGGTGTGGCTAGTTCTGGAAAGCTAGCCTTCAGCACGGCAGCCTGGATGTTGTCGGGGCCCATAGCCATTGCTGTATCCAGAGCACTCAGCCTCTTCTTGATATCACATGAGAACATAAGAACATAAGAAATAGGAGCAGGATTAGACCACACAGCCCCTCGAGCCTGCTCCACCATTTAATACGATTATGGCTGATCCGATCATGGACTCAGGTCCACTTCCCTGCCCGCTCCCCATAACCCCTTAATCCCTTATCGGTTCACGTGGAGTGAATCAAATTGACTGAAGACTGGCTTGTGTGATGGTGGGGACCTCAGGAGGAGGCCGATATGGATCATCCACTCGGCACTTCTGGCTGAAGATGGTTGCAAACGCTTCAGCCTTGTCTTTTGCACTGTTCTATAGACAGATATATATTCTGCTGTATAGGAAGTACTATGCAACCTGTACAATGCAATCTGTACTACGCACACATCTCTCTCATCTTGGCTCTGTGGTAGCATGCTTGCTTTTCAGTCAGAAGGTCTTGGGTTCAAAACCCACTCCAGAACCTGAGCACATAATCTAGGCCTGTCACTTCATTACAGCACTGAGGGAGTGCTATATTGTAAGAGGTGGTATCTTTCAAATGAGGCATTAAATTGAGATCCTGTCCACCTGTTCATGTGGATGTAAAGGATCCCATGGACATATTTAAGGGGGAAATGTCCAGGACAACATCTACTGCCAAAATAGATTAACTGCTCCTTTATCTCATCGTTGGTTGTGGGACCTTGCTCTGCTATATTTACCGACAGAACAACAGTGACTGCACGTCGAAATGTGTTTTATTCCATTGAGAAGTGTATGTGTATTTGTGTGTATTTGCAGGGGAGAGAGAGTTGCCCATATCTATTATCAGCTGATGTGCCATCTTAGTGACCAGAGCGTTTTCAACAAAGCTAAAAAAAAGATCGAAAGAAGCTAAACATGTCGGTTCCCACATTTTGTATTCTCACAGGAAATGAAGACAGAGATATGGAGCAGCACTTCGCCTTCCACTTCCTATAAAGTTTCAGCACCTTGGGAAGGAACACAGGCCTCCTCTGCAGGTCTCCTCAGCAAACACTGCTGCCTTGTGTTCACTCAACAGCAAATGCACAGTGAATGCCCTGATTAACACTTGAAACTTGCTGTATTAGATACTATTTCCTTCTCTGGAAAGACAAAATATAAGGAATTATTACTTCTTTCTTCCTCCAGCCACTTCAATATTTTTGCAAAAGTTTACATCAAAATATTCTACACTATAAATTCTCTCATACTGTCCTTCAGTAAGTGCTAATTCAGTTTAGGAATACTATAGCTCAACCAGAATAAATGTGACAATGGTTCAGTGTGCTGTACTATAATAAATTAGAACTTAACTAAGATAAGGCACCATAGGTGTATCACACTACAGAAGGCGGGGGGAGACTCACTGCAAGAAATCATTGTGCTACTTTTAGATCTTGGAGATTTATCGGAACGTGTCAGATTAAACCAAGGTAGCCCTGGCAAAATAATCTCTAATGATGTTGAATGGTACAATTCATGACAGCATCAGTCTTCTGCTTCATATGGGCACGCTCTGAAGTTGTTTGAAGAACAAAAGACATTTTGTTGCAACACAGTTTTCATTTTCAAATCATGCTTTTTTTAAAAATCCCCCATAAAGTTCATCCTCTAAATATCTTCTGGAGCCGGGCGAGCCAATGTTCCAACCCCATGGATGTCTCCATAGTTGGCAGTGATGCCAGTGATTAGCATGGAAAGCAAAACGGGAACAGATAAGGAAACACGATAGCATAAATAGACATTCTGTTAATACTGGTTACAAGATACCACCAGGCAAAACTCAGCAGTTTTGGGGAGAGCATTGGTTTCAGCATTACGTTCAGAAGCCAAAACCTGATGTACAAATAAAGATAGGCAGTAAACTGAGATATGCAGAAAACTGGGCTGAAGAACTCCTCATTGCAAAGTTGGCTGGTGTTGACAAATCAGGTCCGAACCAGACTCTTGGCTCAAATCCTCTTTTCTGGCTTTGACTGAAATGTCAGTTGTCAGTGGTGTGACAATCCTGTGCGGTCCCAAATCAGATGTGTGTGTGAAAGTTGTGTGGAATTGAGATCTTTACAGAAAAACGTTGCTTAACTCTTTGAGTACTGCAATATTTTCAATTTTCTTCTTAATATAACTCAGCATTCTAATACTGTTTTTTAAAATAATTTGCATTAGGTCTTGGTGAATGGCATAGCATCTATATATATGACACACAGCAGAAAACATGTGATATTAGGTGAAAGTAAGACACGATACATAATGGGGAGTGAGTGATATTAGTAACCAAACTAATGAAATTCCATCAGGTCCCGCTGATTTTGAGAGTGCTGGACTAATGAATTTCGCAGTCCGACTTCCCACACAAAAGGTGGCCGTCGCCATATTGATAAAGGTAGACATTTTTAGCTGTCCCGAGCAATCGCCTGAAATGAATATTGGCCTCATTAAAAACATGTTAAGAAGGGTCCTGTGCTTGAATTAGGACCCCTTACGAAAGTGGTGCCTGGGAACCTTTCATTCGCGCTTTCTTGTATCTGCCCAGAGAAACCTGGTGCCAACACTCGGGAAGCTGCCTGAAGCAACGCTATTTAAAGAGGTCTCCATCTCCATCAAGGTAAGTCACTAGAAAATTGTTTTCGGCTTTTGGGACTTTTTGGAGCCATTTTTTTGGCTGTTTTGGCTGAGTTTCAGCAGTAGTTTAGAGCATGGAGCAGTTGGAGAGCTGCCATTTGGTTGGAGATGCACTGTTTGATTTCATTGGCTGAAGGAGTACCAGAAAAGATGGGTGCGACCATTGAGGCTACCAGAACAAGAGCAACTACAACAGTAACAATAGCAGCAGCATAGACCTGTGGAGGGCCAAAGCAGATGGTGAATGAGGCAAGGGCCAAGAAGGCGTTACAGCAAGAGATTCAGTGGGTGATCGTGGCGGAGGTCCGGCGGATGTTTGGTGCGGAGGTGCGGCCAGTGGTTTGTGGCAGAAGAACAGCGAGAGATCATGGCGGAGATGCGGCAAATGAGGGTATGGGGCCCAGAAGAGCCGAGGGCTCAGGGCAGCACGGGCCAGCCCACACTGCGATATGTGTGTGCACTAGGTCCATGCAGCACAGCAAGTCTCCAGTTAATCCTTGGATAAAGGCCTAGCTCTGTCAATCCCATGTGGTGGCCGATGTGCAACGGTCACCACACATTAAAAAATCCACGCACAGGCATCTTCGACCCCTCAACTGGAGTTCAGGACTGGAACATCGGGTCCTTCATTGAAACATCTGTGAACTCGTGGAAGCAAGTCGTCCTCTTTCGAGGGACCGCCTATGATGATGATGACAACAAGCAGGTCTTCCAGAACAGGATGTCGTACCGCAACATGTCAGGGGAGCAGTGTGTGAGGAGGCTGTGCTTCAGCAAACGGGCAGCCACTGACCTCGGTCAGCTGTTGCAGCAGGAATTGGAGCCAAACACCAGCGCACATGTTAAGCTGCCTCTTGCTGTGAAGATAACGGTGGCTCTCAACCTCTATGCCACAGGCTCATTCCAGGTTGCAATAGGTGACATCAGCACCATCAGTCAGTTTTCTGTCCGTACGGCCAAAAAGCAGATGGCGGGTGCCCTCTTTGCAAGGAGGGGACAATACAACACCTTCCCAATGCAGGCTATTGATCAGGAGGAAAGAGCTGTCTCATTTTCTCGTGTCACTGGATTTGACCACATGCACATTGCCCTGCATTCTCCTTATCACGAACCAACCATGTTTTATAACAGGAAGCCTTTCCACTCCCTCAATGTTCAGCTGTTGTGTGACCACGGGCAGCGGATAATGCAGGTCTGTGTCAGGTATTCTGGCAATAGTCACGACTCCTTCCTGCTGCGTCAGACCTCAATCTCACCAGGCTTTGACCCCGACTGCCAGGTGTCAGGCTGGCACCTCGAAGACAGGGGGTATCCCCACTACACCTGACTCTTGCCTACTGCCAGGAACCCAGCCGCAGGAGCAGAGCGTCAATACAGTGAGAGTCACACTCAAACCAGAGCTCTCATTGAGCAAACCGTAGGTGTTCTCAGATCAGAGATGCCCTGACCGATCCTGCAGTGTAGCCCCGAGCAAGTCTCCAGACTTGCAGTGGTTTGCTGCGTACTACACAACTATGCTATTTGGAGGGGCCAAGCTTTGCAGCAGCCACAGGAACAAGAAGTGGAGGAGCAAGATGAAGAAGGAGATGATGAGGAAGGCCAAGGCCGAGCAGTGCTGCCAGAGCTGTAAGGCAACAACTTTATTGAGAGATTCTCACCTTCCCTCTTGCACACCAACAATCCCAACATTTGCCCCACTAATTCCACCCATCTTCTGAATGTCCTCCATCACAACTATCTCTCTGGTCTTCCACCTACATAACTACAAATATGAGGACTAACAGCAAAGCCAAGCAAATAAAATCTGTTTACTTCACATCGTCTGATCTCCCAATAAAGCTGTCCGAAAGTTGCCAGAGGCGCAATCATTGTGGGTCTCACTGCAGTGTTCATAGAGTTGGTCACTCCTTCCATGGTTGACTGCATGGTCTGAATGCCTTGCTGGATGACCCCACATGAGCTGAAGCTGGACTCCTCCGTGCCATTGTGTGCACCTCTCTGGAAGACCTGCACAGTGGGATCAGTCTTCTCGTAGGCTGTGTTCTTGTGATCTTCATCTCTGCCCTGTGCATTAGGCCCAGCTCCCCCTCCAGTTCGCTGCTTCCTGGACCATCCCACCCCTCCCCTGCTCGTGCTCCTGCGCACCAATGCTTGGTGAGTCCCCCAGTGCAGACCCCTCGAGTCTATCCTCCAATGTACGCACAGTTGCAGTCCTGCAAGAAGAGTGGGTGTGGATTAATACGTGGCCTGTGAAAAGGTTTTAAAGATGTCTGCGACAGCTTAGCATGGCATAGTGGTTATATCACTGGACTAGTAATCTAGAGGTCTCGACTAATGAGCCAGAGACATGAGTTCAAATCTCACCACGGCAGCTGGGGAATTTAAATTGAGTTAATAAATAAATCTGGAATAAAAAGCGTATCAGTAAAGGAGACCATGCAGCCAGGTCCTGGAAATGATGCTACTGTTCTGCTCATCCACCCCTCGATACATGCTGACTTATTTCAGATGGCATCGGTTTGGCGTCTGAGGGAAACAGGACATCCTTCATAAGAACTTATGAATTAGGAGCAGGAATAGACCATACAGCCCTTCGAGCCTGCTTCACCGTTCAATAAGATCATGGCTGATCATCGACCTGACCTCCACTTTCCCGCCCAATCTCCATAGCCCTTGATTCCCCTAGAGTCCAAAAATCTATCGATCTCAGCCTTGAATATACTCAACAATTGAGCATCCACAGCCCTCTGGGGTAGAGAATTTGAAAGATTCACAACCCTCTGAGTAAAGAAATTCCTACTCATCCCAGTATTAAATGGCCGACCCCTTATTCTGAGACTATGCCCCCTATTTCTAGACTCTCCAGCCAGGGGAAACAACCTCTCAGCATCTAGCCTGTCAATCCCCTTCAGAATCATATGTTTCAATTATATCACCTCTTATTCTTCTAAACTCCAGAGCATATAGGCCCAATCTACTCAATCTCTCCTCATAGGACAACCCTCTCCTCGCAGGGATCAATCTATTGAAATTTCGTTTCACCGCCTCTAAGGCATGTATATCCTTCCTTGCCCTGACTTGTTCAATAAGCACCTCCAAGGCAGTATGCAAAAATCAAGGTGCCCTGGGCATCAACATTGCCTGTTGCCTGTTATATTCACTGGAATTTAGAAGAATGAGAGGGGATCTCATAGAAACATATAAAATTCTGACGGGATTGGACAGGTTAGATGCAGGAAGAATGTTCCCGATGTTGGGGAAGTCCAGAACCAGGAGTCACAATCTAAGGATAAGGGGTAAGCCATTTGGGACCGAGATGAGGAGAAACTTCTTCACTCAGAGAATTGTGAGCATGTAGAATTCTCTACCACAGAAAGTTGTTGAGGCCAGTTCATTAGATATATTCAAAAGGGAGTTAGATGTGTACCCTTACAGCTAAAGGGATCAAGGGGTATGGAGAGAAAGCACAAATGGGGTACTGAAGTTGCATGATTAGCCATGATCATATTAAATGGTGGTGCAGGCTCGAAGGGCTGAATGGCCTGCTCCTGCACCTATTTTCTATGTTTCTATGCTCCAGAAATGCAGTTTCCACTCACCACCTCCCCTTTAAGAGGTGCAAGCTCCCCAGATAGCGAGCTGCACAATATAAGCAGCACATTTCACAGTGGCAGTTTGCTGCTCAAATTTAAATGACACCCAGTCACAAAAATTGATTAGACCTCCCACCAACATCTTTGGGTAGGTAGAGAGGGTGCTCCCCATCACCACCCCCTCCCCTCTCCCCACCCATCTGATGTGCACAGCATGAAAACCTGCTTCAGTGCACAAGGACGAGAGATATAAGAGAAACTGTATTGTGTGTGGGGGAGGGAGAGAGTGTTTTGTGTGTGTTGGGGGCGGGGGGGAAGAAGGAAAGGTTGAGAAAAGAAAGAAGTAAAGAAGGAAGGAAAGAAAGAAAGAAAGAAATTGCATTTACAAATATCCTCAGGACATCCCAAACAGCTTTACAATCAATGAAGTACTGTTGAAGTGTAGTCACTGTTGTCATGTAGGAAACATGGCAGCCAATTTGCGCTCAGCAAAGTCCCACAATTAGCAATGTGATAATGAGCAGATAATCTGTTTTAGGTGTGGCTTAATGAGAGAAATATACAAAGGGAAAGGAAAATGTACAACCAGACGCAATAAATGAAAGGGAAAGACTTATGCACAAAGAGAGAGAGAAGTAATGAAACTGTGAGAAAATTACAAAAGGGAAGAAATACAATCAAAGCAGAACCTTACACAATGGGAAGAGAGAGAGGGGTGCAAGAGTGAAATTTTAATCAGCAGCACATTTTTAAATGCCTATACTCTGCCTCTCTCAGCTCAGTTTAACATCAAGATAGGTCTCCAGCTGGCTGCTATAACAGCTGTCCATACTGATGACAAGCACTCTGCTCACTGTTTAAAATTAGAATTTGGATTAAACTGGAGGTAAAGTAAACACATGTCAACGGTACGAACAGTCGACTCACTCAAACTTCCTTCGGTCTTTGGCAGATAGAAAGAGACAGAGCACGGGCAATTTAAAACATATTACTGACTAAAATTAAAGATACAAGACATAATGCTCCTGTCAAAATAACGTATGCTCTGGCTGACTCGCCACAAGTAACACCACAGGAGATGCTAGCATGTCGATATAACGTGACGCTATATTTTTCAGTTACTAAGACTGTGACACAAGAGTAGAACAGGTGCTGAGGGGCCAGAAAATCTGGCTCGGATTATATAGTCAGCCCTGCGTTATTTTAATGCTGAGTGTGAATATTCAGCAAGTATTTTATACTGGGTCGAAAGTGGTCGCATTGAAAAAGTGGGGTAATGTTGACTTTCAATGCTGGTGTAAAATGGCCCATAGCGAATCGCCAGCCCGTTTTACAACTCTCACGGTTTTTGTTACCGTCTCAATGGAAAGTCAAAATGTCCCCCATTTTAAACATTATAGCGGTGCTTTTCGAGTATGTACTGGTGGCAGTAAAATGGCACTGGGCCCTGCCTCCGTTAGGTGCGTTGAGGAGGCTCAAGCACGTGGGGCGATCCCGTCCCAACTGACCCCCCTCCGGATGGAATTCCTCATCGGCACCAAGCCCCAAAACCTCCCTCAGGAGCCGGCACCTCACAACTTGAGCCTCCTCCGAGAAATCTCCTCCGTGCCTTTCAGTTCTACATGGATGAGGAATCCGCTACGTACTGCTTGTGCACACTCTCCTCGTTGCCATCCTCGTTCTGCCGTCCGGACACGCCACGGCGCATCATCCTGCCGTCCGGAGGAGGCGGGGGTCCCCAATGGAGATCTCTCTACGCGGGAGTCCTCCCTTTATTTATTGGGGACTTGGCCTGGAGGGTGTTACTCGGAGCAGTCCCGTGCAATAAGTTTTTAAGTCGGTTCACGGACTCCCAGTCCGCCTGCAATTTCTGCGGTCTGGAGGAGTCCGTGTTCCATGTTTATGTTCAATGTGTGAGGTTGCAGCCCCTCTTCCATTATTTGAAGGGGCTGCTCTTCGATTTTTGGTTGCACTTCAATCCCACACTCCTGATCTTTGGGCACTCGGTGCGGAGTGGAGTGGGCAGGTCGGAGGGCCTCCTCGTAGGACTGTTCCAAGGTGGCCATTAACAGGTCCAGGCAGCAGGCGATCGAGGGGGTCGTTCAGCCCGACTGCCTGCCTCTCTTCTGCGGTTACATTCGCGCCAGGGTGTCCCTGGAGATGGAACACGTGGTGTCCACCGGTACGCTCGCGGCCTTCTGCGAGAGGTGGGTGCCAGAGGGACTGGAGTGCATCATCACCCCCGGCAACCAAATTCTGATTTGACCGTTTATTGTTTAAAAAGTTTTATTTGTTAATTTGTCGGTTCTAGTGCCCCTTTAATAAGAGGGCACTTGATTTAAAGTTTCTACCAAAATAGTTGTACTGGTGGCAGGTAACCTGTTGCAAGCACAAATCAGAAATCACAGGCATGTGACCATGATTTTCTGTCCATCGAATCAACGGATTGGCTGGGTCCCATGACTTTCCAATATGTGCTGGTGGTGAGTGAAGCTACTCGATGTCGATTCATACTCATAACATCACTTCTATAATGCATTAAAATGAAAATTATTTTACTCTGCTCAAAATGGGATTTGGCTGAACACTCCCTTAACCCATTTAGAGTGGTCCCGGGTACGCTCCGTGAGGGGTGGAGTTCTTAAGGGCACCGAAGCTTTCGGCCATTGCACATTGCACTTGTGGAGTTGTACCTTACCGCAGCAACCTGCGCATGTGATGCACTTTCATGGACTAAAACAAAGAACTAATGCCTTGTTTATCTCCAGATTCTGACAGCACCTGGCACTAGAACTATCATTGGAGATTCGAGGAGACCTTTAGCGTACCTCACTCAAGTAATTCATATACTTTATAAAAATAAAGATTATCGCCTTGCTGTTTGTGGGAGCTTGCTGTGCGCAAATTGGCTGCCGCGTTTCCTACATTACAACAGTGACTACACTCCAAAAATACTTCATTGACTGTAAGGTGCTTTGAGATGTCTGGTGGTTGTGAAAGGTGCTATATAAATGCAAGTCTTTCTTTTCTTTAAATGTTGCAAAAGCCATTTTTTGAGCCACTTCCCCGACTACTAGGCTGCTTGTAACTTTCACATCTTGGATGGATCCGTGTTCCATGTCTATATGGAGTGTGAAAGGTTGCACCCTCTGTTCCGTTATCTGCTCCTCGGTTTCTGGCTCCACGTTCAGTCCCACGCTCCTGATCTTTGGTCGGCCAATGCGAGGAGGCCAGGCAAATTGGAGGACTGTCCCCACCCCGCAGTGGGTCTGGTCCTTGGCCTGGCCAAGGTGACCATCCACGGGTCCAGGTTGGACACGGCCTGTGGAGGTGGTCGCTTTGGCTGCCTGCCTCTCTTCCACGGCTTTATCCGCGCCCAGGTGGCCCTGGAGAAGGAGCACGCGGTGTCCGAAGGCACGGTTGAGGCCTTCCGTGAGCGGTGGGTGCTGAAGTGTCCTTCTTCCTTGTATGATTTGGTCATTTATTAGTTGTGCCTCTCTAAAATGGATGCACCTTTGTTAGATATTTCTGTTTGATGACACCGGGGCAACCCAGTGTGTCCTTAAGGGTCCAATTAAAAGAGGCATTCATTCAAGACAAAGCACAATTGTGAGAGTTACACTAGCAGGATCTCCTGGTAGGATTGCCATTTACAGAAGCCACCTATTATGATTAACAGCTTAGTCATTTCCGCACAAATGACAGGCATCGATGAGAGGATGCAGCGATTGCGCTTATAGCTTTTCAGAGGCCTGAACGAATTATATGTCCAATAGATTGGTAGATGACAGCCTGGTGATCCACGTTAATTATTTCCATCACCTGGGTGGGCTTTGCATCTCCCAACACTCTGAGACAATACAGATAGCTTCGCCCTAATCAACCACATGGGACCGAAATCATGGCGGTTTGCGCCACCCGTTGGTGGCTGGAGAGGGCCGCTAACGGGTCGCTAAGCGCCGACTGACGCAGCGGCGCGCTGTCCTCGCCGCCCGTAAACTTCAACGCATCGAGCGGCGGCAAAATTGAATTGGATGGCCTGCTTTAGCGGCAAGCGCTGTTCCCGACAGGGAAAGCAGTCAGTACATCGGTGATTCCGGGCCGGTATCGTCCGGAGAGTGAGGTAAGTGGCGAAATTTGATTTATTTAACTTCTATTTATTTGTGACAGCAGTGGGGAAGCGTGGGGAAGGATCAATGGAATTTTCACAAACATTTTTTTCTCATCTTCGAGCGCCAGGTTGCCAACATCCTAGTGGCAAAAAATTGAGTAGGCCTCCTGCGCTATCGCTGTGTTGGGGCAAGAGGACACGTGTGGGACGTTTATTTTCGCGCTCCACTCTCCTCTTTGGCGAAAACAACGGAATTTCGTACTTTGAGGTGGTAGGCACCATCCGGCGCTACACTTAGCATCCAGTGTCACCGCCTCAATGCCAGTGAATGGTTTAATGGCTGGTGAATTGGAAGTATTTCCAGCCCATGGGAAGTTTTATAGGAAAGCAGAAATGAACCCGTCTGTTGTTCTGTACCGGATCTATCGGGCGATTAGCTACAGTTCAAAGGGCTCGTGGGACAGCCCAAAATTTTCACAGCCCAGAGCAAATTCCTGATGCACTTTAGTGTTATAGTTCCCCAGATAAGGCAGTGTGCATTCATCTAGAACGACAGCAGCAAACTCCATTTTACTGTCAGTTTACAGAAACAAGTTTAGAAATGTATATTTGGATCCAGCTCAATTTCAAAAACTATATATAAAGTTTCTAATAATTTGAACCTGATGGATTCTGGATCCATCACAGTGCTGTCCACACATATACGAAGCAGATGAACTGGTCAGCATGGGTGACACTTTCATCGCCTCTCCTATGGAAAAGAGCAGCAGCATATTACAGTTGCCCAATGTCACGGTACTGCTCCATTTCCCAAAGTTCAAAAGATTACCAATGGCAGCACATCGTGTATGTCGGGAAGTGACCGTGCATCATGTGAGTAGGTTGTGTTACAATCGTTCCATTTATGAAGCACTTTGAAGATGTGAATGAGTTTGGAATTTGAGTTTAAGTTGCAGCTTGAATATGTGCCCTGCTGGAATGTCATCATCAGAGGCAGTCCCTCGAAATCGAGGAAGACTTGCTTCCACTCTAAAAGTGAGTTCTCAGGTGACTGTACAGTCCAATACGGGAATTACAGTCTCTGTCACAGGTGGGACAGATAGTGGTTGAAGGGAGGGGTGGGTGTGACTGGTTTGCCGCACGCTCCTTCCGCTGCCTGCCCTTGTTTTCTGCATGCTTTCGGCGACAAGACTCGAGGTGCTCAGCGCCCTCCCGGATGCTCTTCCTCCATTTAGGGCGGTCTTTGGTCAGGGACTCCCAGGTGTCGGTGGAGATGTTGCACTTTATCAGGGAGGTTTACAGGGTGCCCTTGAAACGTTTCCTCTGCCCACCTGGGGCTCGCTTGCCGTGTAGGAGTTCCGAATAGAGTGTTTGCTTTGGGAGTCTTGTGTCAGGCATGCGAACAACGTGGCCTGCCCAACGGAGCTGGTCAATTGCAGTCAGTGCTTCGATGCTGGGGATGTTGGCCTGATCGAGAACACTAACGTGGTGCGTCTGTCCTCCCAGGGGATTTGCAGGATCTTGTGGAGACATCGTTGGTGGTATTTCTCCAGCGATTTGAGGTGTCTGCTGTACATGGCCCACTTCTCTGAGCCATACAGGAGGGCGGATATCACTGCAGCTGGAATGTGGGTAAGAGCTGAAAGACATCGTGAGGGCTTGGCATGGGTCGATGTGGAGTAGGTTGGCAGGCAACACTTTGTGAGATGTACACTTAGGCTGCCAACCTGATGAATATTGCTGCAAGTGTTAAATCGATAGCTTCCTCAAGATGTATCCTTTCCCTCTGTATCTGCTCCCTTGATGCTGCCTTCCAGGGTGTTGCACCACTGCCCTGCAGTGCTAAAAAAAGGCAACCTTTCACCTCTACCTCATGCAGCAATACCTCCACTTCGCCAGCCATCAAACCATTCACCATTGGGTGTTGCATCACTCCATTAATTGTCCACAGATTTCACTTTTTACCTGCACATTTATTGTGCCAGCCACTGTTATTTTTCTTCGAATACACTTTTAATTTGCTCCATAGTGGGAGAAATTGGATAGCGCCGCAGTTTGGGGCCATAACTTTTGTGGGAGTGCACAAGTATCGCCGGGTGCTACGCAAATGAAGTCATGGTGAACTTCCGGTTTAGCGCTCCCAGAAGGCAGTGCAGCGCTAAATCAAGCGCTTCCACTTCCCTTGGAGCGTTAACTGCGGCAGGAGGGGTGCAGCGCTGCCCAATGTCAAGGGCAGCGCTGCTGGGAATGGAGGCTCCTTCCCTCCCTTAAAGGGAAGGGCCATTGCTGCAGGCTCTGCATGAAATCGATGTCCCTCGTCGCCAACGGCAGCCGCGATCCGCGCCGATCAGCCCCAAGCCACTCTAACAGAGCGCAGGACTGATCAATCGCGGCCGAAGGCAATGGTGAACAATTTAACTAAGGGCTCCAAACACACTTTTTATTGACACAAGCAGCCTTACCTTTAAGCACCGCTCCCCAAGCGCCCGGCCTCCCGATCAACGCCTCCTGCAGCTGCCGGTGTTTTCAGCCGACGATGCTGCAGGGGGGCGCAGCCGGATGATGTCACAATCTCCGGGGCGCAAGAGATCGAGGCGCGAGGGTTTACCACCACCGCAAACCTCCGCGGCAAGTTCACGGGCGTCGGTACTCTCGCCGCGCCTGGTAGCAGGGCCGGTAGCGCCCCGTTATCGCCCCCTGGAGGCTCTAACAGGAGGCGCAAAGGAGGCTAATTTCTAGCCCATATATATAGTCTTGGGGAAAGTCAAAACATATTTTTAAAATATTTACAGCTATTAAAATATCTACAGCAATTTTACCTCCATTTGACTTTAAGTAGCCCCATCCCTTTAATTGCTAACTGCTTTCAGGGCGACTGATGCATAGTTTCCTTGTTTACACCTTTTGGCAAGCTTCCAACACAAGGCCCAATTTGGTCTATGGGCTCACCATGAATAATTTATGCGGGCGGGCCCTGGAAATTGTGACTCTCTCACCATAGCCATGTTTCTCCCGCTGCTTGAAGGTTTATCACATCATTGGAAAAGTTACTGAATTTAGCAGTGGGCCAACTCCTGCACAGACTGGGAGCAAGCCCTCCCACTGCTAAATTGATATGCTTTACCTGTGTTTTCCACCCGAATAATGGGCGCGACGCATATCAATTTCTACCCCTTAGTCTTCGCCTTGTCTGTTGCAACTACATAAGGAGTTCTTACGCAGTCAATAATTGTTTGGAAATCTAGATAAATGAAAAAGAGAGCACAGAAGATGTTTGTGCCATAACCTGTTTCTCTTTCTCTCTCTCTCTCTCTAAGGTTTTCCAAAGTAAAAATATAAAAAGTTATTAGTTTTTATGTGAAACTTTCATTTGAATCTATTATTAAATGGAAAACAAAGTGATATATTGTTATACAGTGAGCAAAGACACAATTCAATGTTTCCACTGAAAAAATGAATATATTTTCTGTAAACAGGGATCTAAATGTAAAGAAAGTACTTTATAAATATTCAAGTCATCCATCTCTTTCTTCTGTCCATATCTTTCTCTTAGCTAGGCCGACTGTCTGAAGCAAAATGTTAACACTTAAGACCCGATTTTAACTCTGGGTGTGAGCGTGTTGTGCAAATGCTGAGGCGGGCAAAAAACTCTTTATTAACAACAAGTAATCAGGAAGGCAAATGGAATGTTGGCCTTTATTGCAAGGGGGATAGAGTATAAAAGCAGAGAAGTTCTGCTCCAGCTGTACAGGCTATTGGTGAGGTCACACCTAGAGTACTGCGTACAGTTTTGGTCTCCATATTTAAGGAAGGATATACTTGCATTGGAGGCTGTTCAGAGAAGGTTCACTAGGTTGATTCTGGAGATGAGGGGATTGACTTATGAAGATAGGTTGAGTAGGTTGGGCCTATACGCAATGGAGTTCAGAAGAATGAGAAGTGGTTTTATCGAAACATATAAGATAATGAGGGGGCTGGACAAGGTGGATGCAGAAAGAATATTTCCACTCTGAGTGGAAACTAAAACTAGGGGACATAGTCTCAGAATAAGGGGCCGCCCATTTAAAACTGAGATGAGGAGGAATTTCTTCTCTCAGAGGGTTGTAAATCTGTGGAATTCTCTGACCCAGAGAGCTGAGGAGGCTGGATCATTGAATATATTTAAGGTGGAGATAGACAGATTTGTGAGCGATAAGGGAATAAAGGGTTATGGGGAGCGGGCAGCAAAGTGGAGCTGAGTCCATGATCAGATCAGCCATGATCTTATTGAATGGCGGAGCAGGTTCGAGGGGCTGTATGGCCTACTCCTGCTCCTATTTCTCATGGTTTTATGGTCTTATTAAGGGTTCTGGAACCAAGGCGGGTAGCTGGAGTTAAGATGCAGATCAGCCATGGTCTAACTGAATGGCAGAACTCGCTTGGGGCGCTGAAAGGACTACTCCTGTTCCTATTTTCCTAAACCATCCGGCCCCTGCTGCATGAGGCCTGGGAAATTTAAACTCCTAGACCTCACTTCAGTGTTCCAAGGGAGATTCCTGCCCAAACGCAGTGGTACTCGTTCCCTGGCAAGCGAGCGGGAGCAGAATTTGGGGTAGGAGAAGGTCACCGCTGGAGATCCAAGGAAATGATCCCTGGTTAAAAGGGATGATGGGTCGGGCTAGGGAGGGGAGATGACCCGGAGGCAATTGTGCATAGGGAAGGGGGAGGGAAAGCGCAGGGCAGTGGAGGCACAGAGGAACACTCCTCCTGGCCCCACAAGGAAACAAAAATAAAATAATAATTTTACTACCAGCTCCGGGGCCTCTTCTAGCCTCACTCCAGCTTGCCTTCAGCTATCATTGGTGGCTTCGGCACGGTGCGTCACTGCTGTGATCGGCAATAAAAATCACGTTGAGGTCCTCATTGCGTCTGACAGTTAAATAAAAATGAACCCCCCCTCCACCCCACCCCACCGCCTGCATGGCCAGGCACTCTCACCACTGCCGAGAACCCATCAGTTAATATGGCGGGAGGCAGGGGCGCGTCGGGGACGGGAAGCGAAGCAGGCGGGTGCCATTTTAACCGCCCGTCCGACCCATTCCTGTCGGGCGGGCAGGGTCAATACCGGCGTTTCAATAATAGCTTAAGTTGTGTAACTATATCAAAAAAATATATATATCATTTTCCAGCTTGTTTTCACATCACTTCGAGAAGTAACGGTACCCATAAATCCTGTCGCAACATGAAGACAAGCCCTGCCAGCGACACTGAGAGAATCGCACTAATGCATGATTGAAATACTGCCCGTGCTCCGACTGGGGCATCAAGGGAATTTCAGGCACAGAGCAGAAGCTCTGGGAAAAATATCAACCACCAGCCCAAGTCAAAATGGAAAAAGAAAAAAGGAAAGAACTTTGTCACATAAATCACTTTTGAAAGGCAGGCACTTTCTATGAAGAGAATTAAGGTCTCACAAATAGAAATGTGGGTTTATTATCTCATCCAAACAATAGTCCAGTGGGCAGAGACATCGGAAACGGGTTTGAGGGAAGTACGCGAGCCTTATTTTAGCCACTTGCCCACCCGCAATGACAATGATGGAGACCTTTACTACTGCACTGACTTGGGGATTTGAATGCCGAGGACATGGCTACGGTGTAGAAAAAGTTCAACAACCTCACCGGGGTTGTCAAGGTAAGAACCCTGCTCTCTTACTGTCTGCTCACTCCTCCAGCCTCACGACTCGCAATACTCCTCTCCCCTGCCTCCCTTCACTCTCCTGCAACCACTGCACCGCACTTTACACTACCTCCTTCTCCTCCGACTCACACACTCTGCACCACACTCTCATCAATTTTGCAACCCTAACTTCCCCGCACCGCACATCACAAACTATATAATGAACGATTCCACCCTGACAGGAACATTCTCTAAACAATCAGAGTTATGTCATAAACACAGGCCCTTCTATCTTGCAGGAAAAAGACATGCAGAGCTGGCAGGAAGCCATGGCTGGTGGAAGCCGAGCGCTCCTGCTCGTCTGTTCCTCTTGGGAAGAAAACGTTCAGGCCATCAGAGGCAGTGGGACAGCCACGGCCATGGTGGGCATCAGTGCTGGAGCGGGCGTCCCTCAGGGTTTATTCTCACCTTTCCCTCTTTTTCCCTTCTTACTTCTATCTCAGCGTGCGTACTCTGCGTGGCACACTGCAGCAGCTTTCACCAGCCGCGACTTTCTCTGCTCTGCACTAGAGGTCGATGTTGCTCCTGTTCTCCCTCCCGCTCCTCCTCCTCCTCCTCCTGCACTTCCTGCGGCACAGATGGTGGCGAGGGCCGGTCTCGCATTATCGCAAAGTTATGCAGCCTGCAGCACACGTCTGGATGCACAGTCAGGGCTGACGTGCAAAGCTCCTCCCGAACGATCCAGACAGTGGGAGCTTTGCAGCGAGCACGCCAACAGTCTGCTCGATGAAGTTTATGGTGGCAGCATGGCTCTCGTTACAGGCCACCTCTGCAGCTGTGCCGGATTCTTGACAGGCGTCATGAGCCACGTCTGAAGGGGATAGCCCCTGTCACGCCTGTGTCCTGACAGCCTGGTTGGATTAAGGCGAAACAGAGCAGGATGAATGAATCAGGACTACTGCCAGGAATCGGGGCACAGACCTGCATAATGCTGCGCTGCCTGTGGCCGCAAACAAGCTGGACGTTGGGGCAGTAGAATCCCTTTCTATTCATAAAGATGCCGGGACGGTGATGGGGAGCATGGATGGCAATCTGGGTGCAGTCTGGAATATCTTACGCCCGAGGGGAGCCTGCAATGCAGCCGGAGCCTAGTATTCTCTCACGCTGCTTCGCTATGAGCATCGGTGATGCAATGTTGCTGGTGACTTCCCTGTTACATCGGTGAATAGCAAACCGAGAGATGTCGCTGACGTCACCTGCTGCAGCCTAGAAGGAGCCTGCTGCGTAACAGTTAAGAGCCACGGACACATTAAATCCACAGGCGTCGCACTCCATGCCCTGGTTCAAGGCGCCAGTTGTGGCAGCAACAGGTGACATCGCTCGGTGATAGCTACCCTGGTGAAGTCAAGGCGCCTGAAGCTTTGCTCCTAAGGTTGGAAGACCCGCAGTGGGCGTGGTCTCCTGAGCACTTCCCTCCTCCCCACTCGTCACCCAGCTGCTCCTGAACTTCCTCGTCCTCCAGCCACTAAAGGCAGATCTTCCAGACCACCCATGACTGCAGTCAAACTGGAGTCACATAGAATATGTCGTACCTTTCCCGGCCTCAGGACGTCCCAAACCACTTTACAGCCAATGAAGTACTTTTGAAATGTATTCACTGTTGTAATGTAGGAAACGCAGCGGCCACTTTGTGCACAGCAAGGTCCCACAAACCGCAACGTGATAATGACCCGATAAATCTGTCTTCGTGATGTAGGTTGAGGGATAAATATTGGCCAGGACAGCAGAAAGAGCTCCCCTGCTCTACTTTGAAATCAGCCCATGCCTGCCAATCTGACAAATGCTGTAACTGCCCTTCATATGTAGGCTCCTACTGTCTTTGAGAGGGTCTCTGTTTCTGGTAAATTGCTTTCCATAATTGCAGAATCAATGATGTTATCCATCACCTACCATGTGTGCCCCAACAAATTTGTAAACCTCAATTCATAAATAATAATTAAATTGCATTGGTTCGCACTGGATGATTATAACAGCTGGTGGAATTTCGGCTAAGTTTTCACAGATCTATTCCTGGCTGTTGCTGGAACTCGGAGAGCCGGACCGAGTGCCTTAGATGGTTGCAGTAAGACCTGGAGAAGGTGACGTTTTTAAAACAAATTAGGTAAATTCTGATTATAATCCGAGTTCTGCCAGTCCACATTATCGTAGAATTTTGCAGCACCAAGGCAGACCATTTGTTAGAAGACAGTTTAATTTTAAGCAAGTGAGCACAAGCTTTGGGGGTTCCTTTAAGTAACATGCCTTGAATGATTTATTTAAAACATAGCAAATCGGCCTGGAATTTGCGGGCAGTGACGAAGCGAAGAGGTCGCCGCTGGCCCTGAAATAAGCTTTGCACAAAGATATCGCGATCTCTGTGTCGGGAACTTTGGGTTTTCCGACGTTCAATTCTAATCGACAGACTGCAGTGGGGATCCCCTTGTGCGAGCTGCTGTGATGTCAATAAGCTGCCGAAGCAGCCAATCAAAACGCAGAATTCTCACAGAGCGCGAACAAGGAAGTGGGTAAGCTCTTAAAATTCTAACTTTTTAAAAATGTTTGAGCAAGCAAAACAAAGGTTGGGACTCTCACACGGGGAAAAGGCAAACCTGAAATAAAGGTGGACAAACTTTAAAAAATATATATATATATTTTTTAAGTTTCTTAAAAATTGTAACTTTTATTAAAATAGATAAATTTGGCACACTACAAAACTAAAATTAGTTTTTCAGGGTCAAAACATTTGTTTAGCAGTCAATACACTGTTAGAACAACAACAAAAACAACAACTTGTATTTATATAGCGCCTTTAAAGTAGTGAAACGTCCCGAGGCGCTTCACAGGAGTATTATGAGATAAAAATTTGACACCGAGCCGCATAAGTAGAAATTAGCGCAGTTGACCAAAAGTTTGATCGGAGAGGTATGTTTTAAGGTCCACAGTTACACCTAATACAAAAGGGTCTAACTTTTAATGGGGTATTTACCTGCAATTATTAGCGCGGAAAAGCCCAAGTTTTTGTCGGTTTCACTGATTTCGCTGATTACCTGATTGACGGCTCTTTGGGAGGGGGAGGGAGGGGGAGGAAGGGGGAGGGAGGGGGAGGAAGCGGGGAAGAGGGAAGGGGAGGGAGGGGGCAGAAGGGGGAGGGAGGGACGGGGAAGGGGAGGAAGGGGGAGGGAGGGGGAGGGAGGGGAGGGAGGGGGAAGGGGAGGAAGGGGGAAGAAGGGGGGGAGAGGGAGGGGGAGGGAGGGGGAAGAAGGGGAGGGAGGGAGGGGGAGGAAGGGGAGGGAGGGGAAGAAGGGGGGAGAGGGAGGGGGTTAGAAGGGGGGATAGGGAGGGGGAGGGAGGGGGAAGAAGGGGAGGGAGAGGGAGGGGGAGGGAGGGGAAGAAGGGGGAGGGAGGGAGGGGGAAGGGGAGGAAGGGGAGGGAGGGGGAGGAAGGGGAGGGAGGGGGAGGGAGGGGGAGGAAGGGGAGGGAGGGGTGGGGGAAGGGGAGGGAGGGGGAGGAAGGGGAGGGAGGGGGATGGGGAGGGAGGGGGAGGGAGAGGGAAGAAGGGGGAGGGAGGGAGGGGGAAGGGAAGGAAGGGGGAGGAAGGGGGTGGAGCCACAGCACTGCCAGTGTTGGAGCAGTGAATGACTGACCGCAACTTCAGGATTTCCACGTTAGGATGTGCACGCGTTAAATCCTGAAGCTGCGGTCAGTTTCAGAGGGGCAATAACAGCTAACACTGTTCATTTGCTGATATTAACCACCACAAGTCCCAGGCCAATGGCTTCAGCTGTGACACTTTCTGGCTACAGTCTGGAACTCAGTTTGGTGGGTTTATTGACAGATGGTTCTTGGTTCAGATTGAGCCACTTATTGAGTTGCCTTTTGTCCTTCGTTTGCTCACTTAATTGAGAAAGATTGGATTCCTGATTTAGATTAGTGTTCCAAAGATTGGCAGTGACTGATATTCTACTCTCCAGTGTTTGCAGTATAGAACTCATCCCAGTATATTAGGCTAATATAGATGATCAATCTCGTATTTCATCAGGTTGTATGAAAATATAACTGATGCCAGTTAGTTATGGAAAAGATGGAAAGATATTTGTTACATGATATATTTTTTTACAACTTTATAGTGAGATAGAAGCTTCTCTCTAGCAATGGCATGTAGGAGCAAAGAAACACAAGGAATGTGATACAATAGATCTATGGATGGTTTCCTGTAGCACTAGTGGCTTTGAAGACTGATGTTTACAATGGCTTTGGAAATGTTAGCCACAGAACATACATTTTTGAGACGAACATGTTGTCCTTGTCCAGTCCCTTCCTTCTATACAACTTGCTGTTGCAATCTTAGCTGCACAGATTTTTTTGTTGTTCAGAATGTGTGCGCACATATGATGGGAATTACCTCATTGGTGATGTGAATTGCTTTATCTGCAACACAATGACATCATCCATGTCAATGGTCACAACTTGTAAAAAACTTCAAATCTATATTAAAATAATTAGCACTATCCAACAAAATTAACATCACAATACAGCAGATATTATATGGACTCAGGAGTCCAGGCAGCAATTTAAAGTTTGGATACACCGCTGGTTTTTGTCCAACCTCTGTCCCCCCCCCCTCCCCACCGGCCCCCCGCACCCCCCGCCCCCCAACCCCACCCCACCCCACCACCCTCAGTCTAGTGGTCCTGAAACTTGAGCACAGGCACAAAGTTGTAAATATTTCTGCTTGCATTACTTCCAAACATCTGCATCATTGTAAAAAATGTTACCACTAGCATGAGAACAAGCAATGTTTTGAATCACTCGGATTCATTTCCCCACTACTGTAAAAATAAATTTGTCTGCGATTGCACACATTACGCATTGCTTCCTACAGTCATGCATGTGCTCCCAATATGGCAGCTCAGGGAAACTCTCATATTCGATTTCAGAAAATATCTGATGTTACATAACGAATCCCAGAGAATGTCAGTGTGCTTTTTTTTCAAATATTGTTAATAAGATCATAAGAACATAAGAAATAGGAGCAGGAGCAGGCCATACGGCCCCTCGAGCCTGCTCCGCCATTTAATACGATCATGGCTGATCTGATCATGGACTCAGGTCCACTTCCCTGCCCGCTCCCCATAACCCCTTATCCCCTTATCGGTTAAGAAATAGTATATCTCTGTCTTAAATTTATTCAAAGTCCCAGCTACCACAGCTCTCTGAGGCAGTGGAATTCCACAGATTTATAACCCTCTGAGAGAAGAAATTCCTCCTCATCTCTGTTTTAAATGGGTGGCTCCTTATTCTAAGATTATGCCCTCTAGTTCTAGTCTCCCCCTAACAGTGGAAACATCCTCTCTGCATCCACCTTGTCCAGCCCCCTCATATTCTTTTATGTTTTGATAAGATCACCTCTCATTCTTCTGAATTCCAATGAGTAGAGGCCCAACCTACTCACCCTTTCCTCATAAGTTAACCCCCTCATCTCCGGAATCAACCTGGTGAACCTTCTCTGAACTGCCTCCAAAGCAAGTATATCCTTTTGTAAATATGGAAACCAAAACCAAAACCAAATATTGTTCTCACCAGTTTGCTGCCCTTTCCTCCTCTCTTGAAGGCATTGACTCCTTAATGGGATACAGTTCCACAGGCGCCACTCATCCTCTGGTACTTTGCCCAAGTGGCCATTAATCATGTGTAACTTCAGTAGGCATTGCACACAAGCCCAGTCCTGTCCACACCTGACATCCATACATATGCATTCCCAGAATAGGTCACTGGATAGCAATCTAGATCAGAAACTCGGTCACTTTTACCTCTCTCTAACCCACGGGTGCCGAGACCAACTGAGACTGAGAGCTGAACAACGTGAGACTTTCCTATGTTTGGTTTAGAACCCAGTGGATAAACTGACTGAGGCACTGGAGGAGCTGCATTTAGTTTTAACACAAGGCAGAACTACTGAAGGATACAGTGACACACACTTTGAGAAAACAAAGCTAAAACATATCCGAGATTATGAGTTGAAAGCTAAAATGAAATTAAAGTACTTAACAGTTTGTAACAGGAGCTCTGGGAACTAATCTGTTACTTTGACCAGAACAGCATGTCTAAAACTCCTGTGAAGCTGTGAAAGGGTTAAAGGCCAAAGAGCAGGTGCATGGTCCAATACTTATTTCTGCCTCTGTGGGTAAAATTGTCTCAACTTGACCCTAGATTTAGTAGAGGGAATGATAGCTCAGAGGTTTAATTACTTATTCAAAACTTCATGATCAAGTTATGAATTCTGACCTCAACCCTTTTGGTAGAGCAAAAGTTCATAACTACGCTTCTGGATGGACCTTGTTCAACATAAGTTTAGCTTTCATTGACAACTAATGTTGATTGTTTCTGATTTTGAGATGCTTATTTACAAGTCACGGGATGGAAGATGTTACAATAACGGACAGGCTATCTTCAAAAAGATGAAGAACTTGGCAGATAGGAAAGATTCAGGAGCTGGTTCTTCCAGAGGACTCTTTTTGAGTGTCCTCTGGTAAGCATGGACCTCCCAGCATTGGCTCACTGCCATGTAACCTGTTGAAATGCCGGGGGCATTAACGGGAGGTGCAAATGACGCAATTTCTTCCCCCAAGTATGTAATTGCTGTTTCTCTAGCATACCTGCCCATATGTTATAATAATGCACAACTCAATTGCACGGATCACACGCCCAGAATTTGAGTTGTGCATTATTATTAACTTGTATGTGTGTGATATGGCGGGTATACTTGGCGGCGGGGAGGAGGAGAAATGAAAGCTGTTCCTCGAGCTTGCATTGAGCTTCGTTGGAACAGTGTAGGAGACCGAGGACGGAGAGGTCAGAGTGGGAATGGAGTGGAGAATTAAAGTGACAGGCGACCGGAAGCTCAGGGTCACACTTACGGGCTGAACAAAGGTGTTCCGCAAAGCGGTCACCCAATCTGCACTTGGTCTCCTCAATGTAGAGGAGACCACATCGTGAGCAGCGAATACAGTGTAGTAAATTGAAAGAAGTACAAGTAAATCGCTATTTCACCTGGAAGGAGTGTGTACTGTGTCCGGCCTCATTCTCAGAGCCTTTCGGCTCTGCTGTTCCTGTTCCACTTCTATGATTTATGCAGAATTGGGCTATGGCCATTAGGAAGGCATTTCCAGCTGCTTAGTCCTTGGGAACACGTGGGTGGGCGGGGGGTGGGGGGGGTGGGTGGAGGGGTGCAGGGGGGGACAGGGGTACAAATAATTTTGGGTGCACTGAGATAGACAGCATGATTGCGAAAGAAATCACTTTCAGCCTCCAAAAACTGAGTTACGCTGATATCAGGCGACCTTGGGCCAGGCTGCATCCTACACTTTTGGATGGTGATCTATACCAGCAGGTTACTCACAGAAGTCCAGGAAACTCAAGTGACCTGGTCTTTTGCGTGTAAATGGGCGGCTGAGGGTTTCGGCAGCCGCATCGCAAAAGCAGCGTAAAAAATGGAGGAAATTTGCATGCGGTAATGTTTCAGCATAAAACCGGCATAAATCAGTTACACGTGAATTGCCTCGGAAAATACGGCACAAAGCCACTATAGTTAAGGCAAAATGTTCCAAGAAATTCAAGACATATATAAATATATAACTTCATAAAAATATTCTGATTGTCATGTTTTTCAACAAGAAAAATTACCCTTTGAAGGGAGTATTTATAACAGTTTCTCTTTTGTACATGTGGAAATATTCCTTATTAATAATGGAAACATTATTTAGAGATAACGGACCCATCCAAAAAATAACTACTGCAAGTACAACAACTTGAATTTCTGTAGGATCTTTAAGGCAGAAAACAACCCGACATTTTAGAGGGTGAGGGCAAGAATAGATAAGAGGAATAGAAGACGTGCCATGGTGTAACTGCAGAAGATAGAGCTACGCGGAGTCAGAGGAAATGTATTAGCATGGATAGAGAATTGGCTGGCGAACAGAAAGCAAAGAGTCGGGATAAATGGGTCCTTTTCGGGTTGGAAATCAGTGGTTAGTGGTGTGCCACAGGGATCGGTGCTGGGACCACAACTGTTTACAATATATATAGATGACCTGGAAGAGGGGACAGAGTGTAGTGTAACAAAATTTGCAGATGACACTAAGATTAGTGGGAAAGCGGGTTGTGTAGAGGACACAGAGAGGCTGCAAAGAGATTTGGATAGGTTAAGCGAATGGGCGAAGGTTTGGCAGATGGAATACAATGTCGGAAAGTGTGAGGTCATCCACCTTGGGAAAAAAAACAGTAAAAGGGAATATTATTTGAATGGGAAGAAATTACAACATGCTGAGATGCAGAGGGACCTGGGGGTCCTTGTGCATGAATCCCAAAAAGTTAGTTTGCAGGTGCAGCAGGTAATCAGGAAGGCGAATGGAATGTTGGCCTTCATTGCGAGAGGTATGGAGTACAAATGCAGGGAGGTCCTGCTGCAACTGTATAGGGTATTGGTAAGGCCGCACCTGGAGTACTGCGTGCAGTTTTGGTCACCTTACTTAAGGAAGGATATACTGGCTTTGGAGGGGTTACAGAGACGATTCACTATGCTGATTCCGGAGATGAGGGGGTTACCTTATGATGATAGATTGAGTAGACTGGGTCTTTACTCGTTGGAGTTGAGAAGGATGAGGGGTGATCTTATAGAAACATTTAAAATAATGAAAGGGATAGACAAATAGAGGCAGAGAGGTTGTTTCCACTGGTAGGGAAGGCTAGAACTAGGGGGCACAGCCTCAAAATACGGGGGAGCCAATTTAAAACCGAGTTGAGAAGGAATTTCTTCTCCCAGAGGGTTGTGAATCTGTGGAATTCTCTGCCCAAGGAAGCAGTTGAGGCTAGCTCATTGAATGTATTCAAGTCACAGATAGATATATTTTTAACCAATGAGGGAATTAAGGGTTATGGGGAGAGGGCGGGTAAGTGGAGCTGAGTCCACGGCCAGATCAGCCATGATCTTATTGAATGGCGGCTCGAGGGGCTAGATGGCCTACTCCTGTTCCTAATTCTTATGTTCTTATGTTATGTTCTTATGTAAGTGCTCAGCACAATGGCTAAAAGTGGGATGGAAAATATGGGCTTTTTGAAAGATTTTTAAAGGTGGAGAGAGAAGGTAAGAGCCAGAGGGTTTAGGTAGTGGATTCTAGAGAGTAGGGCCAAGGCTCTGCTGCCAGTGGTGTGATGAAGGGAGGGGTAATGTTGAGTTAGAGAACTGAAGGATGCAGGAGGGGAGGGAGGGAAGATTGCAGGTAGATACAGAGCTAGGGTCTGGTGAGGGCTTAAAAAACAGGAAGAGGCATTTACATTCAATGTGTTTGGGGGACAGGAATCCTTGTAGGCCCCAAACTGCGGGGGAGCACCTGCGGCAGGTCGGGGCCTTAAAAGGAGCATACCACTCCAGAGAGCAATGCGAGCTGGTGCAGGAGGGCAACGGCTGTGAAGAGGGCGACTGAATTGGACGTCACCATAACCCAGGTCGGTAATTATAAAGTGGGCAGATACAGCAGGAGCGGCGAGGTCGGGGCGAAGGAGTAGCGAGAGATTGAGAGGGATGTGATCGGGGCCCAGGAGAGGCGTGAGTTTGGGGCCCAGAAGAGGCGAGGGCCCAGGGGCAGCACGGGCCAGCCCACACTGCGATATGTGTGCGCACTAGGTCCGTGCAGCAGAGTTGGTCTCCAGTCATCTTGGTTAACCCTTGCCACTGGACCAAGACCTCGCTCTGTCAAGCCCGTGTGGTGGCTGGTGTGCAACGGCCACCACACGTTAAAAAAATCCACACACAGGCATCTTCCACCCTTCAATATGCAGTTCGGGACCTGGAATATTAGGTGCTTCATTGAAACACCTGTGAACTCATTGAACTCATCCCTTTTTGGCATGGAAGCAAGTCATCATTGATTCGAGGGACGGCCTAAGAAGAAGAAGGTAATGGAAGATGCGATGATGGGCAAGTGAGATTGACTGCAGGACAAGACAATGGAAGGAGGTGGAGGATGGGAGGCCAGCAAGTAAGGCATTGAAGAATACGATTCTAGAAGTGACAGAAACACAGGTAAGGACGTTGGCAGTGGTTGGATAAAATAGGGGTGAGAGTGGGCACTATTGCAGAGGTGGAAATAAGCAGTTTTGGTGATAGACGGGATGTGGGGTTTGAAGCTGAGCTGTGGGATTGAACAAAATGCCAAGGTTTTGCATAGCTTCACTCACAGAAATTGGAAGGAAGTAACACGTTGCAAAACTGAGACATAAATGTGACAATTAAAGAACGTAACAATCTGAACTGAGACCTCAGAGAGTCTGGCAGTAAAGAGCAGTGTGAAAATAAATGGAAACATTGAAGTTCAAAGTAGGCCTAGCTGGTTTGGATTAAACATGTACAGTTGCATCCTTTTGAGTCTTGGGTATTTATTTTTCCAAATTAAATCAGGGTTGTGTTTTGGGGAAAGTTAATTTTCTGAATTTGCAATGCGTAAGTATTGGAACAAAGCAGTTCCTTCATTTCTACTGGAAAAGCTGATGATGCCTAGTTTTATGCAAATTAATTTTGATTTTGATTTTTGCATATTGCAGTTTTTTTTCCTAATTGTGGCCAGCAAAGACAAAATACACTGCAACGATTTACTTTCACAAGACTGGTGGCAATGTTAAATCAAGGGCCAAAAGCAGAGTACTTGTCAGCTCTCTGTCTGCAGCTGACCCCTTTCTACTATTGAGGTATTCAATTGAAAGGGCTGCTCCTTGCTTTCTGGCTGCACTTCAGTCCCACACTCCTGATCTTTGAACACCCGGTGCGGGGGGGGGGGAGCGGGTGGGGGGAGCGGGCAGTTCGGAAGGCCTCCACGTGGGACTGCGCCTGGGCCTGGCCAAGGTGGCCATTAACCAGTCCAGGTAGCGGGCAGTCGAGGGGGTCGTTCAGCCCGACTGCCTGCCTCCCTTCCACAGCTATGTTGGCGCCCGGGTGTCCCTGGAGATGAAGCACGCGGTGTCCACCGGTACGCTCGCGGCCTTCCGCGACAGGTGGGCACCGGAGGGACTGGAGTGCATCATCACGCCCGGCAACCAAATTTTAATTTGATTTGTAAGGTTTTCTTAAACATTTTTGGTTAGTTTGCAGTTTCTAGTTGTTGAGCCCCTTTAACAAGGGGGTACTTGGTAATAGTATAATTTAAAATAGTTGTATTCAATTGGAAGACAATGTAATCACAGTGTTAAAAACACATGGGGTCATTGTAGACCGAAATATTTTAATAAAATCAAAATATATAAGAAATAGCTTATATCTTAACATTTCTCAGTTTTGTATGGATGGAGATTTATATAAAAATGTTTGACTATTCCCTGAAGGAGACCCAACTAAGCGTGGTGTGATTTAGAACTCTTGTGTTACTAAAGCAGCAGTATTACTCACTGGCTTTTTGTTCATGGTTAAAAACCCAAACAACATCTTACTCAAAAGGTAACTATGAGGAACATTACAAGTAAAATACCATTAGGTAATGTGACATGGGTGTGCAGCTACAATTCCAGGCAGAATAAGATCTTGACTTCAATCATGCCATTGAGAAGTGGCCAAGTGAAGGCCAAGAATTTCCCCACTGGAGGGGGATAAAAACTATAGCACCAATAGTTATTTTCTAATGGGGCTCTTTTACTTCCTATGTAGAATCTGAGATAAACCTGCCAACTCACAGTATTCCTCACCCTTATGTACTGGAGAGCAACGAAATAAGAGGGAACAGTACTGTCCCCCAGGTTGGTACAGCTGGATTGTCTGTCAATGGAGGTTCAAAGGCACCTGGGCATCAAGGCCCCTGGGTGGGGGAAGTGACAAAATAGCCACCTAGCCAAATTGTGCATGGAACTACAAGAGGAAGTTCAAATAGTTTGTATTCCATTGATCCTCATTTGCCTATACAATCCACATCTCAAAATCTTCATATGGTCAATGTAATCTCGGTGAAATGTGTTTTTATGCTGCAGTTATACTGCTATGTTTAAACTGATGCAGAGTGGTGTCAGGTGCGTATCGATGTGAAAGTGTCTGACAACAGCTTGCAGTGTCAGCTGTGGCTCAGTGAGTCAGAAGGTTGTGGGTTCAAATCCCACTCCAGGAACTTTGAGTACATAAATCCAGGCTGACACCCCCAGTGCAGTGCTGAGGAAGTGCTGCACTGTCAGAGCTGCATTTGGATGAAATATTAAACGAAGTGAAAGCCAAGAATTTCCCCACTGGAGGGGGATAAAAACTTTATCATCCCCATCTGCCCTCTCAAGTGGATGTGAAAGAACCCATGGCATTATTTCGAAGAAGAGCAGTGGAGTTATCCCCGGTGTCCTGGAAAATATTTATCCTTCAGTCAACATAACAAAAAAAAAACAGATTATCTGGTCGTTATCACATTGCTGTGTGTGGGAGCTTGCTGTGCACAAACTGGCTGCCGCGTTTCCAACATTACAACAGTGACAACACTCCAAAAGTACTTCATTGGCTGTAAAGTGCTTTGAGACGTCCGGTGATCATGAAAGGCGCTATATAAATGCAAGTCTTTCTTTCTTTTTTCTTTTTGCTAGACTGTTGTCTAGCAAAATGTTCTCGGCACTTTACAAAGAGGCAGGAGTTTGGGAGAAGGGTGAGAGAAGATTAATAAGTGCTTTTATAAGTGGAGAGAGCTGTAACGAAGTGGCAGGCTCTAGGAAGGGAATTCAGAGTGTTTGAGATGTGATGACTATAGGCTTTGCCACTGATGTGGAGTGGATGTAGCAAGCCAAAGTTGGAAAAGCAGAGAGTGCACACTTGGACATGAGCTAAAGATGGTTACAGAGATAGGGTGAGGTAAGGTCACAAAGGGATTTATAAATAAAGATAAGGATTTTGTAATCAGCACACTTGAGACAAGGAGCTAGAGAAGAATGGTAAGATTACGAGTGATAGTTGTGTGGGACTTTGTACAAAAAAAGATGGCAGCAAAGTAGGTATCATCCTCTGAAACTTTCTGGCAATACATTGACTTGACACGGAATAAATTATAACTTCAGTCCTGCATGAATCTGGGTTCAAAAGCGGATGTTCCATTCCATTTGAATCTCTTTGGCACTTTATAAATTTTGCATTCGGTCTGTTTAATGCTACATGCTCTCTCCCCATCTCTCTGAACATTAAGACATGACTGAAGAGGGAGAGTACCTTTGTCGATGTGTGTAAATGCACATGCCTCGTGATCTCTCCTGGTGGGTACTCTCCAACCGCCGGGCTCAGTTTGTTGGCATTGCAGCCTATCCCTCTTTGATCAACTGAAAGTATGCAATACTTTACTAAGTAGCATAATAAATGAGTTGAATTGTATTAGCAAGTGGTACAGGCAGTGCAACGGTTAACTCGGGAGAAATTTTAATGCGTTATATGAAGGATGGCAAAGCCAATTGTAGCATGCCATAATTTGTCAATGTTTTAACCAGACGCATTATCCTGTTTAATGGAGAATAGCTAAAATTTATCATAATCTGCTCTGTATGTCTTTATTTAATGAGATACACCTTCTCTATCTTTAATTTTGCAGGCTGTCAACCTAAATAGCACAATTTTCTTCCACTCAGTGGAGTAATTTACTTAAATCTATACTCAGTAGAGAGGATGCACACAATTAGAGCGAGCAGGTTACTGTAAAAACGAATTAAAATTGATTGTGTTCCAGTGAAAACTAAATTTGTAATGCACTAATTGGATTTTACCCAAACATCTGCAGCAAGCTGACTTGATTGTGCTGTGGAACACTCACAAATAAAATCAGATTCATGATGAAGATCGCAAGAAATTTTTGAAAAATGGGTAATGTGATTGGAAAGTGAAATTAAAACATTGCGGTAATGATGCTGCAGTGATGGCGAGGAGTGTGCGTGCCAATCAGATGCCCACATGGGCTTTCTCTTACTGTTTCATCGAGATGATAATCGTGATGCATAGAACATTTTCAACTCTGTGTTCAATACCAGTGGTAAACACTTCATGGCCAAGTGTGACATAGAGCCAATGCAATTTAGACTTCCTGAGCACCCATGCCTGGAAGAGCACATTCCACCCTAGATCTTGCAACATTGAAGTTTCCCACTGTACAGTTACATTCTTTGGCAGTCGCATTGCTTGTCTAACCGTCCTCCTCCATCAATGTTCCAACTTTCAGAACCCAAGCCCTGCAACATGTAATCATCACTAACTAATTTATCTCCCCTTACTACAGTGACTACACTTCAAAAGTACTTCATTGGCTGTAAAGCGCTTTGAGACATCCGGTGGTCGTGAAAGGTGCTATATAAATCCAAGTCTTTCTTTTTATCCCTTTTCAACGTCAGTCCTATACTATGGGTTTTGACACTTCTCCGTGGTTTTTCAATGTGAAATAAATGGGACAGAAAACGTGATCTTTGAAAGCCAGCAGCCAACTTGCGCACAGCAAGCTCCCACAAACAGCAATGTGATAATGACCGGATAATCTGTTTTTAGTGATGTTGTTTGAGGGATAAGTATTGGACAGGTCACCTGCGATAACTCCCCTACTCTTCTTCAAAATAGTGTCATGGGATCTTTTACGTCCACCTGGTTTAACGTCTCATCCAAAAGATGACACCTCCAACAGTGCAGCACTATCAACCTAGATTTTTGTGCTCAAGTCTCGGAGTGGGATTTAAACCCACACCCTTCTGACTCAGAGGCAGGTGTGCTACCCACTTAGCCACAGGAAGCACAGGGCAAACCCACCAAGGCCAGGACTTGGCTGCCATGCCGATCTTAATGGCAGGGCCTCACCTGACAGCGAGCCAGACTGACATCTGGTCGGCGGACAGGAGCGCTGGAAAGCAGCAGGTGGCTGCAGAGAGGGACCAGCCGGGACATTTGCCAGCAGTTAGTGAGAGATCTTGCCATGTTCAGGGGGTGGTGTCTGGCCGCCATTGGGGGAAGGGGACGATCGGGGGAGGGGAGGGGGGGGTCTGGCTACGATCAGGGGAGGGGAGGGGGAGTCTGGCTACGATCGGGGGAGGGGAGGGGGAGTCTGGCTACGATCGGGGATGGGGAGAGGATCTGGCTACGATCGGGGGAGGGGAGGGGAGTCTGGCTCGATCGGGGGAGTCTGGCTACAATCGGGAGGGGGGAGAGGCGGGTCTGGCTACGATCGGGGGAGGGGAGTCTAGCTCGATCGGGGGAGAGGAGGGGGAGTCTGGCTACGATCGAGGGAGGGGAGGGGGAGCCTGGCTACGATCGGGGGAGGGGAGTCTAGCTCGATCGGGGGAGAGGAGGGGGAGTCTGGCTACGATCGAGGGAGGGGAGGGGGAGCCTGGCTACGATCGGGGGAGGGAAGGGGGAGTCTGGCTATGATTGGGGGCGAGGAGGGGGAGTCTGGCATTGATTGGGGGAGGGGAGGGGGCTCTGGCTGCTATCGGGGGAGGGGAGGAGGAGTCTGGCTACGATCGGGGGCGGGGAGGGGGAGTCTGGCTATGATCGGGGGAGGGGAGGGGGAGTCTGGCTATGATCGGGGGAAGGGGAGGGGGTGTCTGGCTACGATTGGGGGCGAGGAGGGGGAGTCTGGCTATGATTGGGGGAGGGGAGGGGGCTCTGGCTACGATCGGGGGAAGGGGAGGGGGTGTCTGGCTGCGATCGAGGGAGGGGAGTAGCGCCTGTTCGCGATCAGGGGTCAGGAGGAGGGGGGGGGATCTGCTTGCAGTCGGTTAGAGGAGAGGCTCTGGTCGCGATTGGGAAGGGAGGGGGGTGTGGGGTAGGCCGGTGCAAGGGAGACACAAGGTTTCCTTGTGGGCCAGGTCGGGCTCCCGTGGGCCTCAATTAATTTAAAGCTTAGCTTCGGGGTCTCTTCTGGCCCAGGATCCATCTCCCGCCAAGTTTTGCCCCCACCCCACCCTCAGCCCAGTTTCCACCAGGAGGGAGCAGTTAAAATCTGGGCCATGTTATCAGGCAGATCACTGGTTTGCTGGTTTAGTGG
Source organism: Pristiophorus japonicus (assembly GCF_044704955.1). Classification (NCBI taxonomy): domain Eukaryota; kingdom Metazoa; phylum Chordata; class Chondrichthyes; family Pristiophoridae; genus Pristiophorus; species Pristiophorus japonicus. Next base: position 194,546,629 of record NC_091988.1, read on the forward strand.
GGAAAAAAAGCACCTGAATTGGCAAAATATGACTTCCAATCACTCTTTAAAAATTTTAGAATCCCAAGTAATAAAACAGATTGTGACTTAATCAGATACCACAAACCTGGGACTTTAATTATAAAAGAACACACATGGAATCCGATCGCAAAATATCGATAAAAGTCCCAGAATTCCATGCGATGAAAATGGCTTTGACTTATTCAATCACAATAAACCAATGGTCCAGATGATCAATAGGGACGTTCGGATTCAGGCCAAGGGGTGGAAGGGGTCGTTAAAAACAGCTTTGCAATCCGGAATATAGTCCACCTCTGAACGAAGGCTGCTGCTCCTAGGCTTGTACAGCAGTGCGTCGCGTGACATGAATACTTGTGTTGTCACAGAATTTAAGAATCTGAAAAAGTTGCATGATCTTGTTATGGAAGTGGATTTTCCAGCCAGAGTTTCTTAGAGTTGTTACCACTGTTCTAATCATCCACGTTCAATTAACATAAGATTATTAAGCGCAGGAAAAGGTAATTAAGCCAAACAAACCTGACATTTTTGATTAATCTCGATAATCTTGACCTGGATTCTCACCGTATTCTTCCATCCCCCTCTCTCCAGCAGCACATCTCATTGAATTTATATCAACAGCCTTCCCTTGGTAACTTGTTCTATAAATCTAGCACTGTGTGAAAAAGTTCCATCAGATGTTCCTTATTATTCCTTACTTTACAATGTTAAACTTCTGTCTGTCTTGGTATTTACATTCTTTGGCCGAGTAAACTATTTTCTTGCACCCGTTTTATTAATTCTCCTGAGAATATAACTTCTTTCACATTCCCCATAAACTGAAATTTATGATATACCCTCCCATAAGCAATATTTTTGTTCCTATAATCATGACCAGAACTGTACAGAGTACTCCAGCTCATATCTAACCAATATCTTATACAGTCGCCCGATGCTATCTTTGAATTTGTAATCCATTCCTCTGCTAATCAAACCCAGGATCTTATTTGCTATTTTTATGCAGCCAAGCATTAGTTTGACGATTGTTTAGATTTTAACCACTAGGACGCCTAGATTTCTTTTCTTTTTCCATAGCAGTACCAGATCCGAACATTTCAGTGTTTTTTCCCATCACAATTGCTCACAGTACTTTCCAGGTTAGAGTGACTGTCGGAATCTAGTCCTGGCTTATCAAGCCAGCTCTGGTACATTATGGTACACATATCCTGGCTTATCAGAACGGGGCATAACGCAAGTGTATCTCTCTAGGCTTTTGGGCTGAAACTGTTAATTTGACATGTATGTGTCAGTTATGGATTATTAGGCTTTAGCTGTTTCTAGAATCATGGTGGCAAAATTGGAATCGCTTTGAAATCACTAAGGCATCACAATAGGCCCATCACAAGTATGAAGCTGGGCAAGGCTCCAGGCTGCTGGGATATATTAGTGGAACTCCTTCAAGCTGGTGGGGATGCAGTGATTGACTACCTACCAATGGTGAAGCCAGTAGGGGTCACGACCCTCCCCGCAAATCATTTTGAGGTTAGCCAACATGGCTTTGGAGGACTCCATCTTCAGCTACCAGCTTCGGCCTGCCAGACTGTGCGGTTCCCGGCTCAGCTCTCGAAGTAGGTAAGTCGGCATTTCCCTGTTCTCAGCTTGGTCTCCTTCCCGCCGAGTCAACCAAATGTTCTGGTCAACTCCCCATCACCCCCACCCCTACCCTAGGCCGAACCTTGCTCCGTCAATGCCATCTCTTTGCTGGGGTATGGGAATATAAGATTATTTTCCCTACAATTCATGCTAAACTTACAGGGGGTGAAATTGGATATGGGAGGAGACGCAAAACAGACGAAATTGCATTGGTCGCCCGTTATATGCCCCGCCCGACTTTCAGTTCCATGGCTTCAGTCAAACTGAGTATCGGGCGTGTTGTATAACAAACAGCAAAAGCGATTCCAATTTCACCACCATGATTCTAGAAACAGCTAAAGCCTGATCATCCATAACTGACACATACATGTCAAATTAACCGTTTCAGCCCAAAAACCTAGACATATACACTTGCGTTATAATAACTCCGTTCTGATAAGCCAGGCTATGTATACCATAATGTACCAGACCTGGCTTGATAAGCCAGGATTAGATTCCGACAGTCACTCTATCCTGGAAATTACTGTGAGCAGTTTTATTGTATGAATATTTAACACACTCTTATCAGCTTCCTCTCTCTATCTTAACTGAGGCGTTAACCTGCTAAAATAGCAGAGAGAGAAATTTGATATGAATCTGTTCAGTGTTTGTATGATAACGTTGTTCACAGTAACTTCCAGGCTCATCTGGAGCTTGCAATACTCTTAGTTACAGCTCACCTGGGCTGTGGTGTTAGTCTCTCGATGCTAGAATCACAGAATCACTACAAGGGCTGTGTCTTACGGAATGCAAATCTATGATTGTAAAACACCCCTTCTAAAAAAAATGTAACTTATACTTTGATGTTTCTCTTGTTTGATTTGTCACTAAAATTGTAAAACAGATGCTCACTAACTAAGAGCATGTGCAAACTATCAATCCAATCTTGTCATCACTTACACGCCCTCAATCAACACTGGTTTCCTGTTTTGATTTACACAAGATACTAACCTTTCTACATTGCTTTATTGAATGCAGTAAACTATTATCACTGCATTGGCCTGTATTAATCTTCAATAATTAAACAATTAAACAATCTTGCGGACAACTGTAGCTGAAGAAGTCTACCATAATTTTAGATAGAAAATATTTAGACTAAAAAAAATCGTACCTAACTGACTTACTCTGGAGCAAATTCTTTGGGGAAAATGGCATTTTTTTACTTACGCCAGAAAAAACAACTTACTCCAAAAAAATTGATGCAAGTCATGGCCAAAATTGGGCCCTATATTTGTAGTAACAGGGCATCGAAGCAAATGATTTGATTCTGGTTTCAATGGTGCATTGCCTGCCCATTAGGGAAAGTGTGGAGGTGAGCAATATGATTAGTGCAATTTAAACTGTTACCATAGCAACAGCAAGAAACCAAGATATTTATTTTCATAAGTCTTTTTGAAGAGTTTAAACACCATGATTACCAGTTTTTCACAATCTTAAAAAAAACTACTGAAAATACTGGTGTGCCAAAAGCAGTAATCAGCTGCATCTCTGTTCAACGTCACCTGGACTTCCTGCCAAAGACATCTAGTTCAAAGATTTTGAGAGGCCAGACTGGCCCCTGTTAGATTTCACTCGAACTTCATGCTAGACAGGGTGGGCACTCGATTCAGACCAGAAGAGGCTCGGTATGCCCTCACTTGGAGATCACCACTTTGGGGGCAAAAACACGAAGGCAGAATATTATCTGAATGGCGGCAGATTAGGAAAAGGGGAGGTGCAACGAGACCTGGGTGTCATGGTTCATCAGTCATTGAAAGTTGGTATGCAAGTACAGCAGGTGATGAAGAAGGCAAATGGTATGTTGGCCTTCATAGCGAGGGGATTTGAGTATAGGAGCAGGGAGGTCTTACTGCAGTTGTACAGGGCCTTGGTGAGGCCTCACCTGGAATATTGTGTTCAGTTTCGGTCTCCTAAAATTAGGACGTTCTTGCTATTGAGGGAGTGCCGCGAAGTTTCACCAGATTGATTCCCGGGATGGCAGGACTGACATATGAGGAGAGACTGGATCGCCTGGGCCTGTTTTCACTGGAGTTTAGAAAGATGAGAGGGGATCTCATAGAAACATATAAAATTCTGACTGGACTGGACAGGTTAAATGCAGGAAGAATGTTCCCCATGTTGGGGAAGTCCAGAACCAGGGGACCCAGTCTAAGGATAAGGGATAAGCCATTTAGGACTGAGATGAGGAGAAACTTCTTCACTCAGAGAGTTGTTAACCTGTGGAATTCCCTACCGCAGAGAGTTGTTGATGCCAGTTCATTGGATATATTGAAGAGGGAGTTAGATATGGCCCTTACAGCTAAGGGGATCAAGGGGTATGCAGAGAAAGCAGGAAAGGGGTACTGAAGTGAATGATCAGCCATGATGTTGTTGAATGGTGGTGCAGGCTCGAAGGTCCGAGTGGCCTACTCCTGCTCCTATTTTCTATGTTTTCTATGTTTTCGACATGTGTGGGAGGTCAGTTTTGATCCTTTCGGAATTACTCAGCAATTTTATGTTGTTGAATAGATGCCTGGTTCAACTTATGGCCCTGATAGACATCTTGGCGGATGTCCTACCTGGCCTGGTGCAGACTAAGTTCAGAGAACTGTGTAATGTTTTAGCTGTCTGCCCAACTTCTGACCAAGTTGCAGAAGGGAAAATATTCCTTCAGAATCCAAAGCTCAGATGCACAACCTCACTTTTTTATGTTTAAACCTTTTAAGAGTAGTACAAGGCAACTAAACCAGCATAGTGCAGACAGACAGATCTAGGGGCCGATTTTCAGCAAGGCCTCCACCCACCCAAGTGCCGCCAATGGCCGCCAAGGTACCGGACGGTACTTTGTGCGGGATATTCAGGAAGAAGGTCCCTCAAAGGTCGGCGGGCGGCAAATGGAAGACATACGCCACCAATCTGAGGCGGCAGCAGGCAGGAGGTCACATTCTCGGCGGCAGAGGCGCTTGCCACCCAACTGCAATCGAGGATGGAGTCGGGCCCACGGAGAGTCGAAGACCTGAAAAAAAAGAACAGCAGCAAAAAATTTAAAAGGTATCCAAAGACCTTCAGGGGACCCCATCCAGGTAAGTCGCTGTTGAAAAAAATGTTTGAACTGTTCACTTACCTTTTTTTCAGGATCTTCATACCTACCGTCGGGGACAGACCAGCCTCCAGCCAGCGCTCCACCCTTGTTCTGCCGCAGAGTCCCGCCGACTCCCGCCCGCAGGAATCTGGGAGCTCGGCGGCCGGGGAGCTCTGTTGCGCCACTCGGCCGTCCGCTGACGTCGGCGGGCAGTTCCCTGCGGCTCTCCCCTCCCGCCCGCTCCAGGCCACCCCGATAGTGGCACTGGCCGGGGTCTTCAGGAGGGATGTCGGTGGCAGCGGGCAGTGAGGTGCTGAAAATCGGCCCCATAGAGTTAATATGCAGAGATGAGCCTTTTACAATTGGGGTTGGTTATGCACAAGTAACAAGTTTACTGAGGCAACAGATGACTGAGGACTTACAACAAGACTAAAGCTGCCTCAACTAAATCATGTCAGGGCTTTTCCATGACAAACTTTTCTTACAGATACACCCGTGGAGTTTATGATCAGAGGATAGAACTTCCATTCAGTGATGTTCATGTACAACTGTTTAACAGACTTGTACCACATTCCTATATGTGCTATTTTTATGCAGGCATTAATGTTAAAGCATTTATTTTAAAATAACTTAACGCATGTTTAAATATAGCGTGCACAGGAATGTAGCAACTGTATGCTAAGCATCTGTACCTGAACTTCACCAACTGGATGTTCCACCCACGAATGTTTGGATCGTCCATATCAGCGCAACTACTTTGTAACATTACGAAGTTCAAGGGGGTGAAATTCATTATCACCCAATTTGGGGGCAGTAACACCCGGGAGGCGCGAAACATTGTGCCAGACACAGAAGTCCTGCCCCACTCGACAAATTCAGGTTACATAAGAACGTAAGAAATAGGAGCAGGAGGAGGCCATCTGGCCCCTCGAGCTTGCTTCACCATCGAATAAGATTATGGCTGATCTGATCATGGACTCAGCTCCACTTTAATATGCACATAGATTGGGCTAACCAAACTGGAAGCAATACGGTGGAGGAGGATTACCTGGAGTGCGTCAGGGATGGTTTTCTAGACCATTATGTCGAGTAACCAACTAGGGGAGGCCATCTCAGACTGGGTGTTGTGTAATGAGAGAGGATTAATTAGCAATCTCGTTGGGCGAGGCCCCTTGGGGAAGAATGACCATAATATGGTAGAATTCTACATTAGGATGGAGAATGAAACAGTTAATTCAGAGACCGTGGTCCAGAACTTAAAGAAGGGTAACTTTGAAGGTATGAAGCGTGAATTGGCTAGGATAGATTGGTGAATGATACTAAAGGGGTTGACTGTGGATGGGCAATGGCAGACATTTAGAGACCGCATGGATGAACTACAACAATTGTACATTCCTGTCTGGCGTAAAAATAAAAAAGGGAAGGTGGCTCAACCGTGGCTATCAAAGGAAATCAGGGATAGTATTAAAGCCAAGGAAGTGGCATACACATTGGCCAGAAATAGCAGTGATCCCCGGGGACTGGGAGAAATTTAGAACTCAGCAGAGGAGGACAAAGGGTTTGATTAGGGCAGGGAAAATAGAATACGAGAGGACGCTTGCAGGGAACATTAAGACAGACTGCAAAAGTTTCTATAGATCTGTAAAGAGAAAAAGGTTAGTAAAGACAAATGTAGGTCCCCTGCAGTCAGAATCAGGGGAAGTCATAACGGAGAACAAAGAAATGGCAGACCAATTGAACAAGTACTTTGGTTCGGTATTCACTAAGGAGGACACAAACAACCTTCCGGATATAAAAGGGGTCAGAGGGTCTAGTAAGAAGGAGGAACTGAGGGAAGTCCTTATTAGTCGGGAAATTGTGTTGGGGAAATTGATGGGATTGAAGGCCGATAAATCCCCAGGGCCTGATGGACTGCATCCCAGAGTACTTAAGGAGGTGGCCTTGGAAATAGCGGATGCATTGACAGTCATTTTCCAACATTCCATAGACTCTGGATCAGTTCCTATGGAGTGGAGGGTAGCCAATGTAACCCCACTTTTTAAAAAAGGAGGGAGAGAGAAAACAGGGAATTATAGACCAGTCAGACTGACATCGGTAGTGGGTAAAATGATGGAATCAATTATTAAGGATGTCATAGCAGCGCATTTGGAAAGAGGTGACATGATAGGTCCAAGTCAGCATGGATTTGTGAAAGGAAAATCATGCTTGACAAATCTTCTGGAATTTTTTGAGGATGTTTCCAGTAGAGTGGACAAGGGAGAACCAGTTGATGTGGTGTATTTGGACTTTCAGAAGGCTTTCGACAAGGTCCCACACAAGAGATTAATATGCAAAGTTAAAGCACATGGGATTGGGGGTAGTGTGCTGACGTGGATTGAGAACTGGTTGTCAGACAAGAAGCAAAGAGTAGGAGTAAATGGGTACATTTCAGAATGGCAGGCAGTGACTAGTGGGGTACCACAAGGTTCTGTGCTGGGGCCCCAGCTGTTTACATTGTACATTAATGATTTAGACGAGGGGATTAAATGTAGTATCTCCAAATTTGCGGATGACACTAAGTTGGGTGGCAGTGTGAGCTGCGAGGAGGATGCTATGATGCTGCAGAGTGACTTGGATAGGTTAGGTGAGTGGGCAAATGCATGGCAGATGAAGTATAATGTGGATAAATGTGAGGTTATCCACTTTGGTGGTAAAAACAGAGAGACAGACTATTATCTGAATGGTGACAGATTAGGAAAAGGGGAGGTGCAACGAGACCTGGGTGTCATGGTACATCAGTCATTGAAGGTTGGCATGCAGGTACAGCAGGCGGTTAAGAAAGCAAATGGCATGTTGGCCTTCATAGCAAGGGGATTTGAGTACAGAGGCAGGGAGGTGTTACTACAGTTGTACAGGGCCTTGGTGAGGCCACACCTGGAGTATTGTGTACAGTTTTGGTCTCCTAACTTGAGGAAGGACATTCTTGCTATTGAGGGAGTGCAGCAAAGATTCACCAGACTGATTCCCGGGATGGCGGGACTGACATATCAAGAAAGATTGGATCAACTGGGCTTGTATTCACTGGAGTTCAGAAGAATGAGAGGGGATCTCATAGAAATGTTTAAAATTGGGTTTAGACAGGTTAGATGCAGGAAGAATGTTCCCAATGTTGGGGAAGTCCAGAACCAGGGGTCACAGTCTAAGGATAAGGGATAAGCCATTTAGAACCGAGATGAGGAGAAACTTCTTTACCCAGAGAGTGGTGAACCTGTGGAATTCTCTACCACAGAAAATTGTTGAGGCCAATTCACTAAATATATTCAAAAAGGAGTTAGATGTAGTCCTTACTACTAGGGGGATCAAGGGGTATGGCGAGAAAGCAGGAATGGGGTACTGAGGTTGCATCAGCCATGAACTCATTGAATGGCGGTGCAGGCTCGAATGGCCGAATGGCCTACTCCTGCACCTATTTTCTATGTTTCTATGTTTCTATGTTCCCTGCCCGCTCCCCATAACCCTTTATCCCCTTATCGCTCAATCTGTCTATCTCCGCCTTAAATACATTCAATGACCCAGCCTCCACAGCTCTCTGGGGCAGAGAATTCCATAGATTTACACAGATTTACAACCCATTGAGAGAAGAAATTTCTCCTCATCTCAGCTTTAAATGGGTGGCCCCTTATTCTATGTCCCCTAGTTTTAGTTTCTCCTATGAGTGGAAATATCCTATCTGCGTCCACCTTGTCGAGCCCCCTCATTATCTTATATGTTTCAATAAGATCACCTCTCATTCTTCTGAACTCCAAAGTGTATAGACCCAACCTACTCAACCTGTCTTCATAACTCAAACCCCTCATCTCCGGAATCAACCTAGTGAACCTTTTCTGAATAGCCTCCAATGCAAGTATATCCTTCCTTAAATACAGAGACAAAAACTGTACGCAGTACTCTAGGTGTGGCCTCACCAATACCCTGTATAGTTGTAGCAGGATTTCTCTGCTTTTATACTCTATTCCCCCTTGAAATAAAGGAAAACATTGCATTTGCCTTCCTGATTATTACTGTACCTCCATATTCACTTTTTTGTGTTTCATGTACAAGGACACCCAGGTCCCTCTGTACTGCAGCACTTTGCAATTTTTCTCCATTTAAATTATATTTTGCTTTTAGATTTTTTTCTGCCAAAGTGGATAACCTCACATTTTCGCATATTATATTCCATCTGCCAATTTTTTGCCCACTGAGCCTGTTTATATCCCTTTGCAGATTTTTTGTCCTTCTCACAATTTGCTTTCATCAGCAAACTTGGCTACATTACACTCGGTCCCTTCATCCAAGTCATTAATATAGATTGTAAATAGTTGTGGACCCAGCATCGATCCCTGCGGCACCCCACTATTTACTGTTTGCCAACCGGAAAATGACCCATTTATCCCGACTCTCCGTTTTCTGTTAGTTAGTTAATTCTCTATCCATGCTAATATATTACCCCCAACCCCATGAATTTTATCTTGTGCCATAACCTTTTATGTGGCACCTTATCGAATGCCTTTTGAAAATCCAAATTCACCACATCCACTGGTTCCCTCTTATCTACCCTGCTCGTTACATCCTCAAAGAACTCCAGCAAATTTGTCAAACGTGATTTCCCTTTCATAAAACCATGCTGACTCTGCTTGATTGAATTATGCTTTTCCAAATGTCCCGCTACTGCTTCCTTAATAATGGACTCCAGCATTTTCCCAACGACAGATGTGAGGATAACTGATCTATAGTTTCCTGCTTTTTGTCTGCCTCCTTTTTTAAATAGGGGCATTACATTTGCAGTTTTCCAATCCACTGGGACCTCTCCAGAATCCAGGGAATTTTGGTAGATTACAACCAATGCACCCACTATCTTTGCAGCCACTTCTTTTAAGACCCTAGGATGTAAGGCATCAGGTCCAGGGGATTTGTCTGCCTTTAGTCCCATTATTTTACCGAGTTCTGCTTCATTAGTGATAGTGATTGTATTAAGTTCCTCCCTCCCTATAGCCCCTTGATTGTCCACTATTGGGATGTTTTTAATATCTTCTACCGTGAAGACCGATACAAAATATTTGTTCAACGTCTCTGCCATTTCTCTGTTCTCCATTATTAATTCCCCAGTCTCATCCTCTAGGGGACCAACATTTACTTTAGCCACTCTTTTCTTTTTTATGTACCTGTAGAAACTCTTACGATCTGTTTTTAAATTTTGTGCTTGTTTACTTTTGTAATCTATCTTCCCTCTCTTTATCATTTTTTTAGTCGTTCTTTGCTGGCTTTTAAAAGTTTCCCAATCCTCTGGCCTCCCACTAGTCTTAGCCACATTGTATGACCTTGTTTTCAATTTGATACCATCACTTATTTCCTTAGTTAGCCACGGATCGTTATTGCTTCTCTTACAGCCTTTCCTTCTCATTGGGATATATTTTTGTTGAGAGTTATGAAATATCTCCTTAAATGTCTGACACTGCTCATCAACAGTCCCATACGTTAATCTATTTTCCCAGTCCACTTTAGCCAACTCTGCCCTCATACCTTTGTAGTCTCCTGCTTAGGGCACTGGTTAGAGTTCTAACTTTCTCACCCTCCAACTGAATTTGAAATTCAATCATGTTATGGTCACTCATTCCTAAAGGATTCTTTACTAGGAGATCATTTATTAATCCTGTCTCATTACACAGTACCAGATCTAAGATAGCTTGCTCCCTGGTTGGTTCCACAATGTACTGTTCAAGGAAACTATCCCGGATACACTCTATGAATTCTTTCTCAAGGCTACCCCGGCCAATTTGCTTTGTCCAATCAATATGAAGGTTAAAATCGCTCATGATTATTGATGTTCCTTTTTTACAAGCCTCCATTATTTCTTAATTTATACTCCGTCCAACAGTATAGCTACTGTTAGGGGCCTATAGACTACACCCACCAGCGACTTTTTCCTCTTATTATTCCTTATATCCACCCAAACTGATTCAACATCTTGATCTTCTGAGCCAATATCGTTTCTCACTTTTCCATGATCTCATCCTTTATTAACAGAGCTACCCCACCTCCTTTTCATTTCTGTCCATCCTTCCGAACTGTCAAATACCCCTGAACATTTAGTTCCCAGTCCTGGTCACCTTGCAACCACGTCTCTGTAATGGCTATCAGACCGTACCCATTTGTATTACCGCCTACGGAAGGAAATGGAGTGCTGAATCAAGCTCTACTTCCTTCCTGGAGCGGTAACGGGACAGACACCTCAGCAGCACTGCGCACTTGGCCGCGTAGCACTGCCGCGTCCGAGGGACTCTTCCCTGAGATAAAGGGAAGGGCGCACGCTGCCGACTCTGCAACACCTGGACCAGTGGGGAGCAGGGGGTGCCACGCAATCAGCAGCGTGCCGGGCTGAGTGATCGCGGCCACAACCCCACGAAGAAACCGCATGAGGAGCAGCGACAAAAAGGTAAGTTCTTTTTTCTGCACTCGGCCAGCTCCCCTTTAATTTTTGTCGCGGTAGCAGCCGGCCGGCCGGCACCCGTCCCCTGAAGCTGTCACTGTTATCGCCCCGTGCTGCTTCAGGGGGCGAAATTCAATTTCGGTGCCGGGGCCATTAACGGGGCGATTCGCGCGGCGATGATGTCATGATCTCCAGGTGCAGGGGATCAGGGCGTAATGTCATAGAGCCGCGCTAAACTCCCAGCTAATACGGCAGGAGTCAGTGCCAGCATCGCGCCCGGGCGGTAAGGCATTTACGCCCCATTAGCGCTTCCCAGGAGGCGCAAATGCACCAAATTTCTCGCCCCTAAAACTCTTCCCATTCAGCCTTCTGCTTGATATTTACTCACTCTCCACTTCCCACTCAGTCTGCTGCTCAGTGCTCAGGGGTTTAATTTGTTATGTATTTGAGCTAATAGCCATGCTGAGTGTATGCTCAGAGGTTGTCGTCTCATGTGTTGGTGTTAATTAAGCAGTCGTTAACTGTTGCCCACACTCCAAACTTGATTCCTCAACATAAATATTTCTAACACAGTCAAAACTTGTTCAGTGTGGAACATGAACATGTATTCATTCCCATTTAAAGCTAGCATCATAATATCAGATGCCAATGTTCAAATGGTGAGCAGAACACAAGATATTGGCTCAAGGAGGAGCCTTTTAGTGAAATTGCCAGCATGGTTTTGCATTACATCTGTCAATGTTGGATTCTTTTGCGGAGGAAGAGCAGAACCAACAGGACACCATGGTCTGAGAAGTTTGAAATTAAAGGATGTGGATGATTGGACTTGCTATGCTATGAGAACTGCCGAAATATCACATAAGTGGGACAGCGTATAAGAAGGCTGCATTTTGACAGCCATGTCACCTTAGGCCTGTGTCAGCTCCTTGAACCAGACTGAGAATCAAGGAGCCACATCCAATGGCATTGTCAGTGGATGTGAAAATGACCACTGCACCAGGCTTCGAGACCACAGAGTGCTTCTGAGGAGTGACTGAAGACATCACAAGGTCAGCCAGCACGCAGTTCACCATCGCTTCGCTGAGGTGACAGATGCTTTCTTCAGCCATGCATTGACATTCATCAAGTTCAACATCATTCGGGCCCAGTACGCACTCCCAGCCTATAGTGTCTATAATAGCTTGTCATTAACAGTAAGCGGATTTATCCCAATCTCAACACAGTGGTGCCTGTTAAAGGCCTCCTTCTTCAGCAAAGAAAAGAACAGGATGTATTGATGGAAATGTAATTTTTTATAGAGAAGCAAAGGTTGTACAGCAGTATATTTATTGCCAAGTCTAGTGGGTTGAAATTTAAATAACTTGCTGAGTAAAGTGGAAAAGCAGAATGGCCCACAAATCCCGATCGAGGTCTTCCCGTGGGCAAACTACTGAAAAAAAGGGAAAAAAATGCGCATTTACCTGAAGGTGCAGCGCCCACTCAAACTTCCAGTCCTGAGGCCTTCACTCCCTATGCATCGGAGTGCGTACACGTTGGGACGTCCGTATGCTGGAGCTGGAGTCACATGGCTCTGGGCAGCCAATCAAGGTACAGTATTTTCTCATTCATAATAATGGGAACTCCGTAAGTTGGAGTTCCCATTATTATGAATGAGAAACCCCCCCCCAAACACACAAAACACTAATAAAAATATAGAAAAATACACTACATATTTAAGATTCATTTAAATAAAAGTTCTTATAAAAAATATTTTCCTGACTTTTTTTAAAGTTGTTTTAATTATGCCTTAAAATAAACTTACCGTAGTGGGGAGGGTTTTTAACAATAAAATATGTTTTCATATGTGTTTATTTAATTTAATTTTAATGTTTCTGTATGTTTTTAAACACTTGCGCCTGTAAAAGTAGGCTATGCCCCTGCTTTTTCAGGCGCAAAATTTTTGAGGACATTTGCTGGGCAAGATATCCGTAACTATCGGAAATCTTGTCCTGCAAATGTCCTCGCTCCCAATATGCACGAGATCTGTCAAGCCAGAATCTTGATAGATCGGAAAAGCCGGTTTTCAGTGCATGCGCATTGCGCGCTGAAAATCAGCTTTTCCGATGCCTTCCTGGGTCCGTAGAAACTTCGTACGGACCCAGGATATCGGAATTTCAGGCTCATGAATACTTTTTTGTCTTAAGAATTGTTAGTGAACAACCTCTCTCAGCTACTAGTAAACAAGGCTATCTCTTCTATTGTATTCTAGTGTAATACCTTTGAAATATCTTCATTGCTTCTCGTTTGTGATGCACTTACAAGATATCAAGTAAATTTAAGTTAATAATTCCCATTTGAAATTATTCAAGATAGCATAGCTGACACCTGCAACCACCTTGGACAAGCATTTTTACCGATGTTAAATAATTGACATTCATATCCATAGATAATATAATGGGCCGGAATTTGCGGCCTCTATGGGCGCGTACGAGGTGCGCAGGCGCCTGTAAGGAGCGCACAAGTTCCAGGTTTAAGAATGCGAAGCGCAGTTGCCTAAACCCGGAACTTGCGAACTGTCAAGAATTCGCATCCAAAGGTAAAGAGCCTCCGCGGGCAGAGAGAGTTGGGCTATTTGCACGACTACTGCCCAACGAATGTCCTTCAAATTCTTACCAGTGTAAGAGTTTAAAAAATTAGAAAAATAAGATGTTATCACTCATTTATATATTAAAGACCCTGTCCATTACGGGAAGTTTATTTTTAGTCCTGTTTAAACATATTTTTTAAACATTTCAAAATACTTTTTTGTACCAAATATTTTATTAAATTGCATTTTATTTAATTTTAAAGATGTAATCTGTGTTTTTTATTTCTTTAATGTGTTTGTGTATTTTGGGGGTGTTCCCATTCATGCTTATGGCAGCTCCGTAGAAACGGAATTACCATAAGTATGAATGGGGATCCCCTCGCTCTGATTGGTTGGGCCGGCCCATGTGATCCCAGGGTTGTGTACGAAGCGCATACACTCCTATGATACGTGGTCTTCACGTAGAGCCCGAGGACCCCAAGTCTCCAAACCTCCGGGACCACCGGGTACTTTTGTAGAAACTTTTGCGGTCGGTGATATTGGCACTTTTCTTCAACTCGGACACTTTCTTCGCCCACCCTCTTCATGTATAGTGTTGTTGATGTTGCGTTGCCCTCCTGTGCAATTGACTCCCATAGGTGCAGGAGCCTGTTTATTAATGGATTGTGCTCCCTGACCCGAAGAGAAAATGTCTCTATTTCCTCACACCAATGCTCAGTAATTTGAATGACCTCATCAGTATTTTGGGCGTTAAAATGTATTTCTTCCAAAAGTGCTCTAATTTTCATAATCCACAACTGGATTGACGCACTGAGTGTTATTTATAGCAAGTTATAGCCTGCCTATTAAGGGATTAACAGTGATTAATTGTTATTATAGCAGTTTTCTATGATTGACTGCTCAGTGTTTATTAGTTGTAACACATCGGCAAATAGGGATGGGCGATAAATGCTGGCCTTGCCAGCGACGCCCACATCCTCGAACAATTTTTTTTCTGAGTAAACCTGTATCTTCTTGAAAATGTGCTCAAAAAAGGAAATAAAATAACCCCACCTTAACACAGAACTAATATGGTAAGAGTAATTAAACCCATTTGTTTCTTTTTCCATAAAAAGGTAATCGACCTGAAACATTAACTCTGTTTCTCTCTCCACAGATGCTGCCAGACCTGCCGAGTATTTCCAGCATTTTCTGTTTTAATTTATGATTTCCAGCATCTGCAATATTTCTCTTTTATTTTACTCACTTTTTTTTTTCTAGTTAGTTCCTTGGCTTGTTCATTTCCTTTTTCACCCTGCCTTCTGGTCTGTCTGTCTCTCTCTCCTTTTAATTCCTCTGATACTTCAGTAGTAGTCCGTCCTCCCTCCCTGCTGCTCTCTATTTTAGTTCCAATTTACGGAGCCTTCTAATTTTAATAGGAACTATGAGTCCAGTGTCCTACAGCTCCTAACAACACTGACCTCCAATGGCCTTCAGTGCCAGTGCCATTAACACCATCAGCTTGTCACCTATCCACCAGCACCACAGAACGAACACGAAATGCACAACAGATTAGTTAGCATCTGCAAAGAGAAAAGACAGGTTAGAACATTTTAGATATATGTCCTTTGTTAAAATGGAAGACTACTATATAAACAGGCTTGTTAATAAGAGCAACAACTTAGGGCACCTTTAAAGGAGTGATATGAAACAAAATTTGACATCGACCCACATAAGGAGAATTGGGGCAAATGACCAAAAGCTCGGACAAAGGGGTAGGTTTTAAGGAGCGTCTTAAAGGACGAAAGAGAGGCGGAGAGCTTTAGGCAGGGGGTTCCAGAGCTTAGGGCCCAGGCAACTGAAAGCACGGCTACCAATGGCTGAACGATTATAATCAGGGATGCTCAAGAGGCCAGAAATTGAGGAATGCAGACATCTCGGGGAGGTGGGGGGGGTTGTGAGGCTGCAGGAGATTACAGAGATAAGGAGAGGCGAGGCCATGGAGGGATTTATAAACAAGGATGAGAATTTTGAAATTGAGGCGTTGCTTAACCGGGAGCAAATGTAGGTCAGTGAGCACAGGGGTGATGGGTGAGCGGGACTCGGTGCGAGTTAGGACATGGGTAGCTGAGGTTTGGATGACCTCAAGTTTACGTAAGGTAGAACGTGGGAAGATGGGCATGAGTGCATTGTAATAGTCAAATCTAGAAGTTGTTGTTGTTGGCTTTTTTAATAGGATGGGAAAAAATAGAGAGAAAAAGATGTAACATTAAATGTTGTGTTACATGTTATTTTTAGCTATGTACACTCATCATCATCATAGGCAGTCCCTCGAAATCGAGGAAGACTTGCTTCCACACTAAAAGTGAGTTCTCAGATGACTGTACAGTCCAATACGGGAATTACAATCTCTGTCACAGGTGGACCAGACAGTGGTTAAAGGAAAGGATGGGTGGAGAGTCTGGTTTACCGCACGCTCCTTCCGCTGTCTGCGTTTGATTTCTGCATACTCTCGGCGACGAGACTCGAAGTGCTCAGCGCCCACCTGGATGCTCTTCCTCCACTTCAGGCAGTCTTTGACCAGGGACTCCCAGGTGTTGCTGGGGATGTTGCATTTTATCAAGGTGACTGAGAGACATAAAAGGATGTACAAATAGTGGAAGGTAAAAACTTGTTGGGAAAAATACATGCAAATGGGGAAAAATGCAGAAAGAGCAAAAAAGGCAAGCAACAAATACAACCTCTCTAAAAAAATTAATTGAAATTGCTAGAAACCACAGTAGGTCCACCAGGCCCAAGAAGACAAAAACAGGTCAGGGCCCCACTGGTGCTACATTCTGACAGTGTGGCTGCGATTTTACCAACCTCGGCGGGTCTGTGACGGGCAACGTAGGTGGCAGCTCCTGACCCAGCTGCTGGCTCCAGCCCGCTCTGTGAACTAAATTTCCCCTGATGGGGCTTGTTAAGTCTGCCCAGCGCGTTTCCCGGCCAAGTAGAGGAAGCGGGTCTGGTGACGTCATTTGACGACGCTTCCTCAGCCGGTTTCCTTAAAGGGAGCATGTCCACATTTATTTCAACATATGCGCTGTCAGTGTTCTACAGCATCGAGGTGCTGCAAACACTGACAAGCACTGCACAAAGGTGCATGGCTGCACCCAGGCTCGCCTGTCACTCCCTCCATATGCTTATGGAGGGAGATACAGCATGCTTGGAGGCCTCTTCCCTTCCCATGGATGGAAGAGACCCCCCCCCCCCCCAACCAGGAGATCAACACAGCCGGGTTGCACATTACAGAGGAGGGCACAAGCAGGGATGTGGTCAGCAGGACCAGTCTGCAGTGCCACAAACGTTTCAATGATCTCAGTAAATCGCAAAATGTGAGTACAAAGCCATAGTCAGCCTCATCCTGCTGTGCCTCTCATCACATTCCTATCTCTCTTCTTTTCCTACCCTACTCCTGCACATCCTTACTCACACCAACTTACCTTGCACCTCCACCCATCCCTCTCTATCTATATTATCACATTCCTATCTCATTGTGTGCACTGCTCATATTTGCCCACATCCATCATACCAACTAACAACACACAAGGGTAGGCACTTAGGTGTTTTATGCAATATTCATGTAAAGTTTCTGTTACTGTGGTGTCAAACATTGAAACCGTTATTTTCAAAACTTTGCGTTCTTGGACAGATTTATGTGCACCTTTAGAAGTGGCTTAGTGAGTTGTAGTGAATGGTGAGACATAACGGTACCCCCGACAATAGTCATGAGTGTAAAAGGAATGGCTTGAGCATTGTAGGGATGCTTTATGGTGTTGGTGTGGTGTGGTACCAACCTGGTGCATCATGTGGCAGCTGGATGTACAACGGCAAGTGAAGTAAATCTAGCCATGCTGAGGCCATCCCTGGCCTCCTGGGCAGCAATGTGGTCAGGTGCTGATGCCCTGTATCCTGTGTAGCATCAGTTGATTGCGGAGAAGGTTGGTATTGTTGGTACTGCTGGTGTGCCTGGTACTACTGCTATTGGGGCTGATCATGGTGGGATTTTGAGGACCAAGGTGATAGAGTACAAAGGGCACCCTTGCTGATAGACTAGATGGCAGGTGAAGTAGAGATGACAGAAGCGATCTGTCAGTGTTAAGAGAGGTAATGAGGTCAGACTGGATGGAGACTTGTGTAAAGACTTGCAGCGTGGTAATCTGTTGTAGAAATGCAGTGAGGAAGAACTTGTGGATGAGGGAAGATATCTCGGTAAAGTGGGAGCTTTTACTTTACATTTGAAGCAGTCAATTCAACAGCTGATTCAATGGCCATTGGCCTCCCGCCTCAGCTTCACAGGCGTGGTCTAGCAACAGCGTGAAACCCATCGGCGAGCTGTCAAATTCAAAAGGTTTGTTTAAACCCATTGTTAAGTGGCTGTAAACAAGCCGCTCATCATTTAAATTGGTTCCCCCACCGCTGCCTGTCGGGTCTGCTCAGGGTTGGCAGACCCGACATCAGGAAAGGTAAATGTGCGCGATTTGACAGCGAGTTCCCGACCTGCTGTCAAAAATATCAAATTTCTCACCCGACTCGCCATCAATCCCGTCTGCTGACCCCTCGGAAAATTCCGGCCTGCGTCTCTATTACAAATATCAACCTGCTTCAGCACCCCTTGCACGCCACACAGCTACCCATATCACTCCTAATGGTGTACATAAAAAGGCCCTCCTGTGTAGTTACCGTATTTTTGTTCATGTTTGAATACTTACTATTGCTAGTATTCATCCAATTCAATTGTTTCCTTTAAATCTTCGATAAACCCATAATAATTATAGATTGTAACATTATGAAGTAATTTAAGTTTTTTTAATGAAAAATTATGAAATGAACACAACTGAACAAATTTTGAAGCAATAGTTTGGCATTAACTGCAAAGTTAGAATAATTTAACCAATTTCATCAGTGAGTGGCTTTTCCCAGTTATCACACAGCACTAATGCAGTATTAAAAAAAGAATATAGACATGTATGGGACAGGAATAGGCAATCCACCAGTTCCAGTGAAACAGAATTCTTGGTTCAACCACTTGCAAACTGTTTAGTTCTGTAGCTATCCAATTCAAATCGCATTTACAACTAATAACAAAAGCGCTGAGAATACATTTGGATTCTGTCCTCCTGGTCTTCTTTAGTCTCCAGATAAGAAGGACAGTCATAGAATCATAGAATCTTACAGCATAGAAGGAGGCCATTTGGCCCGTCGAACCTGTGCCAGCTCTTTGAAAGAGTGATCCAATTGGCTCTCTTCTCTGCTCTTTCCCCATAGCCCTCCAAATGTTTTCTTTTCAAGTATTTATCCAATAGCCTTTTGAAAGTTACTACTGAATCTGATTCCACCACCCATTCAGGCGGTGCATTCCAGAGCATAACAACTTACTGCGTAAAACAATTTTCCTCGTGTCCTCTATGGTTCTTTTCTCAAGTCACCGAGAATTACTGAGTTACACCCGTATCTCATGTCATTTCAGTTTTCAGAAATGGTTTTACAAAGTACACGGTTAACAAAAGGTTCAGAAAATATTTTCCTTGTTCACTGTTAGTTACATTTAATATGCTCGCTAACCAAAATCATTCTTAACCTCAGAAATTATTTCGTCGGCTTAAGACCATCGGCGCCATACAAAATCCGCAAGTTAAATTTTACGTAGAATACACGGCACAGAAACAGGCCATTCGGCCCAACCAGTCCATGCCAGCACTGATGCTCCACTTGAGTCTCCTTCCATCTTCCCTCATCTAACTCTATTAGCATTTAAAAAACTAAAGATTAAAAATTGCTGCGAAACCTTTCACTTACCAAAAAAAAATCATATTATTCATTGTGAGCTATGCATACGATCTGGTTGTGAGCTACT
The DNA here is from genome assembly GCF_044704955.1 of Pristiophorus japonicus. Classification (NCBI taxonomy): domain Eukaryota; kingdom Metazoa; phylum Chordata; class Chondrichthyes; family Pristiophoridae; genus Pristiophorus; species Pristiophorus japonicus. The sequence continues at coordinate 194,566,271 of NC_091988.1, forward strand.
AGTGTTATCTTATTTTGAATAAATTCCTCCCTCTGGTGATAACATCGTTTAGTTATAAGTGGAATTCCTATCCAAGAAACCGTTTTTTCGACTTCACTTTATGTACGTCTTCAGCACTAACTGATCTCTGAGGACCAAAGATGAGGCGTTTATATAATTAGCTGCTGCCCTCCATCACCTAACAATTGGGAAGGTTCAGTTTGTGCCTGCATTAATCCGTCAGCTGATTTTGCCTGCTTCCTGTCATTTCTGTTCTCAGCTAAGGTTAACCAGCAACTTAAGCCCATGCTGACAGACGGTGAGCCCGTGCTGTGTTTGCAGCCATGCCTGGTGTCCACAGGAAGCTGCTTTTCATGTTCTGCTACAAACTCTTCTGGTTTGATTAATCAGACTATCCTCTCGCAAAGAACTCAACTGTTAAAACCTATTCTTGGAACGCTTTGAATCACTTGATTTCCTTAGAGGAGCAATATTATCAGGGATTTCCAGCTTGACATCCAACAGCTCCTCACATATTCAGCCAGAGGCAATTTAAGGCTTGGGAAAAGCTTGTGACCAGGACGTCTGCTGTGCTTTTTTTACAAGGCTAGCATGACTCGTTCCAAAGATTCATTAAGAAACCATCTACGCCAACCCCTTCCCATTAAGAATGGTCGGGATGTCAGCTGCATGTGTGTCCGGTTGAAGAGCTAGCGCTACCACAGGCATGACAGACCAAGTGACCTCCTTCTGTGCTGTAATTTCTATAATCCTATGATTTGCATGTGTAAGCTGCCAGCGAGTGTTGGGTTAGATCAGGGCTGCTAACAGGAGAATTGAAATGGAGCTGCAAGCAGGGTTGAGTTAGTGCTGCCAGCTCAAGTCAGGTTAATAAAAGGGATACAGTCAAATCACAAGATTAGCAGATAATTACAGATGAGGAAGGTAATTTGACCGGTCTTATTTTACTCATTCATCGTAATCTTATGTAGTAATGTGGCCTCTTTTGCCACATCTAATTATTTCTTAATAATCAAATGATCACATCTAATTGTTCCTCAAATTCTGGCCTCTTGAACATCCCTGATTATAACTGCTCAACCATCGGTGGCCGTGCCTTCAGCTGTCTGGGCCCTAAGCTCTGGAACTCCCTCCCTAAACCTCTACACCTCTCTACCTCTCTTTCCTCCTTTAAGACGCTCGGTAAAACCGACCTCTTTGAACAAGCTTTTGATCATCTGCCTTAATTTCTTCTGTGGCTCGGTGTCAAATTTATCTGTTTGTCTGTAAAACCGATGTGAAGCGCCTTGGGATGTTTTACTACGTTAAAGGCGCTATATAAATAAAAGTTATTATTATTATTATTATTATTATAATAATCAAGTGATAAGTAGGCCCAATTAAGTATTCCCCTGTAAAGTGTACAGGTTGTGCAAGGTTAGAGACTGCACATCCATTGAATATGAAATCGGGCATTGGTTTCTCCCTCCAAAGACTATCCACAGAAGCCACATTGCTTGGCTGCAATGCTCGGTGCTGCCTGTTTCGAAGCACTGACCACACTTGACCAGCTCCGTTGGGCGGGCCACATTGTTCACATGTCTGACACAAGACTCCCAAAGCAAGCGCTCTACTTGGAACTCCGACACGGCAAGCCAGCCCCAGGTGGGCAGAGGAAATATTTCAAGGACACCTTCAAAGCCTTCTTGATAAAATGCAATATCCCCACCGACACCTGGGAGTCCCTGGCCAAAGACCGCCCTAAGTGGAGGAAGAGCATCCGGGGAGGGCGCTGAGCACCTCGAGTCTCGTCGCCGAGAGCACGCAGAAAACAAGCGCAGGCAGCGGAAGGAGTGTGCGACAAACCAGACTCCCCACCCACCCTTTCCTTCAACCACGGTCTGTCCCACCTGTGTCAGAGACTGTAATTCCCGCATTGGACTGTACAGCCACCTGAGAACTCACTTTTAGAGTGGAAGCAAGTCTTCTTCGATTTCGAGGGACTGCCTATGATGATGATGATGATGATGATGATGACATACAGAATGTGCCCTAATTGTGTCATTTCACAATGGATAATTGGAAGCCTTCATTTCAGGGAGAACATGTGACTATTCTCAATTTATTGGATGCACTTTCCGTCCTAGTGAGCTCTCTCTATAGCTCCTGCAGACTGCCCAAAAACTCAGAATAATAATGTTTTGTTGTCATTGGATAGTTTGGCATAAGCAAAATGGCATGGAACTCTAAATAAGCATATTTTGTGTTATGTATGTTAACTGGGTTTTACCTGTCACCGGAGGGCGCGACTGTTGGAGTCCCAATGGTCACTGGCAGACATGTGCAAGCAGTGTATATAATGTTGGCAGCCATGTTGAATCCTCACTTTGAGAATAAATAAACTGGAGTAAGGCCATGCCTGAACTAGCTCACCGTACTTAGCCTTGTGGAGTTATTCGATACTTAACATTTTGCATTTATTATTATTGAGTAATTTTATTTTTATTAAGTAATCGGACCTGAGCCCAATTATTTCCATTTCCCTTTTTCTTGCCCTTCTCTCCTGTCTCTTCACCTACCTCTTTGCCTATTACCACTAAACTGCACTTCCTGGCCCCCATGCTAGCTGATATTGTAAATAATTCCCTCTCCTCAGGTACTTGCACCCTCCTTTTGAAATCTTTACCAATAACCCACCTCAAAAAGCAAACCCTTAACCTCTCTGTCGTCACAAATTAGCACCCTGTCTCCAACCTCCCTCTCCTTTCCAAAGTCCTTGAATGTGTTGTTGCCTCCCAAGTCCGTGCCCATCGGTCCTGCAGCTCCATGTTTGAATCCTCTTCTGTTATTGCCACGGCACTGAAACGTTCTTAATCAAAGTCACAAAATGAGATCCTCTGTAACTGTGCCAGTGGTGCCTGATTCCTCTCCATCCTTCTCGGTCTTCCTGCGATCTTTGGCACAGTTGACCACAGCAACCTTCTCTCCTCCGTCACCCAGCTGAATGGGACTGTCCACATCTCGTTCCATGCTAACCTAACCAGTCATAGTCAGAGAATCACCTGCAATGGCTTCTCTTCCCGACTAAGTACTGTTACCTCTGGAGTTCCCTGAGGAGTTGTCCTTGGCCGCTTCCTATTTCTCATCTATTTCTGCCCACTGTCGACATCATCTGAAGGCATAGAACCATAGAATGGTCGCAGCACAAAAGGAGGCCATTTGACCCATTGAGCCCGTGCCAGCTCTCTGCAAGAGCACTTCAGCTAGTCGCACTCCCCCACTCTTTCCCCGTAGCCTTGCAAAATGTTGTCCTTCAGGTACTTATCCAATTCCCTTTTGAAAGCCACAGTTGAGTCTGCCTCCACCATCCTTTCCGGCAGTGCATTCCAGGTCCTAACCACTCGCTGCATTAAAAAGTTTCTCTCATGTCACCTTTGATGCTTTTGCCAATCACCTTAAATCTGTATCCACTGATTCTCAACCATTCTGCGAATGGCCACAGCCCCTCTCCAGCTACTCTGTCCAGACCCCCTCGTGATTTTGACCACCTCTATCAAATCTCCTCTCACTCTTCTCTGCTTTAAGGAGAATAATCACATTCATGACATCAAAATACATGTACACTGACGACATCCAGCTCTACCTCCCCACCACCACTCTCAAACCCTCCATTGTCACTGTGCTGTCAGAGAGCTGTCCACCATCCAAACCTGGATGGTCCAAACTTTCCTTCAATTAAACATTGAGAAGATTGAGGCAATTGCCTCCGACCCCTGCCACAAGCTCTGTTCCCTCGCCACCAGTTCCACCTCCCTCTTTAGCCACTGCCTTAAGCTGAAATTACCTTTTTGGAACCTCGCCATCCTATTTGATCCTGAACTGAGCTTCTGTATCCTCTCCATCACAAAGACCACCAACTTCCATCTCCACAATATCGCCCATCTCCGTCCCTGCCTCAGCCCATCTGCTGCTGAAACCCTCATCCATGCTTTTGTTATCTGCAGACTCAACTATTCCAATACTCTCCTAACCGGACACCCATCTTTACCCGCCACAAGCTTCAGCTCATCCAAAACATCCTATCCTAAATCGCACCAAGTCCCATTCTCCCTACAATCCTTTGCTCGTTGACCTACATTGGCTCCCCTGGTCCTGATGAAATGCATCCCAGGGTATTAAAAGAGATGGCGGAAGTTATAGCAGATGCATTTGTTATAATCTACCAAAATTCTCTGGACTCTGGGGAGGTACCAGCGGATTGGAAAGCAGCTAATGTAATGCCTCTGTTTAAAAAAGGGGGCAGACAAAAGGCAGGTAACTATAGGCCGGTTAGTTTAACATCTGTAGTGGGGAAAATGCTTGAAGCTATCATTAAGGAAGAAATAGCGGGACATCCAGATAGGAATAGTGCAATCAAGCAGACGCAACATGGATTCATGAAGGGGAAATCATGTTTATCTAATTTACTGGAATTCTTTGAGGATATAACGAGCATGGTGGATAGAGGTGTACCGATGGATGTGGTGTATTTAGATTTCCAAAAGGCATTCGATAAGGTGCCACACAAAAGGTTACTGCAGAAGATAAAGGTACACAGAGTCAGAGGAAATGTATTAGCATGGATCGAGAATTGGCTGGCTAACAGGAAGCAGAGAGTCGGGATAAATGGGTCCTTTTCGGGTTGAAAATCGGTGGTTAGTGGTGTGCCACAGGGATCGGTGCTGGGACCACAACTGTTTACAATATACATAGATGACCTGGAAGAGGGGACAGAGTGTAGTGTAACAAAATTTGCAGATGACACAAAGATTAGTGGGAAAGCGGGTTGTGTAGAGGACACAGAGAGGCTGCAAAGAGATTTAGATAGGTTAAGCGAATGGGCTAAGGTTTGGCAGATGGAATACAATGTCGGAAAATGTGAGGTCATCCACCTTGGAAGAAAAAACAGTAAAAGGGAATATTATTTGAATGGGGAGAAATTACAACATGCTGTGGTGCAGAGGGACCTGGGGGTCCTTGTACATGAATCCCAAAAAGTTAGTTTGCAGGTGCAGCAGGTAATCAGGAAGGCGAATGGAATGTTGACCTTCATTGCGAGAGGGATGGAGTACAAAAGCAGGGAGGTCCTGCTGCAACTGTACAGGGTATTGGTGAGGCCGCACCTGGAGTACTGCGTGCAGTTTTGGTCACCTTACTTAAGGAAGGATATACTAGCCTTGGAGGGGGTACAGAGACGATTCACTCGGCTGATTCCGGAGATGAGGGGGTTACCTTATGATGATAGATTGAGTAGACTGGGTCTTTACTCGTTGGAGTTCAGAAGGATGAGGGGTGATCTTATAGAAACATTTAAAATAATGAAAGGGATAGACAAGGTAGAGGCAGAGAGGTTGTTTCCACTGGTCGGGGAGACTAGAATTAGGGGGCACAGCCTCAAAATACGGGGGAGTCATTTTAAAACCGAGTTGAGAAGGAATTTCTTCTCCCAGAGGGTTGTGAATCTGTGGAATTCTCTGCCCAAGGAAGCAGTTGAGGCTAGCTCATTGAATGTATTCAAATCACAGATAGATAGATTTTTAACTAATAAGGGAATTAAGGGTTACGGGGAGTGGGCGGGTAAGTGGAGCTGAGTCCACGGCCAGATCAGCCATGATCTTTTTGAATGGCGGAGCAGGCTCGAGGGGCTAGATGGCCTACTCCTGTTCCTAATTCTTATGTTCTTATGTTCTTATCAATGCCTTGGTTTTAAAATGATCATCCTCCTGTACAAATCCCATTCCTTGGCCTCGTCTCTCCCTATCTCGGTAACCTCCTCCAGCCTTACCACCCTCCGAGAACTCCGCATTCCTCTAACTTTTGCTTCTCGTGCATCCCTCGCTTTCTTCACCCCACTACTGGCAACCGTCTCGGTCCTAAGCTCTGGAATTCCCTCCCTAAATCTGCCCACATCTCCCCCCTCTCTCACATCCTTTAAGACACTCCTTAAACCTACCTCTTTGACCAAGCTTTTAGTCACCTAATCTCATATCTCCTTGTTTGGCTTGATTTCAACTTTTGTCTGATTATGCCCCTGTGAAGTGACTCGGGATATTTTAATACATTAAAGGCGCTATATCAATCCAAGGTGTTATTATTATTTATTCTCGGAATGTGGGGAATAATGACCAGGCCGCATTTATTATTGGACATCCCTAGTTGCCCTGAGATGGTCTTCTCCTTGAACTACAACAGTCTTTGTGGTGATGGTGCTCCCACAATGCTGGTCGGTAGGGAATTCTAGGATTTTGACCCAGTGATAATGAAGAAAGAAAAAAGTATGTCCAAGTCAGGATTGTTTGTGACCTGGAGCGGAACCTGGAGGCGATTGTCCTTCCTATAACATTTCTGCTCTTGTCCTTCTCAATGGTGAAGGCGGCAGGGGAGGGAGGTGCTGTCAAACTACTTCTTATTATATGAAATTGAAAAGCATGTAGGAATATAGCGTGAACAGCGAACAACGGGTTAAAAATTCGGGTCCGCCCCGTTTGAGGGCGGTAGCGATCGCAAGGCGCGAGATTGTGTGCCTGGCGCAGAGGTCTCGCCTCTCGCGAGAAATTGGGGTTGCCGCCCCCGAAGGATGTGGAACCCTAAATCAAGAGCTTCACTTCCTTTCTGGGGTGGGAGTGGGGCACACGGCTCGGGAGCGCTACACACCGGGCCATGTAGCACTGTCGCATAGGAATTATAGGAAAGGTCCCGAGCTACGTACTCTGCATTAGCAAAAGGGTCCCAGCTGTACCACTGGGGAGCCGGGTTGCAGCATGATCAGCCCAGCACTCGAGCAGAGCACCGGGCTGAGCGATCGCGACACCGACCCCGCGTCCAAATCGGCATCGGGAAGCAAAAGGAAAGCGAACATTTTATTTACAAGCAATCAGTCACCTCCCCTTTAAATTTCGCCCCGCTAGCGGCAGGCCGCCCGGTACGCGTCTCCTGAAACCATCGCTGTCATTGCCCGCCGTAGCTTCAGGGGGCCATACCCAATTTAGGGTCCGGGGCGCTGTGCACGGTGATGAGATCAGCATCGTTGGGCACAGAAGAGCGGGGTGCTACGGGTTACTGCCGCCGCTAAACTCCCGCCGAATTTAGCGGGAGTCATTAGCGGCGCTGCGCCCGGTCGCAAAGTCGGGGGTGGTAACGGGAGGCGCAAATTACCCGCATTTCTCCCCCAACATCTTGGGGGAATCCTTCTGAAATCCACCACTGATTATTTTTCACCAAGAAGAATTATTATCTGTGCTAATACATCCATAACCTTGAGTTTCTTTTCAATGTCTAATTCTTGTCCAAAATGGAATATTCTGAATGTCGTTTTCTTGTTACGCTCTGCCAAGTCCAAGCAGTCTTTATCAAATCCCTTAACACACAATTCTTTGGTTTAGATCATGAATTCCATCTTATAGTTTGGAACAAAAAAATACCACTAGTCCTAGAAATGGTTTTATTGATCATTTTCCATGCAAGTGCAAGGCAGTGCAAGAATATAACATTCACTCTCAATTGGGCTCCAGTGGCAGGAGAGAATAAAACTCATTTAAAAAAAGAAAGTCTTGCATTTATATAGCGCCTTTCACAACCTCAGGATGCCCTAAAATGCTTTACAGCCAATGATGCAATTTTTGAAGTGTAGTCATTGCTGTAATGTAGGAAACTCGGCAGCCAATGTGCGCACAGCAAGCTCCCACAAACAGCAATGTGATACTGACCAGATAATCTTTTTTAGTGATGTTGGTTGAGGGATAAATATTGGCCAGAACACCGGGGAGAACTCCCCTGCTCTTCTTCGAAATAGTGCCGCGGGATCTTTTACATCTATCTGAGAGAGCAGACGGGGCCTCGGTTTAATGTCTCATCCGAAAGACAGCACCTCCGACAGTGCAGCCTCCCTCAGCACTGGCACTGGAGTGTCCACCTAGATTTTGTGCTCAAATCTCAGGGGTCATAAAAAGTGAAAGCTGCATTGATCGCCACTCCTCTCTCTATGGCTGTGAGCAATGTTCCCCATAATTTTGTTTCGGCGTGCGACCTCCCTTAACGGGCTGCGCGCCCCATTCAAAAGTCCGTGCATGCGGGGTTTTTTTCAATTTAACAGCCGGCTCACCTGACCCCTGGGGTACTGCGCAGCTGCGTAGCTTAAAGGGAACATTGGCTGTGAGTTACGGCTAGTGAGTTATCTGGTAAATAGCTGAACCATACAGACAAGCAAGGATTCATTCGCTTGTCCATACTGAATTAGATGACCCCAGCCAGGGTGGCAGTAGGGGTGCTGCAATATGTTAGGGAAGGAGGAACTAACCAGATTTCCTCCTCCTGATCATTATCCGGTGACACCTACTGGAAGTACGAATGTGGGGACCTCAGGTGATTAGACGATCATGCTGGGTTATAATGCTGCCTAAGAATTAAATATCCTGCCGACGCTCACATGCCAAGGCTCACAATGAATTATAGCCACTTGGGCAAAGTATTGTAGAGTAATCGGGAAACGTAGCCCAGCAAGGAGTCAATGCCTTCCGGTGAGGATTAGGGGAGAAAATTAGCAGAAAAAAGGCAAGAATATAAATTACATAGGATATACGACACAGAAACAGGCCATTCGGCCCAACCAGTCCATGCCACGATAATGCTCCACTTGAGCCTCCTCCCATCTTTCCTCATCTAACTCTATCAGCATAACCCTCTATTCCCTTCTCCCTCATATGCTTGTCTAGCCTCCCCTTAAATACATCTATACTATTTATTTCAACCACTCCCTGTGGTAGCGAGTTCCACATTCTCACCACTCTCTGGGTAAAGAAATTTCTTCTGAATTCCCTTTTAGATTTCTTGGTGACTGTCTTATATTGATGACCTCTAGTTAAGCTCTATCCCAAAAGTGGAGACACTCTCTCTGTATCCACTCTATCAAAACCTTTCATAAGTTTAATACCGCTATTAGGTCAGCTCTCAGCCTTCTTTTTTCAAGAGAAAAGAAACCCAGCCTGTTCATCCTTTCCTATGTATAGCCTTGCATTTCTGATATCATCCTTGTAAATCTTCTCCGCACACTCTCCAGTGCCTCTATATCCTTTTTATAATATGGCGACCAGAACTGTACGCAATTCTCTAAGTGTGGTCTAACCAAGGTTCGATACAGGTTTAGCATAACTTCACTACTTTTCAATTCTATACCTCTAGAAATAAACCCTAGTGCTTGGTTTGCCTTTTTTATGGCCTTGCTAGTCTTCTCTGTATCGTTTCAATTTTAGTATATGGCTGCCGAAGTTATGGCCTTGCTAACCTGTGACGCAACTTTTAGTGATGTGTGTATTTGTACTTCGAGATCCCTTTGTTCCTCTATCCCACCCAGACTCGCACCTTCCAAGTAATATGTGACCTCCCTATTCTTCCTACAAAAATGTGTATGCACGCCTGTTTATTGTGTGATGTCTGTAACACTGTTATGCAACATTGAATGCACCCTTACACACCTTACCTGTACACCAGAGGGTGTTGCTGCTGGAGACCTAAGGGTTACCTGCACACTGCAGGTAACCCAGTATAAAAAGGAACTCACAGCTTGTTGTCCTCACTCAGGAGCTGCAAATAAAGGACTACAGGTCGACACAGTTTAAGTATCATACCCTGCCTCGTGGAGTCATTACTAAAGGTGCCTGCATACACTACAAATGTAATACCTCATATTTATCTGTTTTCCAATTATATGCCCATTCTCCAAGTTGATTAATGTCCTCCTGTCATTTGTTGCAGTCCTCCTCAGCATTGACTATCCCCCGCAATTTGGTGTCATCCGCAAATTTAGAAATTGTGTTTTTGATTTCAAAATCTAAATTGTTCATATAAATTGTGAACAACAGTGGTCCCAGCACTGATCCTTGTGGAATACCACTACCCACCTTCTGCCACTGTGAACAGCTACCTTTTACCCCTACTCTCTGCTTTCTGTCTTGAAGCCAGCTATCTATCCATTCTGCTACTTGTCCCTGACTCTGCATTCTCTGACCTTGCTGTAACAAAATTAAAGCTGCAAGAAAAAAAGTGAATGCTGCTCTTAGTGGAACCTTCCAAATGATCAAAACCCATACCTGGAGCAAGGTGTTCTTAAATGGAGTTACATCGTGTTAGCTTTACTCCTAAGTGAAGTCAACTGTAATAACAGAACATAAATTCATTAAAGACTGGTTGTCTGACTGACCAATGGACTGACTGACCTTTCACCTTTTACCACCTGGGTTTGAATTCAACTCAACCCAGCTTGGATGAATGTCTCGTCTTTTATTGTTACAGCTGTTCCAAGTCTGAAGGATATCGAGTTCAAGATCTGGGCATTTTCCATTACCAGGTCAGTGGGCACAAGCCCACAGCACAGCCTGCTTCAATTGCTGCAGCATCTCAAAGAAATGTCTGAAAGTCGCTTTTTTTTCCCCCTCAAGAATTGTATTTTATTTTATTATTCTCACAGATCAGCTAAAAGCACTTCAAACCGGTGGCTCCTCCGACATCCGAGCACGTTTAATATAGTCACTAACTGAGCCATGGAGACCAGGGGTCCCAGGATCGATCCCGCGTTGGTGCTGAGTTGCCTGATCTAATTTGGCCTCAGTGCCCCGCATTAGAGAGGGCAATTTAGCCAAGTATTCCACTCCTGATGGATGTCCAGTAATGTCTGCTGGAAAAGAGTGTGTGTGAGTGTGTGTGTGTGTGTTTAGACATATGTGAGGATAGAACCGGGCTCACTTGGGTGCCCCACTCCCAGTTGAATGTGCACCAGTTAGGGATATACATAAAGAATAATCACTGGGGTGAGGTTCTGGAGGGTGATCGATGCATGTGCACCTGCACTGCAGCAAGTAAAATAGGAGGTGGGTGGGGTGGCCTGACCCATCCACCTCCATGGCACGAACCTGGTATTGCAGTACTTCCAGGAACGGTGCAGTGGCTCTCGGCCTTTTGGCTAAGAGCATTGGCGCAGAGTGATCCTTGATGTGTGCAAGGTGACCTCTGGCGTTTGTGATTTGACAAAGAATTGGAAAGATTGGCAATGAAAATTAAAAAAAAATAAATAAAAATAAAAAAAAAAGTAGTCAAATACTTCCGACCTGACCTCTGATCCCCTCCCGCGGTATCCTATCTCCGGGCCCCCATCCACGGATCCCCTTCCCCAGATTCCTATCTCCTCACCCCCCGGACTCCTATCTCCGGACTCCCATCCTCTGATCACCTTCTCCAGATTCCTATCTCCCACCCCCTGGATTCTTATCTCCCGACCTCCTGCCCTCACTGACCTCTGCGACGCGAGTGACCGGGTGGGAGTGGGGTGGGGGCCAAAAAATTGAGGCGCGCCTGGAAACCGGCTCAATCCACCGAGGTGGGCCAAGGGTCGGGCAGCATACCCGCTTCCGGGAGGTGGATGAGCATTTTAAATATGTTATGTAGGATGGAAGCCTCAGATTTAACCTGCTGTGCAGGTTTTACTGTAGCCGGCTGGGTTTCCCGTGCCTCGGGAAACCTGGCAGCTACACTGAGGCGAGGACATTCTCGGGGAGCACTGCTTGTGGGTCAGGAGGAGCAGCAGTGCTTCCTCCCATCCCCCCAAGCTCCCCCACCATCAGAACCGCCCCCCCCCATACAACCCCACACACACAAACCCGTCCCCCCCCCATACAAACCCTCACCCCCCCCCCCATACAAACCCACCCTCTCCATACAAACCCTCCCCTCCATACAAACCCAACCTTCCCCATACAAACCCTCCCCCATACAAACCCACCCCCCATATAAACCCAACCACCCCATACAAACCCTCCCCCCCATACAAACCCCTCCCCCATGCAAACCCCTTCCCTCCCACACAAACCCCTTCACCATACAAACCCTCAACCCCCCCCATACAAACCTACCCTCCCCATACAAACCTCTCCTCCCTACAAAACCCTCCCCCCATACAAGCCCCTTCCCCCCATACAAATCCCTTCCCCCCCATATAAACTCTCCCCCCATACAAACCCTCCCACGCCCCCATACAAGCCCTCCCACCTCCCCATACAAATCCTTCCACCCCCATACAATTCCTCCCCCCCATACAAATCCCCCCCCATACAAAACATCCCCCCACCCCACACACACAAACCCCTCCCCACCCCCCCCCCATACAACCCCCCCCCCTCGGAATCGGACACTCCCGCCGGGGTTAGGATCGGACCCTCCTTGCTGGGATGTGTACAAGAATGGTCTGTGTTGATCGACACTTTCTCTAATGTATCTGAGGAAGTACCTGGTTTTGATAATATGTAAATATCTGAAAAATGTCACTAGATAATTGTGTAATGTCTGCACCTGCGAGTATGCTCACAGGTTTGTAGAGCTGTTGCATTGTGAGTGGCTTAGCCAGTCGCGTGATGTTCACAAGACTCAATAAAACCCCAGTAGGTTGGTTGCAGGTCATCCACGATGAGGTATGCAGTTGTGAGCCGAGTGGATGAACTGGCAATGTGTAGTGTGATTGTTAAACCTTTGTTAATAAACCAACTAGTTCCTAATAGCAATATGTTGCTATGAATTTTTAAGCAAAGAAGCCATGAAGCAAATACATTACAATAATCACAGGTACAAACCCATAAACTATTCTTCTGTAACACAGCACATTTGAGTACCAAGTAACACTGTGATTCTATTTGATCAGTGCCTCCTCACTGGTGATGTGTTTGAATGTTTGCGTATTTCCATTTTGGATGCAGATAGCTGAACTTGGAATGTGTTTACAAGCACATTAAAGAGTTGGAGAAACAATGTTTAATTATTAGTGTATCACGTGAACGGTAAAAGTGACTAATTATGCTTTGACTGGGGCTGGGATCCTCATAGAAAAGAAATTACTGTCAGCGATATCACCATATGAAACCTATTCAGTCAAACCCATCTCTGCTCTCCACTGTTGTAATGACGTCACTAACCCATTCATTTTAAATGATGAAGAGTGGAAATTGGTAAGAACACATGACGCAATAACATGACCAGCAGTAATTTCTATCCCCCTTTATCTGATTCTGTGGTCGAGTTGGGCAGATGATTGGAGAGGCCAAAAGATTTTGTTACAATGTGAATCAAATCAGATTTGCGTCAATGTAATTTGCATAATTGATTTCCTTTCACAGGCCGTCCCAGTGCTAAATTATGCCTGAAAATCAGGGCAACAAATCCCAGTTTTGACCCCATTATGGCTCTGTCTCCATCGGGGATCCCCTACGCCCTGTTACCTGCAGGCAGCATGCAACTGCTTAGTCACTTTTACACCGCAGGCTTTCTAACCATATAAATAACTGCTCCAAGAGTAGGTGTTGATGGAATATGTTGTCAATGTGAATGCCCGCAGGAAACCACTTTAGATGTTAAAATGCTGCAGCAAAGTTATGAAACGCACTCGCGGCTGCCGTGGTGCACTCATTCGTGTTATCGCACAGCAGGTGTAGCCTACAGGCCCCAGTTGGCCTATCCGAGACAGCAAATCCACCTTAATGTATCCTAATGAGAGAAAATTAAAGACAAAGGGGGGTCCTAATTTAATACTCATTGTCAATATGTAACCTCAGAACAAATGAGCCATTTATCAATTACTGGTAACATGAAACAAGACAATGGGAAATAGAAATGTGATTATTCTGGGATAGACTAAAAGCATTTTAAATGCAGAGCCCACATTTACAAATGGATGAAGGATTTTTTTTTTGCCACTTCCCCACCTCAACTTGGGTAATAATTTTAAATAAAAAGATTTGAGATAAGGTTTCAGCCATTGTATAAATGCAAAAAAACCACACTTTGTCTGCCGAGGTGTTTCAGCTGCAGGAAATGGAAATATTTTTTCAAGGAAGTCGATGTTAAGCTGATTTTATGAAGCAAAGCACACACAAGCTATTTGATTACAGTCAATATTTCTGATTCACCAGGGGATAAGCCATTTTTTTCCACATGCATGTAAAGATTTCGAGTTCACTATGTCACTGCCTTTCATTGTTTTGTGTTTTGTGCATGCTATAAAGACCATTGAATGATATTTACTCGGACCAATTCCACTACAGAATTCCTGGCTCAAAGGTGTGGGCTTTTTTTTTAGTTTAATTGAGATATTTCGGGGAAGGGCAAAAGCTCATTGTGCAGAACATCACCAGGATTGAAGGGGGGACATCGAGAAGTGGTGATTAAATAGTGATTAACTGGGGGTTCAAAAATCTGTGGATTGTAAAAGAAAAGGAGGATTAGGGAAATAAGGAGTTTTTGGTCTAGAAATTGGTTTCTGTCGGAAAGATCCCTGAGGCGGAACATTTAGGCCCGAGTCCCACCGATATTATAACTTGGGTCTCATTTCAAGATCCACGAGTTGCAGGCATGTGCTGGGCATCTCCAGGCAGCTCGTTGGTGGATCGACATTGGATCTTGGGTCTCTGGGTCACCAGCAGCTAGGGGGCAGGGTGGCTATATTAAGCTGGTAAGCAAAGCCCTTTTTTAGTTATGAACCCTTTCTTCTTCTGAGGCAGTCCCTCGGAGTCGAGGATGACTTGCTTCCACACTAAAAATGAGTTCTCAGGTGACTGATGAATCCAATGCGGGACTTACAGTCTCTGTCATAGGTGGGGCAGACGGTGGTTGGAGGGACGGGTGGGTGGGGGGCTTGGGTTGTCGTGCGCTCCTTCCGCTGTTGGTACTTGGCTTCCGCTTGCTCCTGGCGAAGAGACTCGAGGTGTTCAGCGCCTTCCCGGATGCTTCTCCTCCACTTTGAGCGGTCTTGAATAAGGAATTCCCAGATGTTGGTGGGGACGTTGTACTTTTTCACGGAAGCTTTGAGGGTGTCCTTGAACTCTTTACTTAGACTGCAGCGGGCAGATCAGGTCCTGCAGTTAGGGAGCTAGGGCAAGAGGGACTCATTATCTGGTTCTTCTCGTCCTAGCAAGCCCTACAATTGTTGATTATTTTGGACATAGTTTCTGTGAAAGAAAGAAAAATTGGAAATTTGTATGGAGCCGCCCATAACCTCGGGACGTCCCAAAGCGCTTTACAGCAAATTGAGTACCTTTGAAGTGTAGACACTGTTGCAATGTGGGAAATGCGGCAGCCAAATTGCACACAGCAAGGTCCCAAAATCAGCAATGAGATAATGTCCAGATAATAGGGGTGAAATTGGATATGGGCGTGGATGCAAACCAGGTAGAACCGCGTTTGCCACCCATTATACCACAAGCCTGATATTGAGTTTCACTGAAGTCGGGAGAGGGGGAGCAGGGGGGCGGGGGGAGGGGGAGCAACATGTAACAGGCGAGTGATGCAATGGAACTGCTAGTACAGTTTTTTTCTTGAAATGCTTTACTTTAGCAGAAGTGACTCTCTGTCATCGCAGCAATAGAATGAAAGGTCCGTAACATACAGTCAAACTTTGTTAGCATTTATTATATATGGCGCTGGAGGGCACATGGAGCAACTGCATGTGCTGTGTGAGTGCATGTGTTGTAAGCCTTACTTTGATGCATTTCCCACCTGCAAGATGGGTACTTCTTGCTGGTTCTGTAACTTGCCGAATGAGAAGAGTTTCACTTCAAAAGTAATTCCCTGGCTGTGAAGTGCTTTGGGATATCTTAGAGGCTGTGGTCGGGTGTTCAGGATCTTCCTTCTCTAGCTGAGAGAGTGTGGGAACGGGATTCATCGGATCTGAACGCCTCCAACCGGTGCTTCTTATAACGTAGCTGCACTAATTCGAGAGAAATCCCATGATGGAATCAGTGGGAGTTCAGATCTGTTGGATGCTGTGCCTAGAGTCACTTGTGTTCGGCTACATGCTGGCTGAGAGCTGTCATTGACAGATGAGCCCGCTGACTGCTCCTGTGCTTCAGCAGACATGCTACTGTTAGCGAGTAAGGGTAAAACACTGAGCAAATATGTGCCCTCTGAATTCTTCCCTCATGGTTGCCTCTCTGCATTCTCCAAGTGAATTGAAGCCGGCCATGACTGCTTGGTGCAAACCACTCAAACTATTTTCCATTGCTGTGAATAGTAGTCGTATAAAGGCAAGTGAGTGCATGGGAACATGAGAACAGTAAGAGGCCATTTAAGAACATAAGAACATAAGAAATAGGAACAGGAGTAGACCACACGGCCCCCCCGAGCCTGCTCCACCACTCAATACGATCATGGCTGATCTGATCATGGACTCAGGTCCACTTCCCTGCCCGCTCCCCATAACCCCTTATCATTTAAGAAACTGTCTATTTCTGTCTTAAATTTATTCAATATTCCAGCTTCCACAGCTCTCTGAGACAGCGAATTCCACAGATTTACAACTCTCTGAGAGAAGAAATTTCTCCTCATCTCTGTTTTAAATGGGCGGCCCCTTATTCTAAGATCATGCCCTCTAGTTCTAGTCTCCCCTATCAGTGGAAACATCCTCTCTGCATCCACCTTGTCAATCCCCCTCATAATCTTATACGATTCGTTAAGATCACCTCTCATTCTTCTGAATTCCAGTGAGTAGAGGCCCAACCTACTCTACCTTTCCTCATAAATCAACCCCCTCACCTCCGGAATCAACCTAGTGAACCTTCTCTGAACTGCCTCCAAAGCAAGTATATCCTTTCGTAAATATGGAAACCAAAACTGCACGCAGTATTCCAGGTGTGGCATCACCAATACCTTATATAGCTGTAGCAAGACTTCCCTGCTTTTATACTCCATCCCCTTTGCAATTTAGCCCCTTCAGCCCGTTCCGCCATTCAATGAGATCATGGCCAATCTGCGATCTAACTCCATACTTTGCGTCCCCGCCTTTGCGTCATAACCCTTAATAGCTTTGATTAACAAATATCTATCAATCTCAGATTTAAAATTAACAATTGATCTATTATCAATTGCCGTTTGTGGAAGAGAGTTCCAAACTTCTACCGTCTTTTGTGTGTAGAAGTGTTTCCTAATTTCACTCCTGAAAGATCTAATTTTTAGACTATGTCCCCTCATCCAGAACGTTATGCACGTGGTGTCACAACCTGTCTGTGGAGACAGGCTTCGGAAAGGCCATATCCTGCGACAACTGAAGAAAGGCGAGACACCTTTCCCAGGTCTCTGTCCTGTAGCTGCTCGCCCCCTCGTTGTTCCCCACCACTTCTACCCGTGTTTCCTGCATTTTTTCCCTGAGACTTATCACTTTCTAAGCGTCATGAGCATCCGAGCTGGCACTTGGTGCAAATGTGAATGTTGGCTGTCGGTGTTCTGGTAAGTGTGGATCGTCTGCGGAGCCCTGCAAGCCACTGGGGGAAGAGAATGCACTGGATGTAATCAATACACAAGTACATTTAAACCCTAGCATTAACTATTAAGCACTTGTAAGTAATCAGGGTTGGAGGATTCCTGAGGCACTAATGTTGGGCGGCCGTTACATTTAGCGGCAGAAGATTTCTGGCGACGGACCCAGCAAAATTCAGTCTTTGAGCCCTGACAGTGAAGTGGAGCACTAAGGGAAGCGTTCCACGCCTCATTTAGGGTGCAAGGCCGGGTGTGCAACCGATTATCCCGAGCTAAAGAGCCGGTTTCATAGGGACCGAAGAGAGGCCTCCCTGCAACAAAAAGAATCGGAACAAAAAACATTCCCGATACATTACTCACCTAAAATAAAGCTAAATTGCAAAAAAACATATCAATCACAATTATCTCATGCAGACATTCCTTCCTTTAGCGCCCCCCCCCCCCCCCCCACCCCCGGGACAGCTCTGCACGCCAGCTTTCTCTGGCGGTGTCACTAGGGGGGCGCTACAGGTGCAGCCCAAACCAAATTTTGCTTCCGTGTCAATACTGGGGACGTTGCACACCGGCGCGATGCTCCCGGCCAATACCCCTCAGTGCCGCCGGTACCGGCACACTGAACTTGCCGAGCGCCGCGAATGTTGGCGCTCGCGGCTGCAAACACTTTAGCGCCATCTGAAGCGTGCCTCGTGAGGGGGCGTTATCCAACCGAATTTCTCCCCCTCAATCCATATGGGCAAATTGATATGACATATAGATGGCATCATAGAATATATGATAATTATGGCAGATACCATTTGATCTGCCTTATTAATCAGTATCATCATCCCCGGTTCTAATACATCATTACCTATTAAAAATAGAAGTCTGGTCTCGGTACATTGTTCCACCGCCTGTTGCAATCTGGGACTTCCTCTCATGAGCCACTTTTACCTACAATTTTTTAAAGAGTAAGCATAATTTTAAGACTTCAATTCATTAATATTTTTAAATCAATACAAAATAGTCAACTTCCGATCCACATGTGTAGGTCATGTCTATATTTAGACAGGGTTAGTGCCGGTTTTAATTTCCATTCACATTTCATGTTATTTAAGAACTAGCCAATTTCACTTCGTGTCTATGTGATTTGCATGTGTCCCCATGGTAACAGTGTGGGCTTATCTCGGTCCTCTTTTCATGTCATATGAAACTTTTTACAGGCCTCATTGTTCATGACCTCAAGTTCACCTGGCCCAGATACAGAGTTATGGCTGGGTCATAATAGTTGTGGGCTGCCCTTCCTCACCACAACGATTGCTCCTTCACTGCCGTACTCCAGCATGACATCGTCATGAACCCCGCTTTGGGAACTTGGCCACTGGCCATAAAGGAGAGGTTTTCCTGTCTCTGAAGCATTGCACAACTGGTTGAACAATAATGTTGCCATTTATAGGGATTAAGTTGCAGTTTATGTCATTGTGAAGTCTGAAGCAGCTTTATTTCAGGCGAGCTGTGATTGGGCAGGTTTTTTTTTGCTTTCCCTATCAAATTAATGTCTTGCAAACTCAATGGCAGGAAAATGGTCACCAGCCACCATTTTGATTAACAATTGTTCGAATGCCAAAGCAATGATGTATAGAAACTAATCTTTACCTGAGGGAGAAGATACGCTAGAATGTTTAGATCAGAAAGAAACTCTGAATATTGATCATTCACATAAATAACATCATTAACTGATCACTGCGCTCCTGCTTTAAACCAAAATCCTTTTATTGTGGTGCTTCTGATAGCAATGTCTGGGAGACAGCTGTAGTCTCACAGATTTTTTTTTGTCCCTCCGTCTTTACAAGCCTTTAATTCCAGTCCTGTGTTCACCATATGTTCTTATTCCCAGTAGAATAATTAACTTTACCTGCAATAGTAAAAGCAAAAAAAAATGGAAAAGTACACAAACACTTAGAAAGTAGTTAAATAAACAACCTGCACACAGAGCTTCTTGAACAAAACACATATACTGTTTCCTGCAGCTCGGTTATCACATTTTATTTTCTTTGTACTTTTTCAAACATGAGCTTTTGTTTATAAACTCACTCTGGCGTGTTAAAAGCCAGTTGATGGATATACATTGCGGAAGATTAACCCCTTAATCAGCTCCTGCAGTTTGTACCAACCCTCTTGCTTCTGACTGTGGGCATTTTTTTTTTAATGTCATTTGTGTTGTTGGAGTGATACGTGCACAGTTGTCCAAACTCGGTCTGCTTCTGGTTCGGTTGTTATAGAATATGACATTTCATCTAATCTGCAAAAGAAAAGAAAATGCACCAAAGTTTGCATCTATTTCATCCAGGAGTCATTTTGAAATTTTAAATATAAACACACCCCTAAACAATCAATTATGAAAATCCTTTCAATTGTAGAGAGCAACTCACCTGTTCTTAGCCCTTCAATAAAGAGAAGCAAACCGCAATGTCCAGCCTCGGTGGTGTTCCAGTTTCAGAGTTTAACAATGGAGGCACATCATTGTGGATTAGTATCTCAGTTATAAATAGGACATTTACTCTGCTTTCTCCCGACCAGCTCTACTTTCTGATGAATTCTCAAATCCCCATCTCAATGCTAATGGTTCCCAGCAGAGTGGTAATGCATCTAATAAAGATCACTCCACGCCCCATTCAGTACCTTGCCTTGTCCACTAATATTCCTCGCACCAGTATCTGCACTGGGACCAGTACCTTCCCATTGTGTGGCGATAAACAGAAAAACCACAAATGTCAGATGTCTCAAATAAAAACAGAGCGTGTGGAAATACACGGTCAGCAGCTGAAAAGGAAAGCTGACAGAGAGACAGAACTGATGACAGTTCTCATCCAAAACACTACCTTGTTTTTTTCCTTTTCAATGCATTTTAGCTTTTTTGAATTGAATTCATTTACATTCACACATATATTATGACACCATTTTATATGATGATTGTACACTGCTTGTGGAAAGAGTATATTGGTACCTGAAGATTTCTTGGAATGGTAATGGTTGTACTAGGAGTAATACAGGTTTAAGGTTTCATTGAATATATTAAAGGTTGAGATAGACAGATTTTTCATTGAATATAATTAAGGTGGAGATAGACAGATTTTTGAATGAAACGGGAGCAGGCAGGGAAGTGGAGTTGAGACCAAGATCAAATCAGCCATGATCTTGTTAAATGGCGGTGCAGGCTCAAGGGGCCAAATGGCCTACTCCTGCTCCTATTTCTTATGTTTTAAGGGTTGAAGCAATCTGTTCTTGGTCTCGGGGGGTTCAGATGGGTCAAGAATAGGGGAGGGAGTGAATGCTGGTAGCCCCGTGGTTAGGGTTATTGGCTTTATCTGCCTATGGGCAGATCACAATTGCTTTCTCTTCCTTGGGAGATGGTTTGGGTTGTTGGGCAGGCAGCTTATGCTGCTTGAGCCTGCAAGAACAAGCGTAGGACTGCTTAGGATTGCTCAGTTCAAAGCAGAGGCCGGACAACAGATCGGGATATATAAATACAAGTTGTTGTTGTTTTAGCCATATATTTGCTTTTGTCCGGGTGACGTCCTGCATTTCACCATGGAGGGGTTGGGGGGAGAGATACACATTCTTGCACCCAGTAGCAAGAGCTGAGCTGAGCTGGCCCGTGTCTTGTGAAACCCTTGCTCTCCATGGAATAGGTCCAGCAAGGATTGGACTGGGCACTTTTGATCTGCAAGTCTAATTATGGGATCTTTGGTCTCCCAGATGTTTCTCCTCTGCTTGAAGCTGGACCAATCCCAAGCTCTGTCCTTATAGGGGGCAGAGCCTCCTCCACCCACCCCTACAAGGACATAGATATAAGGAGGATGGAACCAGGGTCAGGAACTTCCAAACTCCGGAATTCTCACCCCATGCCCTCATTTGGGATCCAGTGTATGATCTGCACATGTATGCCTGATCTCACCAAGCATTCCACGGTGAAGTGGGGAAAGTGGGACCCACCTTGGAGTCCAGGCCAGACTTGGGGCCTGGACCCCACAGATCAGGAGCCAAGAACATTTTTGAAGGGGGTGGCGTTTGAAGTGGCTCCTTTTGTAAAGGGGCTGTGCAGGACAGACCAATTGTTCTTCAGGAGGTGGAGCTGACACAGCCCTCCACCAGGTTGACCATCTACTGCCAGCGTTTCTGGGATGGAGGGGGGGGGGGTGCACCACAGAAGTTCATTTCCGCAAGGACCAAACCCCTGACCTCACGAACTTCGACAGGCTTGCCAGTGGGCCAGCGGGCAGGCACATCCCAGCACTGTATTTCTGGCTGTTATACTGAGCTGTAGGAGGGGAAAGATCACATCAAACTTTGGAATTATCAGAAGTGTGAGACTATGGAGCTCAAATCCGTATCTGAACCCAAAGTCCAAAATGTTCCAGATATTCTTCCCCGAGGAACAGGCCTGTGTCAGTGCGTCATAATGGCCCACTATTACCTCCATCTTATGAAAAATAATATTAACATTTTAGAGTAAATTTAGCATTTTGTGCACATTTAAGCTCTGATTTTAACTGGGGACGAGGGGTGATGGTGGGGCCGACGAGGCAAACATGAAGTTCACCCGGCTCACTGATGTAAGGGGAGCCCAATTCAGTAAAACTCCTGGAACTTATTTAAATAGACCGGGCCTGACTCCTGCTCGAACCCGGCGTCAATAATGTCAGGCCGATAGTGGGAGTTGGGTGGGCATGGCAGGAGGCCACGGCCAGGGACCTGTGGAAATGGACTCCGGCAGTCGGCTTCATGGTGGGGGTGACGGGGGGGAGGGGGGGGGAGCAGGAGTAGGAGCCACAAGAAAATATGTATTTTTTTTTAATAAAAAGAAGAAAAAAAAGACTTGCATTTATATAGCGCCTTTCATGGCCACCAGACATCCCAAAGCGCTTTACAGCCAATGAAGTGCTTTTGGAGTGCAATCACTGTTGCAATATGGGAAACGTGGCAGCAAAATTTGCGCACAGCAAGATCTCACACACAGCAATGTGATAATGACCAGATAATCTGTTTTTTCTTATGTTGATTTGAGGGATAAGTATTGGCCAGGACACCGGGGATAACTCCCCTGCTCTTCTTCGAAATAGTGCCACGGGATCTTTTACATCCACCTGAGAGGGCAGACGGGCCCTCGGTTTAACGTCTCATCAGCACCTCCGACAGTGCAGCACTCCCTCAGCACTGCACTGGAGTGTCAGCCTAGATTTTTGTGCTCAAGTCCCTGGAGTGGGACTTGAATCCATGCCCTTCTGACTCAGAGGCAAGAGTACTACCCACTGAGCCACAGCTGACAACTGTGGCTCAGTGTCTTAACTTCTCAGCCCTCCTCCGGGCTTGGTGCTCCTTCAGGCAGGGTTTCCCTGGCAACACCGGCACCAGGTGCCGACTTCACAACACCAGTTGAAAATCGTGTCAGGGTCTGATTGATGCCACCAGGACACGATCGTCGCATTTTAATGAGTCCATCACCTGCCTAAAACGAGAGCCTCGCATGCCTCACAAAACCCAGTTGCATCAGTGCGGTGCAAAGATGGCGGGCAGGACTCTGCCTCTATTTTAAACCCTCCCCCCCACCCACCACCTCCGCTCACCCGGTCCTCGTGGGGAGTTGGGTATGGACGGGACAGAAGCCGGCGGGGGCGGGGGGGGGTTAAAATTGCTCATTTAATATATTAAAATGAAAATAGTGTCAGAATAATTTGAAACAAAAGCAAAAAATGCTGGAATTACACTGCCAATAGCAGTAAGATAAGTTAACTGTCTGGGTGGGTCCCTTCTGCCAAGTTTGGATAAAGTACCTCGATCTAAACTTTAACCCACCTCTTTCTTTCAGAAGCCGACTGACCTGATCTACATGTGCAGTGTTTTCTGTGTTGTTTTATTTCTCAGAAAGCCAGGGTTTGATTTTTGTTTTTCTAGTTTCGGAATGATTTCTATCTGTACTTTCAAATTAAAAGATTCACCTCCGAGTGTTCTAGAAATCAAAATGTTCAGGTCTGAATGAAACAGACTGAGAGTTTTTTTTATATCTGAAGGATTTGTACTCAACCTTCTCTTTCGCCTCTCAATAGCCAGGGTCGCGTTTCCATAACAGGCCCATGAGACCTGACAAATTTCACCCCCCCCCACCCCCAAAGAAGGGGGAATGGGTCCGAATCTCCGCACACCAAAGCCTTTTGGTCCATCATCAGTTTCATCAGGGCCTGCATTCTTGGTGCTGCTAATGGTAGTTAGAAAGTGCTTTCATCTGTGCAAGTATTCAAAACTGGCACAACCCCCCCTCCCCCCCTCCACTGTCAGCACTTAATTAGCATGACCTGCTCAAACATGTTGTAACACAAAATAACTGACCTTCCCCACCACAATGTGGGACATGTTTGTTACAGATGATCAGCTCCATGTAAATCTGTTAAATGTATTATTGTGTAGGTTTGCTCCAGAAATGATTCACTCGCCACAAATAACATTGTTATGTTGTATCAATTGTCACAAAAGCCTGAGGTTCACACAAAATAATATTTTTCCAACCTTGTTTCGGTTTAAAGAAAGACTTGCATTTATATAGCACCTTTCATGACCACTGGACGTCTCAACGCGCTTTACAACCAATGAAGTTCTTTTGGAGTGTAGTCACTGTTGTAATGTGGGAAACGTGGCAGCCAACTTGTGCACAAACAACCTCCCACAGACAGCAATGTGATAATGGCCAGATAACCGGCTTTTTAGTGATGTTGATTGAGGGATGAATATTGGACACCGGGGATAACTCCCCTGCTCTTTGTTGAAATAGTGCCATCTTTTACGCCCACCTGAGAGCACAGACGGGGCCTCGGTTGAACGTCTCATCCGAAAGACAGCATCTGCGACAGTGCAGCACTCCCACAGTACTGCGTTGGATGTCAGCTTGGATTATGGGTGCTGTCTATGTGTCTGGAAGCAACGGTACTCCTCGCAGCATTACAAATGTTCTCACCAAAGGCTAGGGCCACCATCTTTTCTGGCCACTGATTCAGCCCCACTTGCGCAAGCCAGCAAAGTCTTTCTTCACTCACTCACGCACCTGCACAGGCCTTCCCTCGCAGTTGGAGCCAGCCCACAGGCCAGAAACTAAAGTCACAAAATGACTGTGTAATATCAATAAACTATTAGCCAACATCAGTACAGAGATTTAGCACTATTATTACGAAGGGCTTCAGCACCAACTTATCATTATGATATATTTTAATTACTTAACTTGTCTAAGTGGCCTAATTAGCTTTGCCTGCGTCCTTCGTCCTTTCAGAAAGTTCTCCCAGCATTCCTGGCCAATATTTTTACCCCTCCACCAACATCACTGAAACAGATTGTCTGGTCATCATCACATTGCTATCGAGCCCGTGTGGTGGCTGGTGTGCAACGGCCACCACACGTTAAAAAAATCCACGCACAGGCATCTTCCACCCTTCAGGATGTAGTTCGAGACCTGGAATATCAGGTCCTTCATTGAAACACCTGTGAACTCATCCCTTTTTGCCGTGGAAGTGGGTCATCCTCGATACGAGGGACTGCCTATGATGATGATGATGCTGTTTATGGGACCTTGCTGTGCCTAATTTTGTTTGCACATTTCCTACATTATAGCAGCGGCTGCCCTTCAAAAAGTAGTTCATTGGTTGTAAAGCGCTATAGGATGTCCTGAGGTCATGAAAGGTGCAATATAAAGGCAAGTCTTTTCTTTTTTGATATCTCTTTAGGTGGGTCTTGCTGTCTGTGGAGCCAACAACATCAATTGAACAACCTTACAACTCTGCGACCAGATATTGGATTGTTGGTGTCACCTGCACTGCAGAAAAATAAAAGTGGCATAAAGCTACCTGTAAAACTAACACCTGAAAAAAAGGTCTCTGGCAACCCAGCCCCCCAGTAACAACAATGCTAAATCCTTATGGCCGGCTGTCTCTTTAATGCCATGCGCTCCGTTCTATTTTCCTACACGGCAAGCGAGCCCCAGGTGGGCAGAGGAAACGTTTCAAGGACACCCTCAAAGCCTCCTTGATAAAATGCAACATCCCCACCGACACCTGGGAGTCCCTGGCCAAAGACCGCCCTAAGTGGAGGAAGAGCATCCGGGAGGGCGCTGCGCACCTCGAGTCTCGTCGCCGAGAACATGCAGAAAACAAGCGCAGGCAGCGGAAGGAGCGTGCGGCAAACCAGACTCCCCACCCGCCCTTTCCTTCAACCACTGTCTGTCCCACCTATGACAGAGACTGTAATTCCCGTATTGGACTGTACAGTCACCTGAGAACTCACTTTAAGAGTGGAAGCAAGTCTTCCTCGATTGTGAGGGACTGCCTATGATGATGATTTTCCTGATGCTATATTGACTCTCTAACAACCGGCTTCCTTGTGCCAATCACTCCACTCTGTTTGCAATGCTGCTGTCACTCACTTGCTGCTTGCCCTCTTTTGCTAGTCACTTTTCTGCTGTCGGGGCCTTGTACAATGGAGAAGTACAAAATCTTTCATTTGCATTCCAAAGGATCATTGCAGTTGCACAGAAGCAGTGGACTGGAGAACTGCCCGACCGTCGGTTGTTTACACAGTAGCCCTACAATTGAGAGAGCAAAATGAGCAAGGCAGACTTTTTTTTCTGAAAATGTTGTTCCATTTTAAATTCACATTTGAGATTCACTTTTGCACTGCTTTCGTACGCTCTTGCATGCACGACGAGACTTTAAAAATGGCAATGCTTCTTGAAGATAATAAAATTAAATCCTTAAAATGCATACAGAGTAAATCATAGAACATGCCGCAAAGTTGGGTTCAGTTTGTGCTTGACGGAGCCACATTTAGGCTAGCAGTAATACTGGGCACAGCAGTGAAACAAAGAGGTTGCTTAGCGGCTTTAAAAAAAAATCAACATTGCCCGTGGAAATGGGAGCTGGTCTGGGGCCATTGTGGAGCTGAAAGGCTTGAGCAGTAACTGATACCTTGTAATACAGGTCTGAGCGCCCTGACCTTCCCGACTGCTAACCCATCAACAGCTGAACACGCTGCATTAAAAAACCCTGTGTCGCAGGCAGCTTTTGAGCAATTGAAACAGAAATGGATCTTTTTTATATGCAATAACTTGAAGCAGCCACGGGGAGTGAGGGAATCGTCCACGGATTCATTTTGCTTCAGTTTAATTTCCAGAACGCCTTCATCCTAGGCACAACAGTGGAAGAACGTACTAGGATTATTGACTATTAATTAGTCATTAATATAATTTTCCTACATTACAATAGTGACTACATTTCTAAAGGCTTCATTTGTTGTAAAGTGCTTTTGGAACGTACTGAGTTTGTGACAGGCACTATAGAAATACAAGTCTTTTTATTTAGTTTAAGTTACCAGACATTGGTGGCTAGCTGGATTGTTTCTCAGCCAGATCACTAGGTGGAAAATTACCCCACCAGAGGGAAAAATGGACAGCCATGGTCTATCTACAACAGTGACTACACTTCAAAAGTTATTTTTTTAATTCATTCATGGAATGTGGGCGTTGCTGGAAAGGCCATTTATTGCCCTTGAGAAGGCAGTGGTGACAACTGCTCGCTAGGCCATTTCAGAGGGCAGTTACGAGTCAACCACATTGCTGTGGGGTCTAGAGTCACATATAGGCCCAGACCGGGTAAGGACAGCAGATTTCCTTCCCTAAAGGGGCATTAGTCAACCAGATGGGTTTTTACAACAATCTGTCACCTCCATGGTCATCATTACTGATACTAGTTTTTTATTTAACTGAATTATTTAATTAACTGAATCTAAATTCCCCAGCCACCGTGGTGGGATTTGAGCTTGACTCTCAGGATCATTAGTCCAGACTCCTGCATTACTAGTCCAGTAACATAACTACTATGCTATCATACCCCATTTCATTGGCTGTAAAGTGCTTTGGGATGTCCTGAGGTCGTGAAAGGTGCTATATAAATGCAAGTCTTTTTTTTTTCTTCCCACACATGACCTGCTTCACCAGAGGGGAATCCAGATTGACAGTTGACCATTCTGTCCCCTTTCATGAATACTCCAGGAAAGTTGCTCACTTTTACTTATGGCGTGTCCCACATTCGGAATCGCAATCACTCATTTTAGTTTAAAGCTGCAACGCATTTAGACACATGTCACTCTCAAAAATAAACATTACTCCATCTCTTTAAGTAGGTTTGCAATCTGTGTCATTCTTTCTGATCAGAAATGTCGCTCTTGGCATTTCCTTAATGTTGACAGCACTGCATTCTGTCCTGTCCCCTTTTGGCAAACACACCCTCCAGGGAGAACCAGTCAAATAAATTTGCAATTTGCTGTCCAGACCTCACTGCAAAATTCAGGTAGTTTAAAATAGGAAAGAATAATTGGTGTGGTGCGATAGGTTGGCAGGGAACTGTGCAGTAGAATGCCAGGGAACCACAAACCCAGCCCTCACCCACCCCCGCCCAAAACATAACAGGTAAATGGCCAGCTCGGCACTGATGGGTTCCTCCTCAGTCACCATCATCATAGGC